>NC_141355.1:40844202-41064202 GCF_057382095.1 Aulonocara sp. 'chitande type north' Nkhata Bay | reverse complement strand
ACGCACGCAGACCGCCCCGACACACCAGTTACCCGTCTCGAGAGACTCGGAGGATTCATGCAGCGGCCGTGAGAGAGGAGCACCGCGGTGATGATCCAGATTTCTTCCACGCGCCACAGCGACGTCAGAGGGGACGACAGCAGACGACAGGTCGCTTTGCAACCGGACCAGGGAATCGGACCGGACGGGACCGACGCTTTGAACGGAGACCAGCTCAGGACAACCGGTATGTGAGAAACACTCGAATTGAACGAGCTGGTCCTCCTGTTCATAAAATACCGTCGGAGGATCCAGACTTTTCTGCGAAAGTCCGCGTCATTCACAGACTGATCAAAGCTGTACATCACTTAAAGAATGTGACTAATGACAATTATCCTCCTTCGCTAAATAAAATAACACACAATTTAAAGACTGTCATTAAGCCAGCAGTCCCCACGAAAAAAACACAGACCAGGATTGAGGAGAACGCAAAAAATTGGGCCAGCACGACCATGATGATTCTCCGGCAACATTACACTCAGAGTGTGGAGGAGGAGATCAAATGTCTCTCTGAGTTTTCCAAACAGGATTGGGAGGGCCCATTCCAAATAGCCGCCTCCTGGGCTAGGAGGAACCTGGGCCGCCGCCTCCTACCAGACTCTCTAGAACAGGCCAGAGCTGAGATCGTAGCCAAGTGGAGTGACCTGGGACCTACCACTGCGACAGAGGAGGGGGACACCACCACGACAACTACACGGGGGCCAAGTGGTTGTGTGATGAGACTGCAGCAGGACACCATTGAACTCCTTAGCGAGGTAACGCAGCCTAATGCTATTGTCACACAAACCGCCCCGATACAGACCGGCGCTGGTCGGATGGTGACTGTTTCTGCACAGGTGCACGCCCCGCCCGCACCATGCAGAACTTCCAAAACAACAACGGCAACGATGACTGACCACGTCGCGGGGGACTGGTCGCCCTTCGGTGAGACGGAGCAGCAGCCAGAGAGGGAACCAACACCTTCCCCTCCTCTGGAGCCTTTACAACTAACGGAGCCAAATCTGGAGACTCCGAAAGACCAGAGAGTGGGCAGGCTCCTCGCCTCGCTTCAAGAGACAACATGCCAGGAACGACCACTTTCCCCCTCCACCCAAACACCGCAACCTGATCAGGTGTCACACACTGAGGTGCTGGACCTCACACAGGGGGAGTCCACCCCTATTAAGGCAAGACGCATTGGCCCTGTGAAAGGGTTTAAACCACAAACAGCTTCTCACCAGGGCCCACCTCGCAGCGGTTTAGACAGACTCAGCTCCTGTGTGCAAACTCGGCTCCAGATCCAGCCAGCAGAAGGATCACCATCTCCTCCACCATCTCTTCCTTCTTCACCGACCGTACCGGGACAGCAGGTGAGGACCCCGACCAGACATCCCAACACATACAGGAAACTGACAGACTGGCATCTACACGTCGGGGACCCCTGGCTCATCGTCGGCGATTCTAATGTTAGCAAATTGCCTCCCTTTGCAACTGACAGCCTTCAGATTGACAGTTTCCCGGGGGCTAAATGGTGGCATGCAGAGTTCATCCTACAGAAGGCCACTATTGACACTACGGTGACACATCTGATCCTGTCTTTTGGCATTAACAACAGGTCCCAGAGAGACAAAAATGTGCCTGTTCTAGAACTAAAGAGAGTCCTTAAGACAGCCCGGGAGAAATTCCCTGAGGCAGACATTTATGTGCCTGAGGTTAACTTTTCCTCTGCTCTCCCTCAGATCGAACAGGACACTTTGCTGCACATGAACACCTTTATTACAGGTTTAAAAGAGCACATCCCAGCCCTCGCCCCAGACAGCTTCTCCACAGAAGATGATGATGTTCACTGGTCGCTTGAAACTGCAGAGGCAATGCTTCAGCACTGGGAGAAGTATGTAAATGGGGAATCCCCACAAGCCTGAGACGGGAGGGGTCAAGTGATTTACATGTTGTAAATGGTGTTATGAACTTGTCCAAAAAATTCCGTCCTTCCATTGCTCAGCGGACCCTACTGAATAGAGGCCTGACTTTTATCCCCACAAAAGGCTATAACAAAAATCTAAAATTGCAGTGTAAATATGACATTCAGCAGTACCATAGGAGGATCAAATTGGCTGCCTTTTATGGAGATAAAAATGAGTCTCGATCTCAGCCCTTCACTCCAAAATCATACTGGTCACCACCCAACGCTCAGCTTCCATCCCAAATTCTTAATTTGATCAAAACAGATAATGAATATTTTCAAAACCACTTTAATGTAGGACGACTTAAGTCCAATTTGACAGTAGAAGAGATAAAGGCCCTAACAGAATTGAAAGGAAACAAACAAATCATTATTAAACCAGCAGACAAAGGAAGCGCAGTCGTAATTTTGGATAGAGAACAGTATTTGGAGGAAGGCTACAGACAATTGAATGACAAAAAATATTATTTGAAACTAAAAAAACCCATTTACCACGAAACAGTACCACTAGTGGAAAAGATTATTAATAATTTGAACCAAAAGAAATTTATAAACCTAAAACAAAAGAACTATTTACTGGGCTCCGCTGAGCCAAGAGGAAGACTTTTTTACATGCTGCCTAAGATCCACAAGGATCCGGCGAGATGGAGTGTTCCCTTTCAGGTGCCCCCAGGACGACCAATCGTTTCAGACTGTGATAGTGAGACATATTATACAGCTGAATACCTGGACTATTTCCTGACTCCTTTATCCACAAAACATGCAAGCTATATCAAAGATACATATGATTTTGTGGATAAAGTGAAGCGAATAGAAGTCCCCATTGATGCTTTTCTGTTTTCCATAGACATTGACAGCCTTTACACAAACATTGACATTGGTGAAGGCATTGACTCCATTAAGAGAGTCTTTCAAAGATACCCGGATAAGAAAAGGCCAGAAAAAGAATTACTACAACTTTTAGAAATAAACCTCACAAGGAACGATTTTGAATTCAATGGTGACTTCTATTTACAAATCAAGGGGACAGCTATGGGGAAAAAGTTTGCCCCAGCATATGCAAACATCTTCATGGCAGAGTGGGAAACTGCTGCACTAGATAAATGCATAAAGAAACCACTGCATTATTATCGCTTTCTGGATGACATATGGGGTGTCTGGCAACATTCTGAGCAGGATTTTGAGATGTTTCTTAGGACCTTAAATGACCACAATGCTTCTATTAAGCTTAAATCAACCATCAGTAAGACCTCTATTGATTTTCTTGACACAACCACCTTTAAGGGCACAAATTTCATGAATGATCACAAATTGGACATAAAGGTATTCTTTAAACCTACAGACACTCATGCCCTACTATTCAAAACAAGCTTTCATCCCAGACACACATTCGCGGGAATTGTCAAATCTCAGCTGTTAAGATTCCACAGAATCTGCACACAGAAATCTGATTTTGGAACTGCTGTCAAGACGTTATTCTCTGCTCTCTCCACTAGGGGGTACAATTGGTCTTTCCTAAGGGGATGCTTCAAATCATTTTTGCTGACAAAACCAATTGATGTCTCCCCCTTACTTCCAGTGGTCATCACATATGCCCCCTGCACCTGCAAATTAGTCAGGGCTCTTAAGAACAATTTCCAGAACCTGTCTCGAGATGTCCAGACACTCCATACTCACAGAGTGATTGCTGCCTTCAGGAGGCATAAAAATCTGGGTGATCTCCTCATTAGAGCCCAAATCACACCTCTCTCTGTGCCTAGACAGAGACATCAAGGACAATTTTTCCAACATCACAGATTGGTCCGCAGCCACTCCAATGGCCAGGTTTTTCTGTCTTTGTGCAAAGGGACCCCGAGGTCCAAAAACTGTATATATTTGATTACATGCAAGAGATGTGGGATCCAGTATGTGGGAGAAACTGGTAACACACTGCTCACCAGATTCACTCAACACAGGTACAACATCACACGGAAAAAGAACACTCACACTCACCTTGTTAAGCACTTTCTATTGCATGGCTGGGATTCTATCACAGCTACAGCCATTCAAATCAACTCAGGGTGGACAACACAACAGAGGTGGAGAGCTGAGAGGATTTGGATAGCTAAACTAAATACAGTTTATCCAAATGGCCTCAACGAAAAGGGTTATAGGAGGTATTAATATAACAACGTGTATATAGTTAACATTTCATTACTTTCATGTGTGTATTTATGGACATTTTGTCACTGCTCTGGGGACCTCGCCTTTTTCAGGTCTCACAAGGGAGTATCCTGGCCTTGAAATTGGCCCTAACCCTAACCTCAGTGACCCCCAGAATAATTGACCCCCTGCCCTAAGCCTAACCATTTGCCAATCTGATTGGACACGAGTCTGAAACCCCACTGGTGGGGTCCTGGACGCCTGAGAAGGGAGCAGGTATGGTCTGTGCATTGGAGCACGGCCCCCTTCGGGGACCGTGCTCCCAACTTTGATCTCCCCTAACCGGCCTGTGCCGCCTGACCACCCTCTTGGGTTATTCTGGGACCCCTCACTGTGATGCCCTGTTACAAAAAAGGAAAATAAAACACATGTAAATGTATCAACTATAACACCGGTGTAACATTCAGGGGTCATAAGGTCAACTATGTGTGATGGTATGGACTTTGTGCATTACATATCTGTTCTGTTCTATGCTTATGACCAACCTCTATGATGTAGGACAATGGACCATTACATCACTTTATACCAATCATACACTGTATATATCACCTGTGACTTTTCACTATATTGTATGGACTACTTGTATGTAAATATTTCATATTCTGGACTTTATTGTGTGAGAAAATCTCTCCACAATGTTTAACTGTACAACACTATTGTGGCTGAGTGCAATCTGCCCTCTGTGTTTTAAAGACTTAATGTAAACATGTTCCACACCCGTATTCATGGGTAAAAAAAGTTTCTTTTCCACTCTTACGCCTGACAGTCTGTGTTCCCGATGTCCGTGAACGTAGCACCTGCGCGTGCGACCGTCCACGGCCTTATTGTCACGGCGTCTTTTTGAATTCTGCTGTGGAGACCACTGATTGGCTGCTGAAATGCGGCCACCTTGAATGTTATGGGTAGTGTGGTCCAACCCACTCGCAGACTTTCGTGGACGTTATGCGAGCAACACAAAGCCTGCTCCGGACAATTGTTGGACTTATTATTCTTCGATCACAAGCCAGCCTGAAGAAGGTTCATCCTGAACCGAAACGTCGCGACCTTGGCTTGTATTATATGGTTTTTGTATATATTTTTTGTATATATCTTTTACAGTTTGTTTTATTGAATTTGAGCAATAAAAATACGCTCATTTATCATAAAGTCGGTAGCACGAGTCATCCGTGGGCGCAGCATCGCCTAGCATTACCTACACGACCGGTGGAGAAGAGAGGTGGTAGCTAAAGCCATCAGTGGCGGCACAACCATGCCCACGTTCACAACGGATGACCAGTGGACCGTTGTTCGGCGGCGCAGAGACCGGAGAAGAGATCGCGGCTGGGCAGCTGAGGGGTACGCACGCAGGTCCCCCCGCCGCAGCAGTTATCCATCTCGTACAGGTCGGATGACCTACGCGGCCGCCGTGAGAGGAGAACACCGCAACGGTGAGCGACACTTCCCCCACGCACCACAGCGGAGATGGGAGGAAGAACGGCCCGCGACAGACCGCTATGCAGCCGAACGGTGGAGCCGCAGAGGAGAGCGCGGCTGGACAGCCGTGGAGGACACACGCAGACCGCCCAGACACAGCAGTTATCCATCTCGAGAGGCTCGGAGAACCTACGCGGCGGTCGTAAGGGGAGAACATCGCAGCGGTGAGCGACACTTCTTCCACGCACCACAACAGAGATGGGAGAGAGAACGGCCCGCGACGGACCGTTATGCAGCCGAACAGAGGGGTCGGGGAGGAGAGCGCGGCTGGACAGCCGTGGAGGACGCACGCAGACCGCCCCGACACACCAGTTACCCGTCTCGAGAGACTCGGAGGATTCATGCAGCGGCCGTGAGAGAGGAGCACCGCGGTGATGATCCAGATTTCTTCCACGCGCCACAGCGACGTCAGAGGGGACGACAGCAGACGACAGGTCGCTTTGCAACCGGACCAGGGAATCGGACCGGACGGGACCGACGCTTTGAACGGAGACCAGCTCAGGACAACCGGTATGTGAGAAACACTCGAATTGAACGAGCTGGTCCTCCTGTTCATAAAATACCGTCGGAGGATCCAGACTTTTCTGCGAAAGTCCGCGTCATTCACAGACTGATCAAAGCTGTACATCACTTAAAGAATGTGACTAATGACAATTATCCTCCTTCGCTAAATAAAATAACACACAATTTAAAGACTGTCATTAAGCCAGCAGTCCCCACGAAAAAAACACAGACCAGGATTGAGGAGAACGCAAAAAATTGGGCCAGCACGACCATGATGATTCTCCGGCAACATTACACTCAGAGTGTGGAGGAGGAGATCAAATGTCTCTCTGAGTTTTCCAAACAGGATTGGGAGGGCCCATTCCAAATAGCCGCCTCCTGGGCTAGGAGGAACCTGGGCCGCCGCCTCCTACCAGACTCTCTAGAACAGGCCAGAGCTGAGATCGTAGCCAAGTGGAGTGACCTGGGACCTACCACTGCGACAGAGGAGGGGGACACCACCACGACAACTACACGGGGGCCAAGTGGTTGTGTGATGAGACTGCAGCAGGACACCATTGAACTCCTTAGCGAGGTAACGCAGCCTAATGCTATTGTCACACAAACCGCCCCGATACAGACCGGCGCTGGTCGGATGGTGACTGTTTCTGCACAGGTGCACGCCCCGCCCGCACCATGCAGAACTTCCAAAACAACAACGGCAACGATGACTGACCACGTCGCGGGGGACTGGTCGCCCTTCGGTGAGACGGAGCAGCAGCCAGAGAGGGAACCAACACCTTCCCCTCCTCTGGAGCCTTTACAACTAACGGAGCCAAATCTGGAGACTCCGAAAGACCAGAGAGTGGGCAGGCTCCTCGCCTCGCTTCAAGAGACAACATGCCAGGAACGACCACTTTCCCCCTCCACCCAAACACCGCAACCTGATCAGGTGTCACACACTGAGGTGCTGGACCTCACACAGGGGGAGTCCACCCCTATTAAGGCAAGACGCATTGGCCCTGTGAAAGGGTTTAAACCACAAACAGCTTCTCACCAGGGCCCACCTCGCAGCGGTTTAGACAGACTCAGCTCCTGTGTGCAAACTCGGCTCCAGATCCAGCCAGCAGAAGGATCACCATCTCCTCCACCATCTCTTCCTTCTTCACCGACCGTACCGGGACAGCAGGTGAGGACCCCGACCAGACATCCCAACACATACAGGAAACTGACAGACTGGCATCTACACGTCGGGGACCCCTGGCTCATCGTCGGCGATTCTAATGTTAGCAAATTGCCTCCCTTTGCAACTGACAGCCTTCAGATTGACAGTTTCCCGGGGGCTAAATGGTGGCATGCAGAGTTCATCCTACAGAAGGCCACTATTGACACTACGGTGACACATCTGATCCTGTCTTTTGGCATTAACAACAGGTCCCAGAGAGACAAAAATGTGCCTGTTCTAGAACTAAAGAGAGTCCTTAAGACAGCCCGGGAGAAATTCCCTGAGGCAGACATTTATGTGCCTGAGGTTAACTTTTCCTCTGCTCTCCCTCAGATCGAACAGGACACTTTGCTGCACATGAACACCTTTATTACAGGTTTAAAAGAGCACATCCCAGCCCTCGCCCCAGACAGCTTCTCCACAGAAGATGATGATGTTCACTGGTCGCTTGAAACTGCAGAGGCAATGCTTCAGCACTGGGAGAAGTATGTAAATGGGGAATCCCCACAAGCCTGAGACGGGAGGGGTCAAGTGATTTACATGTTGTAAATGGTGTTATGAACTTGTCCAAAAAATTCCGTCCTTCCATTGCTCAGCGGACCCTACTGAATAGAGGCCTGACTTTTATCCCCACAAAAGGCTATAACAAAAATCTAAAATTGCAGTGTAAATATGACATTCAGCAGTACCATAGGAGGATCAAATTGGCTGCCTTTTATGGAGATAAAAATGAGTCTCGATCTCAGCCCTTCACTCCAAAATCATACTGGTCACCACCCAACGCTCAGCTTCCATCCCAAATTCTTAATTTGATCAAAACAGATAATGAATATTTTCAAAACCACTTTAATGTAGGACGACTTAAGTCCAATTTGACAGTAGAAGAGATAAAGGCCCTAACAGAATTGAAAGGAAACAAACAAATCATTATTAAACCAGCAGACAAAGGAAGCGCAGTCGTAATTTTGGATAGAGAACAGTATTTGGAGGAAGGCTACAGACAATTGAATGACAAAAAATATTATTTGAAACTAAAAAAACCCATTTACCACGAAACAGTACCACTAGTGGAAAAGATTATTAATAATTTGAACCAAAAGAAATTTATAAACCTAAAACAAAAGAACTATTTACTGGGCTCCGCTGAGCCAAGAGGAAGACTTTTTTACATGCTGCCTAAGATCCACAAGGATCCGGCGAGATGGAGTGTTCCCTTTCAGGTGCCCCCAGGACGACCAATCGTTTCAGACTGTGATAGTGAGACATATTATACAGCTGAATACCTGGACTATTTCCTGACTCCTTTATCCACAAAACATGCAAGCTATATCAAAGATACATATGATTTTGTGGATAAAGTGAAGCGAATAGAAGTCCCCATTGATGCTTTTCTGTTTTCCATAGACATTGACAGCCTTTACACAAACATTGACATTGGTGAAGGCATTGACTCCATTAAGAGAGTCTTTCAAAGATACCCGGATAAGAAAAGGCCAGAAAAAGAATTACTACAACTTTTAGAAATAAACCTCACAAGGAACGATTTTGAATTCAATGGTGACTTCTATTTACAAATCAAGGGGACAGCTATGGGGAAAAAGTTTGCCCCAGCATATGCAAACATCTTCATGGCAGAGTGGGAAACTGCTGCACTAGATAAATGCATAAAGAAACCACTGCATTATTATCGCTTTCTGGATGACATATGGGGTGTCTGGCAACATTCTGAGCAGGATTTTGAGATGTTTCTTAGGACCTTAAATGACCACAATGCTTCTATTAAGCTTAAATCAACCATCAGTAAGACCTCTATTGATTTTCTTGACACAACCACCTTTAAGGGCACAAATTTCATGAATGATCACAAATTGGACATAAAGGTATTCTTTAAACCTACAGACACTCATGCCCTACTATTCAAAACAAGCTTTCATCCCAGACACACATTCGCGGGAATTGTCAAATCTCAGCTGTTAAGATTCCACAGAATCTGCACACAGAAATCTGATTTTGGAACTGCTGTCAAGACGTTATTCTCTGCTCTCTCCACTAGGGGGTACAATTGGTCTTTCCTAAGGGGATGCTTCAAATCATTTTTGCTGACAAAACCAATTGATGTCTCCCCCTTACTTCCAGTGGTCATCACATATGCCCCCTGCACCTGCAAATTAGTCAGGGCTCTTAAGAACAATTTCCAGAACCTGTCTCGAGATGTCCAGACACTCCATACTCACAGAGTGATTGCTGCCTTCAGGAGGCATAAAAATCTGGGTGATCTCCTCATTAGAGCCCAAATCACACCTCTCTCTGTGCCTAGACAGAGACATCAAGGACAATTTTTCCAACATCACAGATTGGTCCGCAGCCACTCCAATGGCCAGGTTTTTCTGTCTTTGTGCAAAGGGACCCCGAGGTCCAAAAACTGTATATATTTGATTACATGCAAGAGATGTGGGATCCAGTATGTGGGAGAAACTGGTAACACACTGCTCACCAGATTCACTCAACACAGGTACAACATCACACGGAAAAAGAACACTCACACTCACCTTGTTAAGCACTTTCTATTGCATGGCTGGGATTCTATCACAGCTACAGCCATTCAAATCAACTCAGGGTGGACAACACAACAGAGGTGGAGAGCTGAGAGGATTTGGATAGCTAAACTAAATACAGTTTATCCAAATGGCCTCAACGAAAAGGGTTATAGGAGGTATTAATATAACAACGTGTATATAGTTAACATTTCATTACTTTCATGTGTGTATTTATGGACATTTTGTCACTGCTCTGGGGACCTCGCCTTTTTCAGGTCTCACAAGGGAGTATCCTGGCCTTGAAATTGGCCCTAACCCTAACCTCAGTGACCCCCAGAATAATTGACCCCCTGCCCTAAGCCTAACCATTTGCCAATCTGATTGGACACGAGTCTGAAACCCCACTGGTGGGGTCCTGGACGCCTGAGAAGGGAGCAGGTATGGTCTGTGCATTGGAGCACGGCCCCCTTCGGGGACCGTGCTCCCAACTTTGATCTCCCCTAACCGGCCTGTGCCGCCTGACCACCCTCTTGGGTTATTCTGGGACCCCTCACTGTGATGCCCTGTTACAAAAAAGGAAAATAAAACACATGTAAATGTATCAACTATAACACCGGTGTAACATTCAGGGGTCATAAGGTCAACTATGTGTGATGGTATGGACTTTGTGCATTACATATCTGTTCTGTTCTATGCTTATGACCAACCTCTATGATGTAGGACAATGGACCATTACATCACTTTATACCAATCATACACTGTATATATCACCTGTGACTTTTCACTATATTGTATGGACTACTTGTATGTAAATATTTCATATTCTGGACTTTATTGTGTGAGAAAATCTCTCCACAATGTTTAACTGTACAACACTATTGTGGCTGAGTGCAATCTGCCCTCTGTGTTTTAAAGACTTAATGTAAACATGTTCCACACCCGTATTCATGGGTAAAAAAAGTTTCTTTTCCACTCTTACGCCTGACAGTCTGTGTTCCCGATGTCCGTGAACGTAGCACCTGCGCGTGCGACCGTCCACGGCCTTATTGTCACGGCGTCTTTTTGAATTCTGCTGTGGAGACCACTGATTGGCTGCTGAAATGCGGCCACCTTGAATGTTATGGGTAGTGTGGTCCAACCCACTCGCAGACTTTCGTGGACGTTATGCGAGCAACACAAAGCCTGCTCCGGACAATTGTTGGACTTATTATTCTTCGATCACAAGCCAGCCTGAAGAAGGTTCATCCTGAACCGAAACGTCGCGACCTTGGCTTGTATTATATGGTTTTTGTATATATTTTTTGTATATATCTTTTACAGTTTGTTTTATTGAATTTGAGCAATAAAAATACGCTCATTTATCATAAAGTCGGTAGCACGAGTCATCCGTGGGCGCAGCATCGCCTAGCATTACCTACACGACCGGTGGAGAAGAGAGGTGGTAGCTAAAGCCATCAGTGGCGGCACAACCATGCCCACGTTCACAACGGATGACCAGTGGACCGTTGTTCGGCGGCGCAGAGACCGGAGAAGAGATCGCGGCTGGGCAGCTGAGGGGTACGCACGCAGGTCCCCCCGCCGCAGCAGTTATCCATCTCGTACAGGTCGGATGACCTACGCGGCCGCCGTGAGAGGAGAACACCGCAACGGTGAGCGACACTTCCCCCACGCACCACAGCGGAGATGGGAGGAAGAACGGCCCGCGACAGACCGCTATGCAGCCGAACGGTGGAGCCGCAGAGGAGAGCGCGGCTGGACAGCCGTGGAGGACACACGCAGACCGCCCAGACACAGCAGTTATCCATCTCGAGAGGCTCGGAGAACCTACGCGGCGGTCGTAAGGGGAGAACATCGCAGCGGTGAGCGACACTTCTTCCACGCACCACAACAGAGATGGGAGAGAGAACGGCCCGCGACGGACCGTTATGCAGCCGAACAGAGGGGTCGGGGAGGAGAGCGCGGCTGGACAGCCGTGGAGGACGCACGCAGACCGCCCCGACACACCAGTTACCCGTCTCGAGAGACTCGGAGGATTCATGCAGCGGCCGTGAGAGAGGAGCACCGCGGTGATGATCCAGATTTCTTCCACGCGCCACAGCGACGTCAGAGGGGACGACAGCAGACGACAGGTCGCTTTGCAACCGGACCAGGGAATCGGACCGGACGGGACCGACGCTTTGAACGGAGACCAGCTCAGGACAACCGGTATGTGAGAAACACTCGAATTGAACGAGCTGGTCCTCCTGTTCATAAAATACCGTCGGAGGATCCAGACTTTTCTGCGAAAGTCCGCGTCATTCACAGACTGATCAAAGCTGTACATCACTTAAAGAATGTGACTAATGACAATTATCCTCCTTCGCTAAATAAAATAACACACAATTTAAAGACTGTCATTAAGCCAGCAGTCCCCACGAAAAAAACACAGACCAGGATTGAGGAGAACGCAAAAAATTGGGCCAGCACGACCATGATGATTCTCCGGCAACATTACACTCAGAGTGTGGAGGAGGAGATCAAATGTCTCTCTGAGTTTTCCAAACAGGATTGGGAGGGCCCATTCCAAATAGCCGCCTCCTGGGCTAGGAGGAACCTGGGCCGCCGCCTCCTACCAGACTCTCTAGAACAGGCCAGAGCTGAGATCGTAGCCAAGTGGAGTGACCTGGGACCTACCACTGCGACAGAGGAGGGGGACACCACCACGACAACTACACGGGGGCCAAGTGGTTGTGTGATGAGACTGCAGCAGGACACCATTGAACTCCTTAGCGAGGTAACGCAGCCTAATGCTATTGTCACACAAACCGCCCCGATACAGACCGGCGCTGGTCGGATGGTGACTGTTTCTGCACAGGTGCACGCCCCGCCCGCACCATGCAGAACTTCCAAAACAACAACGGCAACGATGACTGACCACGTCGCGGGGGACTGGTCGCCCTTCGGTGAGACGGAGCAGCAGCCAGAGAGGGAACCAACACCTTCCCCTCCTCTGGAGCCTTTACAACTAACGGAGCCAAATCTGGAGACTCCGAAAGACCAGAGAGTGGGCAGGCTCCTCGCCTCGCTTCAAGAGACAACATGCCAGGAACGACCACTTTCCCCCTCCACCCAAACACCGCAACCTGATCAGGTGTCACACACTGAGGTGCTGGACCTCACACAGGGGGAGTCCACCCCTATTAAGGCAAGACGCATTGGCCCTGTGAAAGGGTTTAAACCACAAACAGCTTCTCACCAGGGCCCACCTCGCAGCGGTTTAGACAGACTCAGCTCCTGTGTGCAAACTCGGCTCCAGATCCAGCCAGCAGAAGGATCACCATCTCCTCCACCATCTCTTCCTTCTTCACCGACCGTACCGGGACAGCAGGTGAGGACCCCGACCAGACATCCCAACACATACAGGAAACTGACAGACTGGCATCTACACGTCGGGGACCCCTGGCTCATCGTCGGCGATTCTAATGTTAGCAAATTGCCTCCCTTTGCAACTGACAGCCTTCAGATTGACAGTTTCCCGGGGGCTAAATGGTGGCATGCAGAGTTCATCCTACAGAAGGCCACTATTGACACTACGGTGACACATCTGATCCTGTCTTTTGGCATTAACAACAGGTCCCAGAGAGACAAAAATGTGCCTGTTCTAGAACTAAAGAGAGTCCTTAAGACAGCCCGGGAGAAATTCCCTGAGGCAGACATTTATGTGCCTGAGGTTAACTTTTCCTCTGCTCTCCCTCAGATCGAACAGGACACTTTGCTGCACATGAACACCTTTATTACAGGTTTAAAAGAGCACATCCCAGCCCTCGCCCCAGACAGCTTCTCCACAGAAGATGATGATGTTCACTGGTCGCTTGAAACTGCAGAGGCAATGCTTCAGCACTGGGAGAAGTATGTAAATGGGGAATCCCCACAAGCCTGAGACGGGAGGGGTCAAGTGATTTACATGTTGTAAATGGTGTTATGAACTTGTCCAAAAAATTCCGTCCTTCCATTGCTCAGCGGACCCTACTGAATAGAGGCCTGACTTTTATCCCCACAAAAGGCTATAACAAAAATCTAAAATTGCAGTGTAAATATGACATTCAGCAGTACCATAGGAGGATCAAATTGGCTGCCTTTTATGGAGATAAAAATGAGTCTCGATCTCAGCCCTTCACTCCAAAATCATACTGGTCACCACCCAACGCTCAGCTTCCATCCCAAATTCTTAATTTGATCAAAACAGATAATGAATATTTTCAAAACCACTTTAATGTAGGACGACTTAAGTCCAATTTGACAGTAGAAGAGATAAAGGCCCTAACAGAATTGAAAGGAAACAAACAAATCATTATTAAACCAGCAGACAAAGGAAGCGCAGTCGTAATTTTGGATAGAGAACAGTATTTGGAGGAAGGCTACAGACAATTGAATGACAAAAAATATTATTTGAAACTAAAAAAACCCATTTACCACGAAACAGTACCACTAGTGGAAAAGATTATTAATAATTTGAACCAAAAGAAATTTATAAACCTAAAACAAAAGAACTATTTACTGGGCTCCGCTGAGCCAAGAGGAAGACTTTTTTACATGCTGCCTAAGATCCACAAGGATCCGGCGAGATGGAGTGTTCCCTTTCAGGTGCCCCCAGGACGACCAATCGTTTCAGACTGTGATAGTGAGACATATTATACAGCTGAATACCTGGACTATTTCCTGACTCCTTTATCCACAAAACATGCAAGCTATATCAAAGATACATATGATTTTGTGGATAAAGTGAAGCGAATAGAAGTCCCCATTGATGCTTTTCTGTTTTCCATAGACATTGACAGCCTTTACACAAACATTGACATTGGTGAAGGCATTGACTCCATTAAGAGAGTCTTTCAAAGATACCCGGATAAGAAAAGGCCAGAAAAAGAATTACTACAACTTTTAGAAATAAACCTCACAAGGAACGATTTTGAATTCAATGGTGACTTCTATTTACAAATCAAGGGGACAGCTATGGGGAAAAAGTTTGCCCCAGCATATGCAAACATCTTCATGGCAGAGTGGGAAACTGCTGCACTAGATAAATGCATAAAGAAACCACTGCATTATTATCGCTTTCTGGATGACATATGGGGTGTCTGGCAACATTCTGAGCAGGATTTTGAGATGTTTCTTAGGACCTTAAATGACCACAATGCTTCTATTAAGCTTAAATCAACCATCAGTAAGACCTCTATTGATTTTCTTGACACAACCACCTTTAAGGGCACAAATTTCATGAATGATCACAAATTGGACATAAAGGTATTCTTTAAACCTACAGACACTCATGCCCTACTATTCAAAACAAGCTTTCATCCCAGACACACATTCGCGGGAATTGTCAAATCTCAGCTGTTAAGATTCCACAGAATCTGCACACAGAAATCTGATTTTGGAACTGCTGTCAAGACGTTATTCTCTGCTCTCTCCACTAGGGGGTACAATTGGTCTTTCCTAAGGGGATGCTTCAAATCATTTTTGCTGACAAAACCAATTGATGTCTCCCCCTTACTTCCAGTGGTCATCACATATGCCCCCTGCACCTGCAAATTAGTCAGGGCTCTTAAGAACAATTTCCAGAACCTGTCTCGAGATGTCCAGACACTCCATACTCACAGAGTGATTGCTGCCTTCAGGAGGCATAAAAATCTGGGTGATCTCCTCATTAGAGCCCAAATCACACCTCTCTCTGTGCCTAGACAGAGACATCAAGGACAATTTTTCCAACATCACAGATTGGTCCGCAGCCACTCCAATGGCCAGGTTTTTCTGTCTTTGTGCAAAGGGACCCCGAGGTCCAAAAACTGTATATATTTGATTACATGCAAGAGATGTGGGATCCAGTATGTGGGAGAAACTGGTAACACACTGCTCACCAGATTCACTCAACACAGGTACAACATCACACGGAAAAAGAACACTCACACTCACCTTGTTAAGCACTTTCTATTGCATGGCTGGGATTCTATCACAGCTACAGCCATTCAAATCAACTCAGGGTGGACAACACAACAGAGGTGGAGAGCTGAGAGGATTTGGATAGCTAAACTAAATACAGTTTATCCAAATGGCCTCAACGAAAAGGGTTATAGGAGGTATTAATATAACAACGTGTATATAGTTAACATTTCATTACTTTCATGTGTGTATTTATGGACATTTTGTCACTGCTCTGGGGACCTCGCCTTTTTCAGGTCTCACAAGGGAGTATCCTGGCCTTGAAATTGGCCCTAACCCTAACCTCAGTGACCCCCAGAATAATTGACCCCCTGCCCTAAGCCTAACCATTTGCCAATCTGATTGGACACGAGTCTGAAACCCCACTGGTGGGGTCCTGGACGCCTGAGAAGGGAGCAGGTATGGTCTGTGCATTGGAGCACGGCCCCCTTCGGGGACCGTGCTCCCAACTTTGATCTCCCCTAACCGGCCTGTGCCGCCTGACCACCCTCTTGGGTTATTCTGGGACCCCTCACTGTGATGCCCTGTTACAAAAAAGGAAAATAAAACACATGTAAATGTATCAACTATAACACCGGTGTAACATTCAGGGGTCATAAGGTCAACTATGTGTGATGGTATGGACTTTGTGCATTACATATCTGTTCTGTTCTATGCTTATGACCAACCTCTATGATGTAGGACAATGGACCATTACATCACTTTATACCAATCATACACTGTATATATCACCTGTGACTTTTCACTATATTGTATGGACTACTTGTATGTAAATATTTCATATTCTGGACTTTATTGTGTGAGAAAATCTCTCCACAATGTTTAACTGTACAACACTATTGTGGCTGAGTGCAATCTGCCCTCTGTGTTTTAAAGACTTAATGTAAACATGTTCCACACCCGTATTCATGGGTAAAAAAAGTTTCTTTTCCACTCTTACGCCTGACAGTCTGTGTTCCCGATGTCCGTGAACGTAGCACCTGCGCGTGCGACCGTCCACGGCCTTATTGTCACGGCGTCTTTTTGAATTCTGCTGTGGAGACCACTGATTGGCTGCTGAAATGCGGCCACCTTGAATGTTATGGGTAGTGTGGTCCAACCCACTCGCAGACTTTCGTGGACGTTATGCGAGCAACACAAAGCCTGCTCCGGACAATTGTTGGACTTATTATTCTTCGATCACAAGCCAGCCTGAAGAAGGTTCATCCTGAACCGAAACGTCGCGACCTTGGCTTGTATTATATGGTTTTTGTATATATTTTTTGTATATATCTTTTACAGTTTGTTTTATTGAATTTGAGCAATAAAAATACGCTCATTTATCATAAAGTCGGTAGCACGAGTCATCCGTGGGCGCAGCATCGCCTAGCATTACCTACACGACCGGTGGAGAAGAGAGGTGGTAGCTAAAGCCATCAGTGGCGGCACAACCATGCCCACGTTCACAACGGATGACCAGTGGACCGTTGTTCGGCGGCGCAGAGACCGGAGAAGAGATCGCGGCTGGGCAGCTGAGGGGTACGCACGCAGGTCCCCCCGCCGCAGCAGTTATCCATCTCGTACAGGTCGGATGACCTACGCGGCCGCCGTGAGAGGAGAACACCGCAACGGTGAGCGACACTTCCCCCACGCACCACAGCGGAGATGGGAGGAAGAACGGCCCGCGACAGACCGCTATGCAGCCGAACGGTGGAGCCGCAGAGGAGAGCGCGGCTGGACAGCCGTGGAGGACACACGCAGACCGCCCAGACACAGCAGTTATCCATCTCGAGAGGCTCGGAGAACCTACGCGGCGGTCGTAAGGGGAGAACATCGCAGCGGTGAGCGACACTTCTTCCACGCACCACAACAGAGATGGGAGAGAGAACGGCCCGCGACGGACCGTTATGCAGCCGAACAGAGGGGTCGGGGAGGAGAGCGCGGCTGGACAGCCGTGGAGGACGCACGCAGACCGCCCCGACACACCAGTTACCCGTCTCGAGAGACTCGGAGGATTCATGCAGCGGCCGTGAGAGAGGAGCACCGCGGTGATGATCCAGATTTCTTCCACGCGCCACAGCGACGTCAGAGGGGACGACAGCAGACGACAGGTCGCTTTGCAACCGGACCAGGGAATCGGACCGGACGGGACCGACGCTTTGAACGGAGACCAGCTCAGGACAACCGGTATGTGAGAAACACTCGAATTGAACGAGCTGGTCCTCCTGTTCATAAAATACCGTCGGAGGATCCAGACTTTTCTGCGAAAGTCCGCGTCATTCACAGACTGATCAAAGCTGTACATCACTTAAAGAATGTGACTAATGACAATTATCCTCCTTCGCTAAATAAAATAACACACAATTTAAAGACTGTCATTAAGCCAGCAGTCCCCACGAAAAAAACACAGACCAGGATTGAGGAGAACGCAAAAAATTGGGCCAGCACGACCATGATGATTCTCCGGCAACATTACACTCAGAGTGTGGAGGAGGAGATCAAATGTCTCTCTGAGTTTTCCAAACAGGATTGGGAGGGCCCATTCCAAATAGCCGCCTCCTGGGCTAGGAGGAACCTGGGCCGCCGCCTCCTACCAGACTCTCTAGAACAGGCCAGAGCTGAGATCGTAGCCAAGTGGAGTGACCTGGGACCTACCACTGCGACAGAGGAGGGGGACACCACCACGACAACTACACGGGGGCCAAGTGGTTGTGTGATGAGACTGCAGCAGGACACCATTGAACTCCTTAGCGAGGTAACGCAGCCTAATGCTATTGTCACACAAACCGCCCCGATACAGACCGGCGCTGGTCGGATGGTGACTGTTTCTGCACAGGTGCACGCCCCGCCCGCACCATGCAGAACTTCCAAAACAACAACGGCAACGATGACTGACCACGTCGCGGGGGACTGGTCGCCCTTCGGTGAGACGGAGCAGCAGCCAGAGAGGGAACCAACACCTTCCCCTCCTCTGGAGCCTTTACAACTAACGGAGCCAAATCTGGAGACTCCGAAAGACCAGAGAGTGGGCAGGCTCCTCGCCTCGCTTCAAGAGACAACATGCCAGGAACGACCACTTTCCCCCTCCACCCAAACACCGCAACCTGATCAGGTGTCACACACTGAGGTGCTGGACCTCACACAGGGGGAGTCCACCCCTATTAAGGCAAGACGCATTGGCCCTGTGAAAGGGTTTAAACCACAAACAGCTTCTCACCAGGGCCCACCTCGCAGCGGTTTAGACAGACTCAGCTCCTGTGTGCAAACTCGGCTCCAGATCCAGCCAGCAGAAGGATCACCATCTCCTCCACCATCTCTTCCTTCTTCACCGACCGTACCGGGACAGCAGGTGAGGACCCCGACCAGACATCCCAACACATACAGGAAACTGACAGACTGGCATCTACACGTCGGGGACCCCTGGCTCATCGTCGGCGATTCTAATGTTAGCAAATTGCCTCCCTTTGCAACTGACAGCCTTCAGATTGACAGTTTCCCGGGGGCTAAATGGTGGCATGCAGAGTTCATCCTACAGAAGGCCACTATTGACACTACGGTGACACATCTGATCCTGTCTTTTGGCATTAACAACAGGTCCCAGAGAGACAAAAATGTGCCTGTTCTAGAACTAAAGAGAGTCCTTAAGACAGCCCGGGAGAAATTCCCTGAGGCAGACATTTATGTGCCTGAGGTTAACTTTTCCTCTGCTCTCCCTCAGATCGAACAGGACACTTTGCTGCACATGAACACCTTTATTACAGGTTTAAAAGAGCACATCCCAGCCCTCGCCCCAGACAGCTTCTCCACAGAAGATGATGATGTTCACTGGTCGCTTGAAACTGCAGAGGCAATGCTTCAGCACTGGGAGAAGTATGTAAATGGGGAATCCCCACAAGCCTGAGACGGGAGGGGTCAAGTGATTTACATGTTGTAAATGGTGTTATGAACTTGTCCAAAAAATTCCGTCCTTCCATTGCTCAGCGGACCCTACTGAATAGAGGCCTGACTTTTATCCCCACAAAAGGCTATAACAAAAATCTAAAATTGCAGTGTAAATATGACATTCAGCAGTACCATAGGAGGATCAAATTGGCTGCCTTTTATGGAGATAAAAATGAGTCTCGATCTCAGCCCTTCACTCCAAAATCATACTGGTCACCACCCAACGCTCAGCTTCCATCCCAAATTCTTAATTTGATCAAAACAGATAATGAATATTTTCAAAACCACTTTAATGTAGGACGACTTAAGTCCAATTTGACAGTAGAAGAGATAAAGGCCCTAACAGAATTGAAAGGAAACAAACAAATCATTATTAAACCAGCAGACAAAGGAAGCGCAGTCGTAATTTTGGATAGAGAACAGTATTTGGAGGAAGGCTACAGACAATTGAATGACAAAAAATATTATTTGAAACTAAAAAAACCCATTTACCACGAAACAGTACCACTAGTGGAAAAGATTATTAATAATTTGAACCAAAAGAAATTTATAAACCTAAAACAAAAGAACTATTTACTGGGCTCCGCTGAGCCAAGAGGAAGACTTTTTTACATGCTGCCTAAGATCCACAAGGATCCGGCGAGATGGAGTGTTCCCTTTCAGGTGCCCCCAGGACGACCAATCGTTTCAGACTGTGATAGTGAGACATATTATACAGCTGAATACCTGGACTATTTCCTGACTCCTTTATCCACAAAACATGCAAGCTATATCAAAGATACATATGATTTTGTGGATAAAGTGAAGCGAATAGAAGTCCCCATTGATGCTTTTCTGTTTTCCATAGACATTGACAGCCTTTACACAAACATTGACATTGGTGAAGGCATTGACTCCATTAAGAGAGTCTTTCAAAGATACCCGGATAAGAAAAGGCCAGAAAAAGAATTACTACAACTTTTAGAAATAAACCTCACAAGGAACGATTTTGAATTCAATGGTGACTTCTATTTACAAATCAAGGGGACAGCTATGGGGAAAAAGTTTGCCCCAGCATATGCAAACATCTTCATGGCAGAGTGGGAAACTGCTGCACTAGATAAATGCATAAAGAAACCACTGCATTATTATCGCTTTCTGGATGACATATGGGGTGTCTGGCAACATTCTGAGCAGGATTTTGAGATGTTTCTTAGGACCTTAAATGACCACAATGCTTCTATTAAGCTTAAATCAACCATCAGTAAGACCTCTATTGATTTTCTTGACACAACCACCTTTAAGGGCACAAATTTCATGAATGATCACAAATTGGACATAAAGGTATTCTTTAAACCTACAGACACTCATGCCCTACTATTCAAAACAAGCTTTCATCCCAGACACACATTCGCGGGAATTGTCAAATCTCAGCTGTTAAGATTCCACAGAATCTGCACACAGAAATCTGATTTTGGAACTGCTGTCAAGACGTTATTCTCTGCTCTCTCCACTAGGGGGTACAATTGGTCTTTCCTAAGGGGATGCTTCAAATCATTTTTGCTGACAAAACCAATTGATGTCTCCCCCTTACTTCCAGTGGTCATCACATATGCCCCCTGCACCTGCAAATTAGTCAGGGCTCTTAAGAACAATTTCCAGAACCTGTCTCGAGATGTCCAGACACTCCATACTCACAGAGTGATTGCTGCCTTCAGGAGGCATAAAAATCTGGGTGATCTCCTCATTAGAGCCCAAATCACACCTCTCTCTGTGCCTAGACAGAGACATCAAGGACAATTTTTCCAACATCACAGATTGGTCCGCAGCCACTCCAATGGCCAGGTTTTTCTGTCTTTGTGCAAAGGGACCCCGAGGTCCAAAAACTGTATATATTTGATTACATGCAAGAGATGTGGGATCCAGTATGTGGGAGAAACTGGTAACACACTGCTCACCAGATTCACTCAACACAGGTACAACATCACACGGAAAAAGAACACTCACACTCACCTTGTTAAGCACTTTCTATTGCATGGCTGGGATTCTATCACAGCTACAGCCATTCAAATCAACTCAGGGTGGACAACACAACAGAGGTGGAGAGCTGAGAGGATTTGGATAGCTAAACTAAATACAGTTTATCCAAATGGCCTCAACGAAAAGGGTTATAGGAGGTATTAATATAACAACGTGTATATAGTTAACATTTCATTACTTTCATGTGTGTATTTATGGACATTTTGTCACTGCTCTGGGGACCTCGCCTTTTTCAGGTCTCACAAGGGAGTATCCTGGCCTTGAAATTGGCCCTAACCCTAACCTCAGTGACCCCCAGAATAATTGACCCCCTGCCCTAAGCCTAACCATTTGCCAATCTGATTGGACACGAGTCTGAAACCCCACTGGTGGGGTCCTGGACGCCTGAGAAGGGAGCAGGTATGGTCTGTGCATTGGAGCACGGCCCCCTTCGGGGACCGTGCTCCCAACTTTGATCTCCCCTAACCGGCCTGTGCCGCCTGACCACCCTCTTGGGTTATTCTGGGACCCCTCACTGTGATGCCCTGTTACAAAAAAGGAAAATAAAACACATGTAAATGTATCAACTATAACACCGGTGTAACATTCAGGGGTCATAAGGTCAACTATGTGTGATGGTATGGACTTTGTGCATTACATATCTGTTCTGTTCTATGCTTATGACCAACCTCTATGATGTAGGACAATGGACCATTACATCACTTTATACCAATCATACACTGTATATATCACCTGTGACTTTTCACTATATTGTATGGACTACTTGTATGTAAATATTTCATATTCTGGACTTTATTGTGTGAGAAAATCTCTCCACAATGTTTAACTGTACAACACTATTGTGGCTGAGTGCAATCTGCCCTCTGTGTTTTAAAGACTTAATGTAAACATGTTCCACACCCGTATTCATGGGTAAAAAAAGTTTCTTTTCCACTCTTACGCCTGACAGTCTGTGTTCCCGATGTCCGTGAACGTAGCACCTGCGCGTGCGACCGTCCACGGCCTTATTGTCACGGCGTCTTTTTGAATTCTGCTGTGGAGACCACTGATTGGCTGCTGAAATGCGGCCACCTTGAATGTTATGGGTAGTGTGGTCCAACCCACTCGCAGACTTTCGTGGACGTTATGCGAGCAACACAAAGCCTGCTCCGGACAATTGTTGGACTTATTATTCTTCGATCACAAGCCAGCCTGAAGAAGGTTCATCCTGAACCGAAACGTCGCGACCTTGGCTTGTATTATATGGTTTTTGTATATATTTTTTGTATATATCTTTTACAGTTTGTTTTATTGAATTTGAGCAATAAAAATACGCTCATTTATCATAAAGTCGGTAGCACGAGTCATCCGTGGGCGCAGCATCGCCTAGCATTACCTACACGACCGGTGGAGAAGAGAGGTGGTAGCTAAAGCCATCAGTGGCGGCACAACCATGCCCACGTTCACAACGGATGACCAGTGGACCGTTGTTCGGCGGCGCAGAGACCGGAGAAGAGATCGCGGCTGGGCAGCTGAGGGGTACGCACGCAGGTCCCCCCGCCGCAGCAGTTATCCATCTCGTACAGGTCGGATGACCTACGCGGCCGCCGTGAGAGGAGAACACCGCAACGGTGAGCGACACTTCCCCCACGCACCACAGCGGAGATGGGAGGAAGAACGGCCCGCGACAGACCGCTATGCAGCCGAACGGTGGAGCCGCAGAGGAGAGCGCGGCTGGACAGCCGTGGAGGACACACGCAGACCGCCCAGACACAGCAGTTATCCATCTCGAGAGGCTCGGAGAACCTACGCGGCGGTCGTAAGGGGAGAACATCGCAGCGGTGAGCGACACTTCTTCCACGCACCACAACAGAGATGGGAGAGAGAACGGCCCGCGACGGACCGTTATGCAGCCGAACAGAGGGGTCGGGGAGGAGAGCGCGGCTGGACAGCCGTGGAGGACGCACGCAGACCGCCCCGACACACCAGTTACCCGTCTCGAGAGACTCGGAGGATTCATGCAGCGGCCGTGAGAGAGGAGCACCGCGGTGATGATCCAGATTTCTTCCACGCGCCACAGCGACGTCAGAGGGGACGACAGCAGACGACAGGTCGCTTTGCAACCGGACCAGGGAATCGGACCGGACGGGACCGACGCTTTGAACGGAGACCAGCTCAGGACAACCGGTATGTGAGAAACACTCGAATTGAACGAGCTGGTCCTCCTGTTCATAAAATACCGTCGGAGGATCCAGACTTTTCTGCGAAAGTCCGCGTCATTCACAGACTGATCAAAGCTGTACATCACTTAAAGAATGTGACTAATGACAATTATCCTCCTTCGCTAAATAAAATAACACACAATTTAAAGACTGTCATTAAGCCAGCAGTCCCCACGAAAAAAACACAGACCAGGATTGAGGAGAACGCAAAAAATTGGGCCAGCACGACCATGATGATTCTCCGGCAACATTACACTCAGAGTGTGGAGGAGGAGATCAAATGTCTCTCTGAGTTTTCCAAACAGGATTGGGAGGGCCCATTCCAAATAGCCGCCTCCTGGGCTAGGAGGAACCTGGGCCGCCGCCTCCTACCAGACTCTCTAGAACAGGCCAGAGCTGAGATCGTAGCCAAGTGGAGTGACCTGGGACCTACCACTGCGACAGAGGAGGGGGACACCACCACGACAACTACACGGGGGCCAAGTGGTTGTGTGATGAGACTGCAGCAGGACACCATTGAACTCCTTAGCGAGGTAACGCAGCCTAATGCTATTGTCACACAAACCGCCCCGATACAGACCGGCGCTGGTCGGATGGTGACTGTTTCTGCACAGGTGCACGCCCCGCCCGCACCATGCAGAACTTCCAAAACAACAACGGCAACGATGACTGACCACGTCGCGGGGGACTGGTCGCCCTTCGGTGAGACGGAGCAGCAGCCAGAGAGGGAACCAACACCTTCCCCTCCTCTGGAGCCTTTACAACTAACGGAGCCAAATCTGGAGACTCCGAAAGACCAGAGAGTGGGCAGGCTCCTCGCCTCGCTTCAAGAGACAACATGCCAGGAACGACCACTTTCCCCCTCCACCCAAACACCGCAACCTGATCAGGTGTCACACACTGAGGTGCTGGACCTCACACAGGGGGAGTCCACCCCTATTAAGGCAAGACGCATTGGCCCTGTGAAAGGGTTTAAACCACAAACAGCTTCTCACCAGGGCCCACCTCGCAGCGGTTTAGACAGACTCAGCTCCTGTGTGCAAACTCGGCTCCAGATCCAGCCAGCAGAAGGATCACCATCTCCTCCACCATCTCTTCCTTCTTCACCGACCGTACCGGGACAGCAGGTGAGGACCCCGACCAGACATCCCAACACATACAGGAAACTGACAGACTGGCATCTACACGTCGGGGACCCCTGGCTCATCGTCGGCGATTCTAATGTTAGCAAATTGCCTCCCTTTGCAACTGACAGCCTTCAGATTGACAGTTTCCCGGGGGCTAAATGGTGGCATGCAGAGTTCATCCTACAGAAGGCCACTATTGACACTACGGTGACACATCTGATCCTGTCTTTTGGCATTAACAACAGGTCCCAGAGAGACAAAAATGTGCCTGTTCTAGAACTAAAGAGAGTCCTTAAGACAGCCCGGGAGAAATTCCCTGAGGCAGACATTTATGTGCCTGAGGTTAACTTTTCCTCTGCTCTCCCTCAGATCGAACAGGACACTTTGCTGCACATGAACACCTTTATTACAGGTTTAAAAGAGCACATCCCAGCCCTCGCCCCAGACAGCTTCTCCACAGAAGATGATGATGTTCACTGGTCGCTTGAAACTGCAGAGGCAATGCTTCAGCACTGGGAGAAGTATGTAAATGGGGAATCCCCACAAGCCTGAGACGGGAGGGGTCAAGTGATTTACATGTTGTAAATGGTGTTATGAACTTGTCCAAAAAATTCCGTCCTTCCATTGCTCAGCGGACCCTACTGAATAGAGGCCTGACTTTTATCCCCACAAAAGGCTATAACAAAAATCTAAAATTGCAGTGTAAATATGACATTCAGCAGTACCATAGGAGGATCAAATTGGCTGCCTTTTATGGAGATAAAAATGAGTCTCGATCTCAGCCCTTCACTCCAAAATCATACTGGTCACCACCCAACGCTCAGCTTCCATCCCAAATTCTTAATTTGATCAAAACAGATAATGAATATTTTCAAAACCACTTTAATGTAGGACGACTTAAGTCCAATTTGACAGTAGAAGAGATAAAGGCCCTAACAGAATTGAAAGGAAACAAACAAATCATTATTAAACCAGCAGACAAAGGAAGCGCAGTCGTAATTTTGGATAGAGAACAGTATTTGGAGGAAGGCTACAGACAATTGAATGACAAAAAATATTATTTGAAACTAAAAAAACCCATTTACCACGAAACAGTACCACTAGTGGAAAAGATTATTAATAATTTGAACCAAAAGAAATTTATAAACCTAAAACAAAAGAACTATTTACTGGGCTCCGCTGAGCCAAGAGGAAGACTTTTTTACATGCTGCCTAAGATCCACAAGGATCCGGCGAGATGGAGTGTTCCCTTTCAGGTGCCCCCAGGACGACCAATCGTTTCAGACTGTGATAGTGAGACATATTATACAGCTGAATACCTGGACTATTTCCTGACTCCTTTATCCACAAAACATGCAAGCTATATCAAAGATACATATGATTTTGTGGATAAAGTGAAGCGAATAGAAGTCCCCATTGATGCTTTTCTGTTTTCCATAGACATTGACAGCCTTTACACAAACATTGACATTGGTGAAGGCATTGACTCCATTAAGAGAGTCTTTCAAAGATACCCGGATAAGAAAAGGCCAGAAAAAGAATTACTACAACTTTTAGAAATAAACCTCACAAGGAACGATTTTGAATTCAATGGTGACTTCTATTTACAAATCAAGGGGACAGCTATGGGGAAAAAGTTTGCCCCAGCATATGCAAACATCTTCATGGCAGAGTGGGAAACTGCTGCACTAGATAAATGCATAAAGAAACCACTGCATTATTATCGCTTTCTGGATGACATATGGGGTGTCTGGCAACATTCTGAGCAGGATTTTGAGATGTTTCTTAGGACCTTAAATGACCACAATGCTTCTATTAAGCTTAAATCAACCATCAGTAAGACCTCTATTGATTTTCTTGACACAACCACCTTTAAGGGCACAAATTTCATGAATGATCACAAATTGGACATAAAGGTATTCTTTAAACCTACAGACACTCATGCCCTACTATTCAAAACAAGCTTTCATCCCAGACACACATTCGCGGGAATTGTCAAATCTCAGCTGTTAAGATTCCACAGAATCTGCACACAGAAATCTGATTTTGGAACTGCTGTCAAGACGTTATTCTCTGCTCTCTCCACTAGGGGGTACAATTGGTCTTTCCTAAGGGGATGCTTCAAATCATTTTTGCTGACAAAACCAATTGATGTCTCCCCCTTACTTCCAGTGGTCATCACATATGCCCCCTGCACCTGCAAATTAGTCAGGGCTCTTAAGAACAATTTCCAGAACCTGTCTCGAGATGTCCAGACACTCCATACTCACAGAGTGATTGCTGCCTTCAGGAGGCATAAAAATCTGGGTGATCTCCTCATTAGAGCCCAAATCACACCTCTCTCTGTGCCTAGACAGAGACATCAAGGACAATTTTTCCAACATCACAGATTGGTCCGCAGCCACTCCAATGGCCAGGTTTTTCTGTCTTTGTGCAAAGGGACCCCGAGGTCCAAAAACTGTATATATTTGATTACATGCAAGAGATGTGGGATCCAGTATGTGGGAGAAACTGGTAACACACTGCTCACCAGATTCACTCAACACAGGTACAACATCACACGGAAAAAGAACACTCACACTCACCTTGTTAAGCACTTTCTATTGCATGGCTGGGATTCTATCACAGCTACAGCCATTCAAATCAACTCAGGGTGGACAACACAACAGAGGTGGAGAGCTGAGAGGATTTGGATAGCTAAACTAAATACAGTTTATCCAAATGGCCTCAACGAAAAGGGTTATAGGAGGTATTAATATAACAACGTGTATATAGTTAACATTTCATTACTTTCATGTGTGTATTTATGGACATTTTGTCACTGCTCTGGGGACCTCGCCTTTTTCAGGTCTCACAAGGGAGTATCCTGGCCTTGAAATTGGCCCTAACCCTAACCTCAGTGACCCCCAGAATAATTGACCCCCTGCCCTAAGCCTAACCATTTGCCAATCTGATTGGACACGAGTCTGAAACCCCACTGGTGGGGTCCTGGACGCCTGAGAAGGGAGCAGGTATGGTCTGTGCATTGGAGCACGGCCCCCTTCGGGGACCGTGCTCCCAACTTTGATCTCCCCTAACCCCCCTAACCCCTAACCCTAACCCTAACCCTAACCCTAACCCTAAACAGGGGACCAGCAATTGCTGGGACCCTGTTTCCTTTTCCACACCCTAACCAGCCAGGTCCCGGTGGAGTGGGTGATGCCCCTGCCCATATCTCCTACCCTAATCCTAACCTATCCCCCCTCCCTCCCCCCCACCCCCCAGAAAAACAGAAAAAAAGCCTAAAAAATGGAAAAATAGAAAAACAGAAAAAGAAGCCTAAATAGAGTGGTTACTAAAGATGGGGGTGCCAGAAATATAAAGATGAAAGAAAGAGTGGACTAAGGAATAGGGGGTGCCATGAATAAAAACAAGGAAAAATGGAAATAGATGACAAGAGAGTCACAAAGGGTACACAGAGAGGAAAAATAGAGAAAAACTAAGAAAAAAGTACAGAGAAAGCTAAGAAGAAAGCACATGAAAGAAAAGCTCCCCAAGTAGGGTTGAGACAAACAGAAAAATAGAACTCCCCAAGTAGGGTTGAGAAAAACAGAAAAAAGCACAGAAAAAGCTAAGAAAATGCAGAAAGAAACCTAAGTAAGAAGAAACAGAGAAATAGAAGACAAGAAAGTCACAAAGAAAACCTTAGTTAAGGGAAACATATAAATAGAGGACAAGACAGTCCCTACATCATTGAGCCCAGCCTGATGAAGGCGAAACAACGCCGAAACGTCGCGACGGGCTCAATCATAAACAGCTAGCAACTATAACCCAAGATGGGTAATTTTTTGATCAGGGGGCATCAATGCCCACTCCAGTCGAGTGAGCGTGCACCAACAGGGGACCAGCAATTGCTGGGACCCTGTTTCCTTTTCCACACCCTAACCAGCCAGGTCCCGGTGGAGTGGGTGATGCCCCTGCCCATATCTCCTACCCTAATCCTAACCTATCCCCCCTCCCTCCCCCCCACCCCCCAGAAAAACAGAAAAAAAGCCTAAAAAATGGAAAAATAGAAAAACAGAAAAAGAAGCCTAAATAGAGTGGTTACTAAAGATGGGGGTGCCAGAAATATAAAGATGAAAGAAAGAGTGGACTAAGGAATAGGGGGTGCCATGAATAAAAACAAGGAAAAATGGAAATAGATGACAAGAGAGTCACAAAGGGTACACAGAGAGGAAAAATAGAGAAAAACTAAGAAAAAAGTACAGAGAAAGCTAAGAAGAAAGCACATGAAAGAAAAGCTCCCCAAGTAGGGTTGAGACAAACAGAAAAATAGAACTCCCCAAGTAGGGTTGAGAAAAACAGAAAAAAGCACAGAAAAAGCTAAGAAAATGCAGAAAGAAACCTAAGTAAGAAGAAACAGAGAAATAGAAGACAAGAAAGTCACAAAGAAAACCTTAGTTAAGGGAAACATATAAATAGAGGACAAGACAGTCCCTACATCATTGAGCCCAGCCTGATGAAGGCGAAACAACGCCGAAACGTCGCGACGGGCTCAATCATAAACAGCTAGCAACTATAACCCAAGATGGGTAATTTTTTGATCAGGGGGCATCAATGCCCACTCCAGTCGAGTGAGCGTGCACCAACAGGGGACCAGCAATTGCTGGGACCCTGTTTCCTTTTCCACAACCTAACCCTAACCCCCTAACCCTAACCCTCCTCGTGCAGGGAGGAGTTTCAATTTCCCCTAACCTTACCCGCCAGGTCCTACCATGGACCCGCTGGGTTTCCCAGATTGACTGGGGCCCGTTGCCGAAGCCATTTCCATTCCTTATCTGGTTACCCCTCACCTCTATTTTGCATCTCGCTCAGGATGCCTAATTGAATTCCTCTGACCCCTAATTTGGACCCCAAATTTGATTCCCAATCCCAATGCCAATTCGGCCTGATCTATCCCCATCCCACATTCTTACCCTAACCTTAACCCTAGCCACATGACTAATGGCCCTATCTCTAGTCCCATCCCCAGCCTAAGCCCTGACCTTAACCCCAACCCCAATGCTGACCCCTTTGTACAGGCACCCCAATTCCATCCCCAGTTGCGGATGATGATACCCCAAGAGAGGGAAAATAGAAACCCAAGAGAGGGAAAATTATAGATGGGCCACAAAGACAAAGAAATAAAGCCAAAGTAAAGACAAATAGAGGCCAGAAAACAGGGACTGTCAAAGGAAAGTCAATGGAGGGGAGAAGAGTAAGGAGGGACTTTAAGGCAAAAGGAAGGGATGCAGGGATTAGGAGACAAAAGGAAGAAGGCAAAGAAAAGGTAGGAAAGGAGAGAAGGAAAGAAGGGAAGCAAAGGATTAAGTAAAAGTAAGCAGCAAGAAAAAAGAAAAAGGAAAAACCAGAAAAAGAAAAAGAGAAAAACACAAAAAAAGAAAAAAAGCAAAGTGACGTACATCCGGTACTTTCAGCGGCTGCTGGAGGGAGGAGCCACAGCACATATAAAAGGAGGGGCAGAGAAGAGTCTCTTCATTTTGATTTGGCCAGCGACGCATGTGCACAGCCTGAAGAAGGCACAATCCAGCCGAAACGTAGCTACAGCCATGCGTCAGCACTAAAAAGTGGTTTTGTTTGTTGTTTTAGTTTGTTATTTTAGTTTGTTATTTTTGGGGGGGGATTTCTTTTGATGTTTTTTCATTTACATATTGATTTACTGGCCTAAAAGATTAAAAACCTAAAAAATTGACTATCATAAATCTACAACCTAAAAATTGGATAATTTATGGATAAAAACAGTTTAAAAGCCTAAAAATTGGAAACAAAAACGACACAGAGACTTCCCCTAACCCTTCCTTCGGGAGGGATGGCCCGTGCGTTTCCTGTCTCACAGAGGTGGCAGGCTCAGTCCCCTTCCCCTAGCTCCCCCTAACCTTTCCCCTAATAACCCAAATTGGCTTTATGTCTAACCCTAATTCTGAGTTTGACTTGTTAAAAAAGATAAAATTTTCCCCTAATTAATTTTATAAAGTACAAATATTAAAATATATTAATTTCATGTAAAAGTGTTAAACCAATAACAGTAAATTCATCATTATATTGTCAAAGAATAATTATTAATTTATACACTCAAATATTAGATAAGCATTAACACAAATAAATTTAAATAATTTAATCCAAGTTTTTTTTTTTCAATTCATGTAATATAATTTATTGTAGCACAATTACATGAACACATACAAAGTCAAAACCTAATTTTGTAAGAAGACAGGGACATTGAAACAATATTTTAAAAAAAGGGACGGTACAAACAGCATTACAGACCAGAGGGTATAAAAGGAGTGCAAATAGGAGAGAGAGCTCGTTCTGCTTTCGACGGCCAAACGGTGCACATCTCCAGCAGCCAGCCATTGGTTTGAGCGCTTGGGTTTTAGTTGTTTTTATTTTCTTTCGTGCCTCACAGGCCTGAGGAAGACCTCTTAAGGTCGAAACATTGCCTGAGGCACGTTTGATTTTTTTTTTGAACCAGAAGACACGCTCTTTTGTTTTTAGGGATTTTTAAGCCTTTGTGCTCTCTTTTAGTTGTTTAAGCCCTTTTGGGTGTATCCTTTTTGTTTAAAAACAAACCTTATTTAGTTATTTTATTTATTTTTTAGCAGAAATTTAAAAGAAACAGCCGAACAGACGGTTTTTATTTTAAGGGATTTTCAAGCCTTTGGGCTCTCTTTTAGTTGTTTGAGCCCCTTTTGGGTTTCACTTTTAGTTGAAAAAACAATTCATTAATTTTTTTTTTTGCATTTCATTTAAATTAAAAAAGAAAAAGAATATAAAACGAATATTAAAAACCACCCGTCATGGCTGACGAGTGGCAAGAAGTCTGCTATAGAAGGCGGCGCCAGCGCCTCTTCCTTGACAACCCAGACTGGGATCGGGGGTTCTCCCGTGGGATGGCCCACGCACCTTCCTTCTACCCTCGTAGGAGGAATCAATTCCCCTCCCCCAGTTTAGGTTTCTGTGTTGTTTTCTCCGGTCAGCAGTAAAGCTGCTTTTGAGTTCACGTCTTGCCTCGCCTGAGTCTGTGTCTTGGGTCCTCTCTTGCCTGCACACAGCCATAACATGACACCCACATTGAACTTACCTGCCGCCTTTCTGATCTCACTGATGTTTGTTTACTTCGCCATGACTGCTGAAACTGTGCTTTCTGCCTTCTCTGGCACTGATTGCAGATCAATCCACAAAGCTGGAAGCATCATTGATCAGAATGTGAGAGGCATTTTTAAACGCCTCTGAGGGTCCGAGGTCGGTGAACAAACTGCTCTCCATTATTACTGTTCATCACCCATTTATTTTTCTTTGTATTTCATTGCTGATATATATATATATATATATATATATATATATATATATATATATATATATATATATTTGTTGTACTATCTCATAATTTAAGGCCCTTACCTGTGGCACTTTTATTTTAACTGTGTTGTGTATTTGTAGAGTGTACTATTCATAATCATGTTACTGTAACGTGTTGCCTTGTGGGATCAATGAAGCCTTTAAAAAGACACATGAAGAGTTCACGAACAGTTCATGAAACTGAGCCTCTTAGTTTAAATTTTGTTTTAAAAGTGGTTGGGTGAAGAAATCCATAGCACAATCACATATTAAGGCTATTGGTCATGAAAACGGAATAAATCATCTTACACATTTGAAGGGGGCTGTAGAATTAAAACCTGCTGCTTACGCCAAACATTTATGACAGACAAACAAACAAATACTTAAAGTACTATCCAAAAGTTGATTCTGTGCATCTGAACGTAGCTACGTCCAGATGCACAGAATCAACCTTTGGAGATTTACTTACCTGGATGATTGAGCATGCATCAAGACGTACTTAAAGTACTGTAAAAAAAAAAAATCATCTGATATGGAAAACAAAAGCAAATAAGCTATTACAAGTCAATCGGGTGTTAGAATGAAGAACAACTGTTGTGCAGTCACTTTGTTTTTAGGCTTAGCCTCAAATACCTAAAAGCTGCACAGACCAGTGATACTGAAATCAGCTAACTGATGTTCACTGAGACCAACAGACTACAGTTTCTGTACATATCATCTGTTTTGCACAAACGTCGTACTGGGTTCTTCTGTCTGACAGATCACACGATGTCATGGAATCTAAAGTGATGCTGGACAAGACGTTTGATGGTAAAGAGGATTTTAGCATCAATGTATCAGCCAAGCATCATGTGCGTTCATAACTACCATTCAGGGCAACACTCAAATTACTTATTGAGAACAACAGGTGAGTGTGTAGAGGAATTCTTATTGTTTAAATAGTTAGACTATGCCCATAGCTCAGTGATCTTAATGAATTTCACATGGTACAATGATAAATCTAAAAACTGAATGAAGTATTGCGAAAAACAGGCAATCATTTGTATTGCTGTATAACACACAACAGTAAGAAATACATTATTATTTATAATATTAAGGGATATAAGAATAAGAACAGCGGGTCTTGCTTCAGTCAGAAGAGATTACGCAGAGAAAATAAATCTTGAAAAAACTGTGAAGCATTCTTCAGTGTCCATCAAAATATGTCATGTAAAAATGTTGGGTTTTCTCACTGTGAAATTTTTAATTTCACTGTGTTTCACATTTTAAGTGCATTTGTGTCAAACAACTGAGTTAATGATTTAAATACAATTTTTAAGAAACATTTAGTAAAAGAAGTCAATGACATAAGTTAACAGTCCAATGCTTTGTGCAGTATTTCAGTACTGAGAATTCCAGCTAGCTTTTAGCCTAGCTTTACACAAACGTGTCCCAAAACATCGGCTGCATCCTTCGGAGGACCCGGCCTTCGCGGCATACGTGGGCCAAGTCCTTCTAAGACCGAGAAGGCCGGAAGTGCAAGGCTGTGAAATCTGACGGTCTAGCATTCAGATTTGCGTGACCGCTGTGTCTGTGAAGTTTAATAAACTCAGCCGTCTGCTCCTTGGTATCTAAAATATAACAGGACACTGGTGTAAATTCTCGACCGTGTTTAATCAGTTTTCTATTTGACGTTTATTCAGCTGTTTGAAAATCCCGGAGGAATGGTAAATGGCCTGCATTTGTATAGCGCTTTACTCAGTCCCTAAGGACCCCAAAGCGCTTTACACTACATTCAGTCATTCACCCATTCACACACACATTCACACACTGGTAATGGCAAGCTACATTGTAGCCACAGTTACCCTGGGGCGCACTGACAGAGGCGAGGCTGCCGGACACTGGCGCCACCGGGCCCTCTGACCACCACCAGCAGGCAAACATGGGGTTAGTATCTTGCCCAAGGATATTTGGCATGCAGCCAGGAGACAGCCTGGGATCGAACCACCGACCTTCTGATTAGTGGCTGACCTGCTCTGCCACCTGAGCTACAGCCACCCCAGGTGGGAGGAACCCACCCGATGGATTAATAAAGTTTTATTTAATCTAATAATCTAATAACTTTGATCTCAGCCAAACCGATTTACTCCGGAACAAATAAAACACTGAAAAAAGCCAAACAATTACATGTTTAAGTTATCCGAGTGACTTATATATCATGTTTAACCTGAGTAGCGAAAGACAGCGGGGGTCTAAAAACGATGAAGCCGGGAGTCTGCTGCTCTCGCCAGCTCGAGTGACCATTGAACCCCCCGGCTAGCTATCGAGTGGGTGGGTAACAGACGTCTCCGAAAACTTCAGAGTACTTTTGCAAATATGCGATGTCTTGATAAACCAAGAAGGTATTTGAAGTTTACACAGCTACTTTCTCGCCTGAAAATATGTCTAAAGTTTATTTTGTGACCCAGAAAGATTAACAAGAGCAATTTTAAAACTTAGTAGCGGCCGCCATTGTTGGAAACTGGAATTGGCTGAGCCGCGCTATGAATTCTGATATATGGTGGGCCACGAAGGACACACCCGACCCATACTTCAAATTCAGGGAAATGAAGAATGCATTTGTCGGCCGCATTTGAAGGAGTCGACGAATTGGGACAGCCTTTGTTGCCTGGCTGTGACGTAATTGGCCTACAAATGTGGCCTCAGGAGGATGCAGCCGACATTTTGGGGCACAGCTACTGAGAACATTTGGTTTGGTTAGCTAGCTCCATCATGACAGAAAAAAAACCCAACACTCTCTTAGATTCCTCTTATGTTCTTTTGACATATTTAATGGACTGGTCTAAAAATGTAATAGCACCTGAAGTGTTCAAACACAGCATCACATAGACGGGTTTCCTGATTTGATCCCGGTTCTACTCTTGAGTACACCAGCTGACACCTTAAAGGCCTATACTGGCAATCAAAATATTTCTCTAAACCTGAACTAAATCTTAAGTCACTACCTATATACTGACAAGGGCTGTAAAGTTAGTGGTTCCGCTTTCAGAATGGGCTCTCTTCTATCTCAGGGCTAGCAGTTCCCTGAAGATTTCACATGCAGGTGAGTCATTTTTTAAGATGATGAAGTTTCTGTTAGAGAGGAATGTGTGGACAAGAGGAGAATCAGGGACCCAGCCTTCAGCTTTTTGGAAGGTTTTTTTTCTCTTCAGATGGAGCTAAGCTAATTGTAGCTAATACACCACTCTCTGTCCAGGAAGCAAATAAACTGACCTGATAACTATTTTCTATTTTCTTTTGACCCTCTAACAGTCAGAGTACTTTAGGATTTATTCTATTTTTTTTATTTAGTTGTATAGTTTGATATCACCTAATGTTTTCAGGAAAATCATATTTATTCTTTAATTGTATAAAATTTTGGAGCATTACTTTGTAAAGGCCCACAGAGCATCCTGTGTAAGGGATCGTGTGTACTGTGATTGCAGTAACATTGTGGGGTCTTGATTTGTTTTTTCTTTTGAATGTGAGAGTGGCTAATATTGATTGTTACTGTATTATGTGATAAAGTGTGACATTATAAAGAACTTGGTGGCCATTGTTCCAGGCGTAGAGCGCTCTGTCTCGAGGGTTGTAGTCAAGCATAGACAGGTGGCTGTATTTGTTGGTCAGAGGGATGTCGATGTACTCATAAGTGGATGAGTTGGTGGAAAAGGCGTAGTATACTTTGGTTCCACCTGAGTACCCATTGGTGACATACAGGGTTCCACAGATCATGAAGGCCTCACCAGCGCTGCGTTTTGGATGGTTGGTGGTCCAGCTGCGGATGATCTGTAGGGTGTTGGGGTTTAGCTGGCTAAGAACAATATTACCAGCATTTTGATTGGTAGCATATACAGCCCACAGCCCACCCTCGTCCACCATGAGGTCAATGTCTGAGTGCCCACCCCAGGAGTAATGGTACATGTTGTTGTAACCAGCAAAGTCAAGTTGTCGCGATCTGCTGATGAGCGATGTGCTGAAGTCAAATTTAATGATTGTGTGACTCTGAAACTTGTTGAAGTAAAGAGATCCATTATAAACCACCTGCCCAGTACCAGACCAGGGATGAGGAAGTCGGTGAGAGGTGAAATTGTCTGTCATCATGAAGTCAGACATGGACTGGTACTCCCTAACAAAGCGATTGTTATGGTACCCATCCATGTACCATACCTGTAAGGAAAAAGAACAAATATTAAAAATAAAAACAATCATAATTATTTGTATTGTTAACTTGAATCCTTTATGTTCCACAGACATGCAATGTATGCATAGCAAAACATCGTAAAATGACCACTGCAGCCGAGATATCCTTATCCAGTTACTTCTAATTCGTGTTCATATAGTGACACGAAAAACTCTCTAAGCTAAAAAAGAGCCAGTGTTGGAAAGTAACAGAATACATGTACCACCGTTACCTATTTAAAATACAAAATATGAGTAACTGTATTCCGTTACAGTTACCGTTTAAAAATGTGGTATTCAGAATACAGTTACTTTGCTGAAATAAATGGATTACACGGCGGTCTTTTCCTATTTCATATGTTAGGCTGTCACCTCTCTATTTTTGGTGATTCCACGCCGGTGGAAACCCAAACAAAACACGCATTAAGAGGGTCTAATGCCTGTGTCTCAGTCTCGTGGCCCATGTAACCTCTACTTGTGGCCGCATAATGACGTGAAGAAATATTTTTAAAAATTATTATTCAAAAGAATGACTTAATAAGAAGGCAATAGGCAGAGTGTTACAGGCATAGCTGTAAAGAATGTAGTCTCATGGGCAGTGTAGCCTAGTTGTAAGTAAGCTATTAAGACTCGACTGTACACTGTGTTCGTGAAAAAATAAGTTCCGTTGGAGCAGCCTTTCAACGCCTCTCTCTGTCTCTCGCTAGCAAAGTTGACCTAGACAACAAAGTAAAGCTAGTTTTCAGCTACGAGCCCGACACGAACCCGACGTATTAGCCAGAGGTCCCTTTACTACGGTTCGGAGCCGCGGACCTGTTTTATATATGCGCCGAATAGTTTTCTATACGAGATCGCTGCAAAAATTGCAGCCTTACCTAATGTCTACCCTACTGTTACTCATTTATATTAAGATTTAAACATCTAGTTGGTATTGGTATGGCGAGTAACCTTCAGTAATAGTAATAAATCACACAGCAATAGTACATTCATGTAGTTGTAAAAAACATCATAATATATTAAGTAATCCAAAGTATTCCATTACGTTACTCTTATTGAGTTACGTTACAAAATACATTTTGGGGGATCTAATCTGTAATCTGTAGTGGAATACATTTTAAAAGTAACCTTCCCAACACTGAAGAGAGCCAGTATGATATGCTCATAAATTTGATTTACTGTTACATATTAAGACTTACTCTGTTGTCTCCAGCTGGAGCAAGTGGGTCAGTCATCCATGATCCAAATCTAGATCCAGATGTCTTTATGGTGATTGGCTCGGAGATTCCTGTGAGCTTCCCACAAGCTAAAAAACAAACAGAGGCACATGTGGACAAAATAACATGAAAATTTGCAGAAACTGCAGGAGATATTATGAGTTTAATGTACACAGCTTTGTGTGGTCACACCCAGCCCTCTGAAAACTTTAGTCCACAAAGGCAAGTTCTGATATTTTCTTGATTCAGAAAAGATAGTATGAGCTTCAGATTTTATTTTCCTCTACCCACCTAGCCTCTGCATGCAAGCCTTCAGTCGGTCCTCCAGGCTTATCACCCGGCTGTGGAGCTCCTGGTAGTCCAGACCTCCGAGCTGTTCCTGCAATGATCCCAGCAGCTCCGTCACATTCGCTGCCTCTTCTTTAAACTGGCGGACCAACAGTGCATCTGCTTTGTAGGACTCCAGAACTGGGATGAGAGGCTTTAACTCCTCCATCTTTGCTTTGATGGACTGACAAACAGCAGACATTCAGAAAAAAAAACACTTTAGATCAGATGTTTTCAAATGTCCTTTTAAATCTCACATATGTTCAACATATTGTAAAGACCTAATTGCATCAAATTATCCTAATACAGTACTTTACTCTCTGACTGCCGGTTTACTTGTGGTTACTAGGGCAGAATTAAGAGCAGAATGGGAGGCAGAGCCTTCAGCTTTCTGGCCCCTTTTCTGTGGAACCAGCTCCCAGTTTGTCTTTGGTAAATGGTAAATGGCCTGTATTTGTATAGCGCTTTACTAGTCCCTAAGGACTCCAAAGCACTTTACACATTCAGTTATTCACCCATTCACACACACATTCACATACTGGTGATGGCAGCTACATTGTAGCCACAGCTGCCCTGGGGCGCACTGACAGAGGCGAGGCTGCCGGACACTGGCACCACTGGGCCCTCTTTGGAAGACAGACATCCTCTCTACTTTTAACCCTCATATTCTCCTCAAATATTACTAACATGTTTTACCGTTGGGGTCAACCCCATGGGATATTTGCCTCCAGAAAATGGTTACATACAATTGTTGACCAAGTGTTTGTGTCAGCCACTTTGTTTATTTATTTAATACACAAATAGCCCCTTGATAATGAAACTCTAGTGCCACCATCAGGCCAAACTTTTAATTTAGAATAAATGTATCTTGAAAGGTTTGCATGAAATATTTTCAAAATTACTGACAACATTCATGGCCAGAAGCTGATGAACCCATTCAAGTCATCATGTCATCACCAAAACCCCTGACATGACTTTTTCTCTAGCACCGCCACCAAGTCACACTTTAAATTTTAGACTTATAGATCTTTCATCCATTTGGGTTTTTTTTTTAATAATTTTGGATGCACATCCATGCCCCTCAGAATGAATCCTGTTGATTTCGGTGACCCTAGACCAGGGGTCACCAACCTTTAACATCCAAAGAGCCATTTGGACCCGGTTTCCACGCAAAAGACAACAGAGGGAGCCACAAATACTTTTTGACATCTAAAATGAAGATAACAGTGTATATATTGTTTTTTACCTTTATGCTTTTTGTGAACAACTAAGGTGTGTTGCTTATCAAAATCCGTGAAGGGCTACAGAGAAAATTACATTTTATTTATGTAATTAACACATTTTGAACACTTAAAGGAAAGACACCCAGCTGAACTAAAATGATCCACGTAGCAAACAAAAACTGTTGTGAGACGCCACCCTTATATCTCCTTTGGGCTTTTGGAGCCTTGACCTGGTTTTTAAAAAATAATTGGAAAAAAGCACTATGCTGCTAAAAAAAGAAAGATAGACATTTGCAAAATTCTGCCTAAATATGTATTTTACCTGAAAAGACCTGGCGTGGTCTGCAGCGCCGCTGCAGGGGAGGCGGACACACCTGAGCAGCACCCGCAGTCACGCCTCGCCACCTTAACGTCTGTGCTATCTGTGCTGTTGTGTTGGTATGTGTCGGGCTGTGAGCTGAAAAGCTACAGCCAGCCGGCTGTATGCGTACTGCAACCGTGTGTGAAAAGTGGTCAATAAAGATATGCAGAAAAGCATGTTCATGGAAACATCGTCGGGTCTGCCGTGATATGTTTACAATGGGACTTCTGCTCCTGAACCTCTGCGCACAGCGTCTGCAAATTGGGGCTGTACAAAGTCACTTTCATCTTTACGCAGGACTGTAAGCTGTCATCTGTGAGGCGTGAGCGGTGTTTGTTTTTAACATAGTTCACAGTGGAGAATAGCTGCTGACATAATGTGGATCCGAAGATCCATAATTGGCCTACCTGGGGTTGAAAGTCTCAATAAATGCATGGCGTTTCGGCGGGTACACCGCCTTCTGCGAGTGTGACACTTATTTTGAGTGATGAAAAAAATAATAGAATATAATTTTATTTTTATATTTCAATATCATGATAATCTTCCAGTTTAGAACTACAAGTTTAAAAAAGAACTAACATAAATAAAATACACTTCAGCTAAATACTTCTAATTTATTTTCCCAAACCACGCGGAGCTGCACTATAACGACTAAAGAGCCGCAGGTTGGTGCCATGACATCGCTTTGGTTTGTGTGCATGTGTGTGTGGTGGAGGTGTGTCACTCGGCGACACACCCGCTGGGGGTCAAACTCTGGTAATTGGTGATTCTGTTCTCAGACATGTGAAGCTAGAGACACCGGCAACTATAGTCAATTGTCTTCCAGGGGCCAGAGCAGGCGACATTGAGGGAAATTTAAAACTGCTGGCTAAGGGTAAACATAAATTCAGTAAAATCATAATTCACGTTGGCAGTAATGACACCCGGTTACGCCAATCGGAGGTCCCTAAAATCAATATTGAATCGGTGTGTAACTTTGCCAAAACAGTGTGGGACTCTGTAGTTTTCTCTGGTCCCCTCCCCAATCAGACCAGGAGAGACATGTTCTCCTTAAATTGCTGGCTGTCTGAGTGGTGTCCCAGAAACGATGTGGGCTTCATAGATAATTGGCAAACCTTCTGGAGGAAACCTGGTCTTGTTAGGAGAGACGGCATCCATCCCACTTTGGATGAAGCAGCTCTCATTTCTAGAAATATGGACAAATGTATTAAACCCCCCAAAATATGACTATCCAGAGTTGGGACCAGAAAGCAGAGTTGCAGTCTTACACGCCTCTCTGCAGCTTCTCTCCTGCTGCTACCCCCCCAAAAACCATCTCCATAGAGACTGTGTCAGCTCCCAAACGGACAGAAAACAAACTAAAAACCAGCAACAAACAACTTAAACATAAAAAAATCACAAAGAAAGAACAATACAGTATCTACATCTGAACCAAAGAGTAAAGCAGTGAAATGTGGATTATTAAATATTAGGTCTCTCTCCTCCAAGTCTCTATTAAGATAAGATAAGATAAGATAAGATAAGATAGAACTTTATTAATCCCTCGGGTGGGTTCCTCTGGGAAATTCGACTTCCAAAAAGCACAGCAACGACCGAAGTTACAGTTACAGAATTGTTATATATATATATATATATATATATATATATATATATATATACATACATACATACATACATACATATATATACATATATATATATATATACATATATATATATATATATATATATACACACACACACGTATATAAATACAGAGACAAATATAAATAAAATATACAAAGGGGATAAATAGAATAAATAGGAATAAAAAAATAAAAATACAAGTGAATTGCACATTTCAAGTATTGAGTCTATTGCACTGTTGACTATTTACAAAAAGTATTGCACAAGGTATTGTACAGTGAGGTGAAGAGGCACTACAGCTTAGTTGTTCCCCCCTCCTTTGTCCTCCTGTTTCCCCTCCCTCTCCCCTCCAGAGAGGAGTTAAACAGTTTGATGGCGTGTGGGACAAAGGAGTTTTTAAGTCTGTTAGTTCTTGTCTTGGGGAGAAGCAACCTGTCACTGAACAGACTCTTCTGATTGTTTATGGCCGTGTGCAGAGGATGCCCAGCATTGTTCATAATGTCCATCAGTTTCTTTAATGTCCTTTTCTCTGCCACTGTCACCAGAGTGTCCAGCTTCATGCCGACCACAGAGCTAGCCTTCCTGATCAGTTTCTCCAGCCTGCATGAGTCCTTCTTTGCTGTGCTGCTCCCCCAGCACACCACAGCATAGAAAAGTACTCCAGCAACCACCGACTGGTAAAACATCCTCAGGAGCTTCCTGCAGATGTTAAAAGACCTCAGCCTCCTGAGGAAGTACAGTCGGCTTTGGGCTTTTTTATACAGGTGCTCTGTGTTGCATGACCAGTCCAGTTTATTGTCCACCCACAGCCCGAGGTACTTGTACTTGTTGACCACCTCCACCTCCTCCCCCTCTATCTGAACCGGCAGTGGACCTTCTCTGGACCTCCCGAAGTCCACAACCAGTTCCTTAGTCTTTGAGGTGTTGAGTTGCAGGTGGTTTGTGTGACTCCATGCGACAAAGTTCCTCACCAGACTTCTGTACTCCTCTTCCTGATCATCCCAGATACACCCCATGATGGCCGTGTCATCTGCAAACTTCTGAATATGGCATAATTCAGAGTTGTAGCAGAAGTCAGAGGTGTACAGGGTGAAGAGAAGAGGGGACAGCACAGTTCCCTGTGGTGCTCCTGTGCTGCTGACCACAGTGTCAGACGTGATGTCCTTCAGCCTGACGTACTGTGGTCTGTCGGTGAGGTAGTCGGAGATCCAAGCCACCAGGCAGGGGTCCACCTCCATCCTGTTCAGTTTTTCCTGAAGCATACAGGGCCGGATGGTATTAAAGGCACTGGAAAAGTCAAGAAACAGTATCCTGACCGTGCCTTTTCCCCCATCCAGGTGTGAGTGGGCTCTGTGTAGGAGGTACAGGATGGCATCCTCCACTCCGACACCCGCCTTGTATGCAAACTGTAGTGGGTCCTGGGCATGTTGTACCTGTGGTCGGAGGAGGTTGAGGAAGAGCCGCTCTAGAGTCTTCATAAGATGTGACGTCAGTGCCACCGGTCGGAAGTCATTCAGCTCATTGGGCCGGTTCTTTTTGGGGACCGGGACGATGCAGGACGTCTTCCATAGGGTGGGCACTCTCCCCAGTCGCAGACTGAGGTTGAAGACTCGTTGTAGCGGCTCCCCAAGTTCAGCAGCACACGCCTTTAGCATCCTAGGACACACCTTGTCTGGGCCTGCTGCCTTTCTGGGGCGAAGCTTCCTCAGTTGCCTCCTGACCTGATCCACTGTGACACTGGGAGATGTTTGGGAGGAGGGGAGGGGGGGAGATGTCTTGCTGCTGAGAGAGGGATTGGAGGAGGGGGGTGTCATGGTGTCAGGAAGGGGGGGAAGCGAGGGAGGCAGGAGAGTGGGGAGAGGACTCTGTAGTGAAGGTGAGGGTGAGGGTGGGGGGGTTGTGGGCTGGTCAAACCTGTTGAAGAAGTTGTTGAGTTCGTTTGCCTTCTCCACAGTCCCCCCCACTGTGCTTTTCTTGGTGTTGTGGCCTGTGATGGTTTTCACACCATTCCAGACCTCCCTCATATTGTTCCTCTCCAACTTCTGCTCCACCTTCCTCCTGTAGGTGTCCTTTGCTTCCCTCAGGCAGCGTTTCACCTCCCGCTGTGCTGCTTTCATCTCCTCCTTCACTTTGCTCCTGAAAGCCTTCTTCTTCATGTTGAGGACAGCTTTGACTTCCTGTGTTACCCACGGTTTGTTATTAGGATAACACCGTACCGTCTTAGCAGGGGCGACTGTGTCCACACAAAAGTTGAGGTAGTCTGTAAGACAGTGTGTCGCCCCCTCTATGTCCTCACCATGTGGGCTCAGGAGCACATCCCAGTCTGTGGTGTCATAGCAGTCTCTCAGAGCATCCTCCTTTTCTGGGGTCCATCTCCGGATGGAGCGCGTTGTGACAGGCTGCCTTTGGACGAGGGGTGTGTATTGTGGCTGTAGGTAAACCAGGTTGTGGTCTGACTTCCCTTCATTACTACATGACTTAATAATTGATCAACAAATCGATTTACTCTGCCTTACAGAAACCTGGTTGCAGCAGGATGATTATGTTAGTTTAAATGAATCAACACCCCCGAGTCATTCTAACTACCAGAAACCTCGAAGCACAGGCCGAGGGGGAGGTGTGGCAGCAATTTTTCACACCAGCCTATTAATCAACCAAAGACCCAGACAGACGTTTAATTCATTTGAAAGCCTGATGCTTAGCCTTGTCCACCCCAGTAGTGATGTCTCGGTCGAGAACGAAACGGCTCTTAGAGCTGGATCTTTGAAGTGAACGATGTGAGTTTGTTTGTTTTTTTCTCACCCTCTGTCTCACACTTTTTTCCACTTCACTCCACACGCGAGCCTTGTGCTGGAAAGAGGGGCGGTAGTTACACTCAGTAGCACAGGAACAGAGCGGGAGGGAGAGAGAGAGAAAGAGAGCCATGGACAACAACGTCACATTAGAAAGGTATAGTAATCATCCACAACTATTTTCAGTTGCAGATGATAAAGGATTCAGAAAGTTTATTCATGCAGGTCCATATGACAGAGAATGTGCATCTTCTTTTTGTTTTCACATTTTAATTGTGTTGTGGTTGGCAGTGTTTTGTGTTGTTTCACTTTAAATTTGTTTAAAAGGAAAAAGCTGAAAATTTAAGTAGTTATGTATTATAAGATTTATTTATTACATTTTATGTGGAGTGAATAAATAAAAGTATATATACGGTGGCCCCCTAGAGACAAAACATGTACAAACTCAGAAATACGTACAAACTCCAAAACACGTACAAAACACAACAGAAGTGCTCCAGAATGCTAGGCGCAGTGTTGAGCTTTTGTTACCTAGTGGCTACACAAGCCAGGAAGTACCAACGACCGGATTTGGTGTGTGGTAGTAACAGGTAAATGAACATTTCTTTTTAATTATTTGAATATATATGAGTGCTTGTGTATAAATACACAAACAATACACATATGCTTTCAATTGTGTAATTTAAGTGATCTAGTAGCTCTGTTTTGGAAGTTCAGTTAATGCTAGAAATGTGTTTTGGAGTTAGTGCGTGCTTTGTCTCTAGGGGCCACCATATATATTTATATGTAATCATATAAATAAATCCACGTTTTTTTTTTTATATTAGTAATTTCTTTTGTGCATAATTTTATGTTGTTGTTGATAATTAATTAATTAAAGCAACAAAACAACCGGAAGAGCCGGTTGGCAGCCGAAAGAGCCGGCTGTTTTTAGTGCCCCAAGCCGAAAGAGCCGGTTCTCCAAAAAGAGCCGGAAATCCAATCACTACACCCCGGCTGTGAAACTCAGAAACCAGTCTTACTTGTTATTATCTATTGTCCACCTGGGCCTTACACAGAGTTTCTGTCTGATTTCTCAGAATTTTTATCTGATTTAGTTCTCAGCTCAGATAAAATAATTATTGTGGGTGATTTTAACATCCATGTAAATGAGCCTTAACATGGCATTTAATCTGTTATTAGACTCAATTGGCTTCTCTCAAAATGTAAAAGAACCCACCACTTTAATCACACTCTAGATCTTGTTTTAACATATGGCATAGAAACTGAACATTTAGCAGTATTTCCAGTGTTTGTTTAATATGTGCATTGAAGGACATGTCCTGGTCAAAAATTACTCCAAGGTTCCTCACAGCGTTACTGGAGGCCAAGGTAATGCCATCCAGAGTAAGAATCTGCTTAGATACCATATTTCTAAGATTTTCAGGGCCGAGTACAATAACCTCAGTTTGATCTGAATTAAAAAGTAGAAAGTAGCGGTCATCCAGGTCTTTAAGACATTCCTGCAGTTTATGGTAAATGGTAAATGGCCTGTATTTATATAGCGCTTTACTAGTCCCTAAGGACCCCAAAGCGCTTTACATATCCAGTCATCCACCCATTCACACACACATTCACACACTGGTGATGGCAAGCTACATTGTAGCCACAGCCACCCTGGGGCGCACTGACAGAGGCGAGGCTGCCGGACACTGGCGCCACCGGGCCCTCTGACCACCACCAGTAGGCAGCGGGTGAAGTGTCTTGCCCAAGGACACAATGACCGAGACTGTTGGAGCCGGGGCTCGAACTGGCAACCTTCCGATTACAAGGCGAACTCCCAACTCTTGAGCCACGATCGCCCCATTTAACTCATTGGTGTGTGTTATCTGGCTTCATGGACAGATAGAGCTGGGTGTCATCAGCATAGCAGTGTAAATGTATGCTATGTCTTCTAATGATGCTGCCTAAGGGAAGCATGTATAATGTAAATAGAATTGGTCCTAGCACCGAACCCTGTGGAACACCATAATTGACCTTAGTGTGTGAAGAGGACTCTCCATTTACATGCACAAATTGGAGTCTATTAGATAGATATGATACAAACCACTGCAATGCAGTTCTCTATCTCAGTAAATTATGTTCAGTTCCTTCAAGTGATCTCTTCTTTTTGAAATGCTTCATTGCTCTTTATTGAGAGAGAGAGAGAGAGAGAGAGAGAGAGAGAGAGAGACCACAAAGTTGTTGATGGATTGTTCAGTTTCATGATGTGGGCAAAGTACCTTGTACTGTCTGGCAATGTTGCTCTCATGTCCATCTTCCACCTGTTTGAATTTGTTTTCCAGACCTTTCAGCTGAACTTCCATCTTCTCCACAAACTGTAGATCTCTCTGAGACCGCTGATCTAGCGCTTCAATGGATTGACTCATATTCTGCACCTGGACAGGACAGTATCATTGATAAACACTAAGGTACCTGTCATTTCCTTTTTTTAATTTGAATATGACATTATGGTCAGACAAGCCAGTCAAAAAGTTATATGTTTTTGTCATTCTATCCGGTTTGTTAGAAAACACCTGGTCTTATGAGTTATAGAGGGATTTGTTACTCTAGTGGGATCACTGATCATTTGTGTTAGACCAAAAGTATCTGTAATTTCAGTTTCTTTCTATCACTTTTGTTATCCCAGTTTTTTAAGTCTCCCATTAGAATAACTTCATTGTTGAAGTCACAACAGAAGTGCCTTGAATTGGTCATATACACACACATATTTAAAACATATTCTCCGCTCGCCCCTACAACTGGTCTTTATCCTTCAAGCTCGAGTCCTCTGACAGAGGCCTGGGAGCTTGAGGGTCCTGCGCAGTATCTTAGCTGTCCCTAGGACTCTGCTCTTCTGAACAGAGATGTTGGGTGTTGTTCCTGGGATCTGCTGGAGCCATATGCCAAGCTTGGGGGTCACTGCACTGAAAGCCACCACTGTTGTTCTGCATAGGCCTGAAACTCCTCAATGAGATCATTGAGACTCGCTACAGATACCAACTACGGAATGGAACAATCATCAGCTGCATCCTCTACATGGATGACATGAAGCTGTAGGCCAAGAGGGAAGGAGACATCGATTCACTGATCCACACCACCAGGATATCCAGCAAAGGCATCGTAATGTCATTTGGATTGGAAAAGTGTAGTCAGCTGGTAACAAAGAGATGAAAGGGAGTCGGAACTGAGAGGCTCACACTACCAGAAGGCAAAATTACAGAGATTAAGGACAGTTACAAGTACCTTGGAATCCCACAGGCAAATGGGAACCATGACGAAGCCACTAGGAAAGCTGCAACTACCAAGTACCTGCAGAGAGTAAGGTAAGTCCTGAGGACTCAGGTTAATGGTAAGAAGAAGATCTGGGATATTAACACCTACACCCTGCCTGTGATCAGATAGCCTGCTGGGATAATAGGCTGGCCAAAGGAGGCGATAGAAGCCACTGACATCAAGACCAGAAAGCCCCTGACCATGCATGTAAGGTTTCAACCAGAACCCAACACCCTGAGACTGTATGCTAAGTGGAAGAAAGGAGGCCGGTGTCTAGTGAGTGTCAGTACCACAGTCCAGGATCAAACAATGAACATCCACAAGTACCTCAGGAAGATGTCCCCAACCAACCAGGTGCTCAGTGAATACCTCAGGCAGCAGAAACCCAAGAAGGAAGAAGAGAAAGTCATCATGGAAGGACAGGCCCTTGAGAATTATATTCAGCATTTTCCAATTATAATATTTTTAGCTTTTTCAGTCAGCTGTGGGAGCTGTTTGGTTTGAAGGTATTGGAAGCAGATCACCTACTTCTGCAGCAGTGCTAACAGTACTAACAGAAGTTGTTGTTTTTTTTGTTTTTTTACTTTAAGTCTATGTACAACAATGACTTTTGAACAGCAAACCAAATCCCTCATGGTGACCTTATTCCTCGTCATCTGGAATGAAAGGAATGGATGGATGGATCCAGACTGCATTTCGTTGCCTGTACTTGTGACATGTGCAATGACAATAAAGTTGAATTCTATTCTATTCTATTCCAAGCTTCTCATCCATTCAGAAGCATCCGGCCAACGTAAGTGACCAAGAAGTGCATCAGGGTCATGCCAGCAGTGCCAAAGGATCCAGAACCACATGACACCGATGATAAGCTCTGACTCAAACTTCTGCTTCTCCGTCAGCTGCAGGTATTGTCTTGCCTTTCTGCTCATTATTCTCATGGGTCCATGCTGTAGCAGGTCAGAAGGGCCCCTAGCGCCCTCCCAAATGAAGACGTGGCTGCATTTCTGTCAAAATCTAGCGTCTCTGCGACTGTGTAAAAATCTAGACCAGGTGCTACTCCGTTGACCGCTGTCGCCAAAGTGCTTGCTCATAGGGGGTCATATGATTGTTGCCTTTTTCTCTGTATGTATTATTGTACGGTCTACCTTACAATATAAAGTATCTTGAGGCCACTGCTGTTGTGATTACCTTTTCTAGCAGTTGTCGTAGTTGCTTGGTTCGAGCATCTCTGGAACAGACAGTCTGCTGAGGAGCCACCACTGTACAAACACATCGACCCTCTGAGTCCTGAGCTGAACTGTAGACCTGCCAGCCCTCCTCAGGGGTTGAGGGACCCACCTAAATGAGGGTACGATGAAAATTAGGACATTATTAAAACAACAGAAATATGATGTGTTCTTCACAAGGATCAGTGTGTCTAAAAAAGAAATCCATTGCTAAAGTACCAAAAACCTTCAATAGCCATACTGTCCAGCAGAAGATCCACTTTTATTATAATTTTTACTGTTAACAGTCTTTGTATTTCAGCTGTAAAGCTATTCTGTCTATGTCACTCTCACACTGAAGCTAATCTGCTGCTATCCATCGGATAATCCGGATTATTAGCAGACTTATTATTAACTGATGTGAGAAATGTGATTACATATTAAATACATTCAGAACACTTCCATCTGGCTTCATTTGTTCCCATTTTATCAACCTGTGCTGCTGAGCAAGGCAATGATACGGCTTTATCCGCTAAAATTAATTATCGGGCTGAAAACCACGTGACCTGGATTAATTATTAATAACTGAAAAATGCTTGCATAAAGGGAAGGTAGCTAAAAACCATTAACCCAGAATTATCTCAAAGAAAGCAGATTTACATTCTGACTTAAAGATGATCAGAGATTTGGTCTCTGATGCAGATCAAGATCGATTGACACCACCATTTTCTCACCAACATGGAAGTGTGTCAGAAAAAAGGTTTTACAGCCTGTGACTGAAATTCACCAGAAAGCACCAAAACAGATCGGAATACATGATACCATGAGGGAGTCCTCACTCGGCAGAATATAAATAGAAGCAGGGTCGTGTTACCAGAGTGAAGTGTGATCCGAGCAGCAACAGCAGCAGGTAAGCACTCAGCAGATTCTCTTCAGACTCCATCTCCTTCTCCTTAAAGGCTAGACACATCTACGTTAGCCTGTTTCTTATGGATTCAGCTGGTTATGAAGCTGCTGATTAACTGGGTTATTTGTTCATCTGCTACCTGACGCTCCCTCTGCTGCTCTCAGCTCCTCCTACTGCCTCCTCCTTCCTCTTCTTCTCTGATGCGACGCCAGAAATCAGCCAAGTGGAAATAAAACCGCTCTGCTGAGTGTGTGTGTGTGTGTGTGTGTGTGTGTGTGTGTGTGTGTGTGTGTGTGTGTGAGAGAGAGAGAGAGAGAGAGAGAAAGAAAGAGATGATGATGTCACAGCCTGCCTGATGAACAGATCGGTGGAACAGCAGCAGAAGGAGGAGGAGCTGTCCATGCTGCTGAGTGTGTGTGTGTGTGTTCCTGCAGGAAGACATTTGGTCTCAGAAAATGTCATCTTTTTCTGAAATGTTGTATTTCATATAAATATTTTAGATTTGAAGAATTAAAACTAATCTTGATGGGGTTCAAGATATTATAGAGAGTTTTCTGTTCATGCATGAACTCACCTGTAAGGTTCATGAGATTAAAATTATCATGTGGTTACGTCCGATCCAAAAGACTAAATGAAATAATAAAATATGTTACAAAATCTAAGAACTAGTTCTAATATATACAAATAGCTCAATTCTAAATATCCAGAATATTATCTAAATTAAATATACATGATTGCCAGTACTAGGGGTGGGTTTTAATAATCGATTCATCGATTAAAATCGATTCTAGCTTGGATAACGTGATATCGATTCATTAAAATCCTGAATCAATTTTTTTATATAAATGTATTTTGTCACAAAATTTTGACAACCACCAAACATTTAAAACAGTAAATGAAAGCAGGAACATGGCTTCTGCACAAAGACATAAACACAAAGCGTGGACCCGCGGATCAGAATCAGTGAGATTTCACCTTTCTTACCCGACGGCACGGACACGGTCGGGTCTGAAAGCCGACAGCTCACTGATTCTGATGTTTCGGCGGGTCCGCGCTTTGTGTGTACGCCCTTTTTGCGCTGATTCTAAAGCTGTTAGTTTTATCTCTGAACCTGATCCAAACTACGCTTCACATAAACATCGTCATGAATTCACTCTGACTTTTGCTGTTTTGCTTCCACCAGGATAAAATCACACTTCATGCTGTCACGATCCTGGGTCTTGTGACCCAGTGTTTTGAGTTTTAGTTCATTTTGATGTTTTAGTTTATGTAAGCCCTTCAGGTTCCTAAGTTCATTTGTTATCATGCTTAAGTGTTTCTAGTTCTTATTATTTCCCCCTCGTGTTTCCAACTATGGTAAATCTCCCCTGCTCTTCATGTGTTTCATGTCTGTGTCTTACATTGTGAAGTTCGGGTTGTCATGTCTACGTCTCATTATGTTTCCTGTTTTATTGTGAAGAGGTCTGGTGTTTCTGTGTTCATCGTGTTCAGTTTTACTCTTCCCCTGTGGCGTTGTTATGTTTATGTTGATCTACTGTGCCTTTCTGTTCCATGTTTCAGATCCCTATGTTCTGTCTCCCCCAGTCTGTTAAGTCCACATGTCTTGAGTTCCGTCAGTGTGTTTCCTGTTTTACTTTCACAGTCTGTTCTATGTTAATGTTTCTAGTTTTGCTTCCCTTGCCTCGTCCTGCTTAATTACTCTCAGCTGTGCTCTCCTCCTGTGGCTCATTCCCCCTCGTTATCCCTCAGTGTATTTAAGCCCCATGTTTCTCTTTGTCAGTGTTGCGTCCTCCATCATAGCTGTGTGATTTTTCCCTGTGGCTCCTTGAGCTTTAGTTTTCCCAGTTTAGTTTATTTTGTATTGTTTTACCTGTCCCACTCCACGCCAGCAATAAAGCTGTGTTTTTTGAGTTTACCTTTTGTCTCTGTGAGTTTGCGTTTGGGTCCTACTTTTGCCTGCACACAGCCGTATTGTGACACATGCACAGCTCTCTCTCTCTCTCTTTCTCAGTGTACTTCAAGAACAGTTTCCCGCCGTGTCTTCTTCTCAGTGCTCTTGCTCCGTGTCTCCGCTCCCATGATACTTGCTGCTTGCTGCCCTCCTGTTCCCGCACTCCTGCTGGAAAATCCACAGAGGCAGCCGTTAACACACAACTGAACAGCGACAGACTAGCACTCACTGATTTGGCTGAAAACACTGATGGGTAGTCACTCAACGATCCCGGTAGGCAAACTGCACAGGGTCCAGCTGGTGGCCTGTAATGTCTTTCAGATGGGCTAACACCAGTCGTTCGAAGGATTTCATGACCACAGACATCAAGGCGACAGGTCTGTAGTCATTCAGTCCTGTGATGGTGGGTTTCTTGGGAACAGGGATGATGGTGGAGCGTTTGAAGCAGGAGGGAACTTCACACAGCTCCAGGGATCTGTTGAAGATGTGAGTAAAGATGGGAGCCAGCTGTTCAGCACAGGTTTTGAGGCAGGAGGGTGAGGCGTGGGAGTCTGTCCGTCTCAAACCTGCAGTAGAAAGTGTTTAACTCATTGGCCAGGTCTTTGTTTGCTTCAATAGTGGGTGGGGGGCATCTGTAGCTGGTGATTTCCTGCAGACCCCTCCACACTGATGCTGGGTCGTTGGCTGAAAGCCGTTCTTCCAGCTTCTGGGAGTAGATCCTTTTAGCTGCTTTGATCTCCTTGGTCAGTGTGTTCCTGGCTTGCTTGTACAGGGGCCTGTCACCACTTCTGTAGGCGTCCTCCTTGGTCATACGAAGATGTTGGAGTTTAGAATTGAACCATGGTTTATTGTTGTTGTACAGTGGGGCAAAAAAGTATTTAGTCAGCCACCGATTGTGCAAGTTCCCCCACTTAAAATGATGACAGAGGTCAGTAATTTGCACCAGGGGTACACTTCAACTGTGAGAGACAGAATGTGAAAAAAGGTCCATGAATTCACATGGTAGGATTTGTAAAGAATTTATTCGTAAATCAGGGTGGAAAATAAGTATTTGGTCACCTCAAACAAGGAAAATCTCTGGCTCTCACAGACCTGTAACGTCTTCTGTAAGAAGCTTTTCTGTCCCCCACTCGTTACCTGTATGAATGGCACCTGTTTGAACTCATCATCTGTATAAAAGACACCTGTCCACAGCCTCAAACAGTCAGACTCCAAACTCCGCCATGGCCAAGACCAAAGAGCTTTCGAAGGACACCAGGAAAAGTATTGTAGACCTGCACCAGACTGGGAAGAGTGAATCTACAATAGGCAAGCAGCTTGGTGTGAAAAAATCAACTGTGGGAGCAATCATCAGAAAATGGAAGACATACAAGACCACTGATAATCTCCCTCGATCTGGGGCTCCACGCAAGATCTCATCCCGTGGGGTCAAAATGATCATGAGAACGGTGAGCAAAGATCCCAGAACCACACGGGGGGACCTGGTGAATGACCTGCAGAGAGCTGGGACCAAAGTAACAAAGGTCACCATCAGTAACACACTACAACGGCAGGGAATCAAATCCCGCAGTGCCAGACGTGTTCCGCTGCTGAAGCCAGTGCATGTCCAGGCCCGTCTGAAGTTTGCCAGAGAGCACATGGATGATACAGCAGAGGATTGGGAGAATGTCATGTGGTCAGATGAAACCAAAGTAGAACTTTTTGGTATAAACTCAACTCGTCGTGTTTGGAGGAAGAAGAATACTGAGTTGCATCCCAAGAACACCATACCTACTGTGAAGCATGGGGGTGGAAACATCATGCTATGGGGCTGTTTTTCTGCCAAAGGGACAGGACGACTGATCCGTGTTAAGGACAGAATGAATGGGGCCATGTATCGTGAGAGTTTGAGCCAAAACCTCCTTCCATCAGTGAGAACTTTGAAGATGAAACGAGGCTGGGTCTTCCAACATGACAATGATCCAAAACACAGCGCCCGGGCAACAAAGGAGTGGCTCCGTAAGAAGCATTTGAAAGTCCTGGAGTGGCCTAGCCAGTCTCCAGACCTCAACCCCATAGAAAATCTGTGGCGGGAGTTGAAAGTCCGTGTTGCTCGGCGACAGCCCCAAAACATCACTGCTCTCGAGAAGATCTGCATGGAGGAATGGGCCAAAATACCAGCTACTGTGTGTGCAAACCTGGTAAAGACCTATAGTAAACGTTTGACCTCTGTTATTGCCAACAAAGGTTATGTTACAAAGTATTGAGTTGTATTTCTGTTATTGACCAAATACTTATTTTCCACCCTGATTTACCAATAAATTCTTTACAAATCCTACCATGTGGATTCATGGATTTTTTTTCCACATTCTGTCTCTCACAGTTGAAGTGTACCTCTGGTGCAAATTACTGACCTCTGTCATCATTTTAGGTGGGGGAACTTGCACAATCGGTGGCTGACTAAATACTTTTTTGCCCCACTGTATGTGCAAAAGGTCTTTGTTGGCACACACACATCTTCACAAAAACTGATGTATGATGTCACAGTGTCCGTGAGCTCATCCAGGTTCTCAGATGCAGCTTCAAAAACAGTCCAGCAGTTCCTGCTTTGCTGCGTTAGTCCACTTCTTCACAGTTTTGACTACAGGCTTCGCACGTTTGAGTTTTTGCCTATAAACTGGAATAAGATGGACCATGCAGTATTCAGAATGTCCCAAAGCTGCCCGGGGCACAGAGCGATAGGCATCTTTTAGAGTGGTGTAACAGTGCTCCAGTATGATGTTGTCCCTGGTGGGGCAGACTATATGCTGTCTGTATTTAGGGAGTTCGTGGTTTAGGTTTGCTCTGTTAAAATCCCCAAGAATAATTGTAAAGGAGTCCGGGAATTTCCTCTCCAGGGTAGTAATCTGGTCAGCCAGCTCGCACAGTGCGTTGTTCGCGTTGGCCTGTGGAGGGATGTAAACTCCAACCAGCATGAAGGAAGAAAACTCCCGTGGTGAATAAAACGGTTTACAATTGATGAAAAAACTTTCCAAGTGTGGGCTGCAGTGTTTCTGTAACACTGTGACATCAGTACACCAACCTTCATTAATGTAGAAGCAGACTCCACCACCCTTTGTTTTCCCTGAGAGCTCTGTTTTGCGGTCCGCCCGGTGAAGTTGGAAGCCCGGCAGATTTAAGACAGCGTCTGGGACTCACTCACTGAGCCAGGTTTCAGTGAAGCAGAGGGCAGCAGAGCGTGCAAAGTCCTTGTTAGTCCGGTTTAAGAGCAGTAAAAGCAGAGAGCGCAGTACCGAGGCTGCCATCCACGGCGCCATCTTTTCTCACAGCATTGTAAGATGGTGACAGATGTACCCTTAGTGTACATCCTCATCCTTGAAAGAGTGTCCACTGGCCTGTGGGTGTGAATAGACTGCAGAGTCCTGGCCTGACAAGGTAGCTCTTCTGTGTTGTAGCCAGAGGTTGTTTGGTTTCCCCGATGTATAAATTCTGGCAATCCTCCTGGCACTTAACAGCGTACACTATGTTACTCTGTTTGTGTCGGGGGACCCGATCCTTGGGAATCCACTTCTGGATTGTTATTGTTGTCCTTCCAGTGCTGATGATCAGGGGAAACCTGGCAGAGTCCAACACTCACTAAAAAACTGCTCCAGGAAGTTTACACGGCTCAGGGGGTTGGGAAGCGCATCTGTAACCTGTCTTCCTTCTCTCACCCCAACCAATCACAGCAGATGGCTCCGCTCCTCCCTGAGCCTGGTTCTGCTGGAGGTTTCTTCCTGTTAAAAGGGAGTTTTTCCTTCCCACTGTCGCCAAAGTGCTTGCTCATAGGGGGTCATATGATTGTTGGCTTTTCTCTGTATCTACTGTACAATATAAAGTGCCTTGAGGTGACTTTTGTTGTGATTTGGCACTATATAAATAACATTTAATTGAATTGAATAAAAAAATAGACATAATAATTCATAAAAAATTCACAATTCATTCATAATAAAAACTCCATCACCAAATTCACACATACAAACTATTCTGTTCCCAAATAAAACATTAAAACTATACAATTTATACATGATCACACACTTGATTTGTCCATAACCAGTTTTTAACCTGTGCCAAGTTGAATGTCAAGCATTTTCTAATGGATTGAGGAAGACTGTTCCACAGATGGCCACCGTGGACAGAGAGGACGTTCTGCCCAAGTGCTGTCCGTCTGTGGTGTATAAACAAGTCTCCGCGGGTTGTAGCTCGAGTGATCCTGTCTGTGTTTTCTTTATGCCTAATGAACTGCTTTAGTGGTGGTGGAGCAAGGGAGTGTAAGACTTTATATATTCTTTTATTCATTTATTTTAAACAATGATTTATTGATTTTTTGGAACAACACAAACAGCAACAAATCAGCACAGCCAAATACAAATAAGAAAAAGAGAAGAAGAAAAACAAATACAGGTACATGAGTTACAGATATACATGTCTGGGTCAAAATATGTATAGGGTTTCATATTTGAAATCAAGGGAAAGAAAAAATTTTAAAAAAGGGGGGGAGAGAGAAAAAAAAAGCGAATACAGACATTAATTATTGTGTTTAAAAACAAAATTTGATCCCCCTTTAAGTAATAGCACAGCAAAGTCACGAGGTAGGTGATCAAGCAAAGGCCGCCACATCCTACAGAATGCATCACAATTGCCCTTTATGATGGCACTAAGGCGCTCCATTGGCAGCACCTTGAACATTTCTCTGTACCATTGTGTAACAGTGGGGCGCTGTCTCTGAATCCATTGAAACAGTACACATCGCCTTGCTAAATGTAAAAGTAAATGGATTTGATCAACTGGTCTCTGAATGCTATTGACACCCTTTTCTCAACGAGAAGTCTGGGCTCGGGAGAGCCCGAGTGTCCTGGAGGGACTTTCCCTGTCGGATACACGATGGACGGGTGGCAGAGGATCGTGTGCCTGGCGGGACTGTCAATCGAGGACGCTGAAGATATCTACCTATTCGGAACCATGATAATAGGGTTCTTGCTGATCGGAGCTGGCTTGGCCCTGGCTTATCGGAGAATTAAGAAAGCGGAACCGGCTGTTCAAACCCCCCCAAGGCTGCCCACTGGGATTGAAATGATGGGACAAGGCGCGACTTCTCAGAATGGGCTCATTGAGAGCAGCATGGTTAAGACCTTGGAGACGCTTAAAGCTGCCGTGAATACTCAGAATAACACCTCTGAGCGTATATTGGGTTACATCAAGAAGAGGCCTGCTCAAAATAACACCTTTGAGCATACATTGGATTACATCGTGGAACAGCTCACTGCAGTCGTGAGTTCTCAGAATCGGCTCTCTGAGCAAAAGAATGACAACACCACAGAACGCAAGTTTGATACCATCACGGGGAAGCTTGCGGTTCTCCAACGTGAGATTGAGAGACCAGTGTAAAGAACAGCTTTGAAATTCGCATGAGTTGTTGCAAAAGAAAAATTACCATCATAATCCGGCTACCCCTTCGGCGCCAGCTGTGGGCTCAAGGCTGGAGCCGAACAAAAACTCCCTGATAACGACTGTGTTGAGTCTGTTCCTTCCCATTCTATGCAAGGCCACCTGGGTTGGCTGGAAGACTGTTTACTTAGCCTGGCAGGGCGAAGGACACTGTCTCAGCTGAACTATGGACACGCACACACATACAGTACATATACTGATACTGATAAGCACTCACTGACGCATCACCCTCCCTACCCCGGATCCAACGCCACCTGCAACGCTTACCTCCCCTCTGATGTGGACATCGGGTCAGCTGGAGGCGCAGTCGAAGATGGCAGCGGTTCCAGATCAGATGTACACACTGGAACACTTTCCCATGTTGCTTGTCTGTGTTTATGGTGTGTTGATATCTGTGCATCCATCCATCCATTCGCTTCCGCTTATCCTTTTCAGGGTCACGGGAGCTGGAGCTGGAGCCAATCCCAGCTGTCATAGGGCGAGAGGCGGGGTACACCCCGGACAGGTTGCCAGTCTGTCGCAGGGCTAACACACAACGAGAGACAACCATTCACACTCACATTCACTCGCACATTTACAACAGGCAGCGTTTATCACAGCCGGAGACTTTAATAAGGGAAACCTGAAGAAAGTCTCACCCAAACTCCACCAACACATCCATTTTAACACTCGTGGAGACCGGCTACTCGACCACTGCTACACCTCTTTCTGGGATGCGTACAAAGCCCTCCCCCACGCCCCATTCGGCCAATCAGATCACCGCTCCATCCTGCTCCTGCCCGCCTATAGGCAGAAGCTGAAACAGGAAGCTCCAACCTGGAGGGCGGTGCACTGTTGGACGGACCAATCGGAGTCTACGCTGTGGGACTGTTTTGATCACGCGGACTGGGAAATGTTTCACGTGGCTGCTAGGGACATTGATGAGTACACAGACTCAGTCTGCGGATTTATCAGGAAATGCGTGGAAGATGTCGTCCCATCCAGAACAGTTAAATCCTTCCCAAATCAAAAACCCTGGATTAACGGAGATGTTAATCTCCGTTAATCACGGAGCACCGGAGCATCGCCTTTGCCTCCGCGAACACATCGGACTACAAACACGCACATTACCAACTCCGGAAGACGATCAAAGCAGCCAAACGTGAGTACAGGGACAGGGTGGAGCAACAGTTTGACAACCCTCAGAGTATGTGGCAGGGACTAAACACGATCGCAGACGCTCTGAATGGATAATTGGAGGTGAGCTTCCCTCCCTCCAAGACATCTACAGGAAGCGGTGCCTGAGGAAAGCGGGGAGGATCATCAAGGACTCCAGTCACCCCAGCCATAAACTGTTCAGACTACTTCCATCAGGAAGGAGGTTCTGCAGCATCCGATCCCGAACCAGCAGACTGAGAGACAGCTTCTTCCACCAGGCCATCAGACTGCTGAACACGTCATAGACACCTCAGCTTCACTACTGGAACTTCAACATTATGCACTCCATACTGTACAGTAATGCCACTGTTTTGCACGTCTCAACTCTGTATATTTTTATATATTTTATTTATTGACTCTATTTAATTTGTAAAATATGTGTATACACACACACACACACACACACACACACACGTAGAAAAACATTTAGTATACACATCCAGAATTTTTTTTTTTTTTTTTTTTATTTTTTTTTTGCATATACTATTATATATTGTACATACATTTATTAGTTTCAGATTTAGCCATTTGTATATTTTGCCTGTTTATGTTATTGTATTTTGCACAACTCTGTTGCTTGTGAAACTCGCACACAAGAATTTCACTTGCATGTGCTGTACCAATGTACCTGCACATGTGATGTGACAATAAAAAAAATAAATAAAAAAAAAGTGACACCTAGTGGCAATTTGGATTATCCAATTAACCTATCCCCACAAGCTGCATGTGTTTGGATGGTGGGAGGAAGCCAGAGTACCCGGAGGGAACCCACGCAGACACGGGGAGAACATGCAAACTCCACACAGAAAGACCCCAGCCTGATGGTGGAATTGAACTCAGGACCTTCTTGATGTGCGGCAACAGTGCTAGCCACTGTGCCACCATGCCACGATATCTGTGCATTCCTGTATTATCCTTTTGTGTTACACATTTCGATGTTTTTTTTTTCCTCGCTACCTAGCCTGACCTGTCTCCCCAATGTGATGTTTGTGTATTGTATGTACGGTTGGCAAGGTCTGTCATCTCAGTTGTGAACAAAAGACTTGCAACTGACAAATAAAGGCTATCTCATCATCATCTCTCATCATCAAAGAGAGATACATTTCTTTTTTGTGATTATTTCCTCATTAAATTTAAGAAGAAAGCTTTCAATAGGATTCAAAACTGGTTGATTGGCTGGAAATTTAAGGGAATTTACAAAGTGACTTACTTGTAGGAACCCAAAGAAGTGTTTCTGTGGTAAATTATATTTAATTTGAACTTGCCATAAAACTACCCTTTACAAACAGATCGCAAATAAATCTTTTTTTTTTTTTGAACGCCAATCATCAAATATACTAATGCCAATACCTTTAAGCTTTATTCCTAATTAGAGGTTGTAGTGCACTAGAAAAACCTCTTCTTCCGACGTGGGCAGCAATATTATGCCAAACCTTAAGTGTAGGCATCAAAATGAAATTATTTCTGACACCAAGAGGAAGGTCAGCCAGATCAATAGATAAAAGACTAAGAGGCAAAAGAGGGTCACAGCACCAAGTATCTACCGGTGGCTCGCCTTGGTATAGAAAGGAATGTAACCACCCTGAGATTATTATATTATTATTATACAGTAATAATATAAAAGGTTAGGAAGTGCCTGCCCCCCCTCATCTGTAGGCAGTTGTAAAATCTGTATTTTTAGTCTAGATTTCTTCCCATGCCATATCAATTTAGAAAGATATCCCTCAATCTCTGAGAATGTTTTTCTGTTGATCCTGACAGGCAACATTTGTATGGGATATAATATTCTGGGTGAAACATTCATTTTGATTAAACTTATTCTACCCATCCAAGATAGGGGAGGTCAAACCACCTATTGAGGTCATTCTTGATTGAGGCTACAATTGGTTTAAAGTTCAACTTGTACAACTCTGTTGTGTCTGCGGACACCCTAATACCTAAATATGTAAAACGAGTGGTTGACCACCTGAAAGGAAAATTAGTAGGAGCATCCCACCTCCCCCCATCACCCAGTGGCAAAGCTTCAGATTTATCATAATTTATTTTATACCCTGAAAAAAGGCCAAATTGATTAATGATATGTGTCAGTGCAGGAATAGATGTTTCTGGCGTAGTGATAAAGAGCAACACGTCATCCGCGTAAAGGGAAATTCTGTATTCGGTATTCCACAAGGTTACCCAACAGATCTCGGCGCACATTGCAGTGGGAGCATCTATTCTTGACAAAACCCATTTGGTCAGGCTTTATCAGAACTGGCAGAACCTCCTCCAATCGTCTAGATAAAACTTTGGACAGAATCTTGCAATCTACACCAAGTAAACTTAGAGGTCTGTAAGATATACACACATATGCAGGTTTATCCTTCTTTAAGATCAGGGATATGTGGGCAAGGTTTAAGGTGGGTGGAAGTGTGCCCCTCTCAAGCGATTCTACATACATTTTTAATAAAGGACCCACCATGTGTTTGGCCTTTTTTTTTTTTTTTATAAAACTCTGGCCCAAACCCATCAGGGCCTGGAGCTTTTCCACTCTGTAAGGATTTGATTGCATCTATGATTTCCTGCGCCCTAATAGGACTGCAAAGATCTAATCGACTTTCCTCTGATAGTATAGGGAGATTAACATTATCAGGAAACAATTTCCTAGCATCTACAGTATTTTGACACTCAGGGGAATATCCTGATAGAACTCTTTCATTATTTTGCTGATAAGTTTAGCCTCGAATTGTAAAACACCTTTCTTATCTTTTAGAGAGGGTATTGCATAAGAGCCCTTTTTCCCCTGGGCAAGTCGGGCAAGTAAGCGTCCAGGTTTGTTGCCCGATTCAAATAATCTATGCTTTGCATAGAATATTGCAGTTTCTGCTTTCTGAGTTAGTAGTTGGTCCAGGGCTGATCTGGCTGCATCCAGTTTTTTAAGCACAGAAACAGACGAGGATTTCTTAAACTCCCTCTCCAAGTTAGTCATGTCGCGTTCAAGTACTAATTGTTTGGCTAAGGTGCTCTTCTTTTTCGCTGAGGTGAAAGAGATAATAGAGCCCCTGAGAAATGCCTTACCCGCCTCCCACAGAGTAGAAGCACTAACCCCCGGTAAGTCATTTGTAGAAAGAAAAAGTTCCCACTGATCTTCTAAATATTTGACAAATTCAGGGTCACTAAGGAGCAGTGTTGGTCAAGTTACTTGAAAAAAGTAATCAGTAACTAATTACTGATTACTTCCCCCCAAAAGTAATCCCATTACTTTACTGATGACTTATTTTCAAAAGTAATTAATTACTTAGTTACTTTTTAAAAACATGATTTACAACCTGATTAGGTGATAAAGCAATAGATCTTCCAGCCCAATTCTACTTTTTCTACAATCCATCGTACAAAATGTAATCAAATGGAAAAGTTTCTTTTTAAAACTTGTTTTATTAGTTTTAATCTTTTAACTTTATGCATCAAGCAAAAATTTAATTATATGCAACATTCTCTGACTGGAAGAAATTTGTTTAATATTTAAACTTATTTTCTGCACATTCCAGCACATAAAATAATTTTTTTTGTGTGTGTTTTCACTCACTCTTTCAAATAGATGCAAGTAAAACACAGCAGACAATAAATAAAGTCAAAGACTCAGCGGTCCTGTTGCTCTATTTTCACCTGTAAAGCAGGAGTAGGGTAGGCGGAGGTTTACCCTGGTGCAGGTGTGCCGCAGCGGTCAGTGGAAGAATCCGCGAGTTTCTCTGTGAATTTCCCATTACGTCGTTGCGCACTCGGTGCTTGCTCGGAAGTTTAGGGTTTTTTTCGCTGTAAAAATAAGTTTTCTTCCCACGCACAATGGACACTGATATTTTTCAAATTCAAATTCAAATTTTTATTTGCCACATACACAGTCATACACAGTACGATATGCAGTGAAATGCTTAGACAACTGCTCGTGACCTAAAGAAGAAAAAAAAGGAAAGGGCTATGAATAAAATAGGAAATAAATATGAAAAATTAAAAAGTGTAAATTTAACTAGGAAGGAATAAAATATAAGAATATAAAATATAAAAAATGAAATAACTGTACAACACAAATTAGAATGAAGGGTAAATTTAACTGGGAAAGAATAAGATAAAATATATAAATTAAAGTTGAAAATAAAATAACTGTACAACAAAATACACAATACACAGTATAGAACTACACTCAACAAAAATATAAACGCAACACCTTTGTTACTGCTCCCATTCCCCATGGGATGGACGTAGAGACCTAAAATTCATTCCAGATACACAATATAACCATCCCTCCCAAACAGTGGTCACAAATCAGTCCAAATGTGTGGTAGTGGGCACATCTGCTATATTGAGATAATCCATCCCACCTCACAGGTGTGCCACATCAGGATCCTGATCTGACATCATGAGTAGTGCACAGGTGTACCTCAGACTGCCCACAACAAAAGGCCACCCTGGAATGTGCAGTTTTGTCTCACAGCAAAATGCCACAGATGCCACAAGCAATGAGGGAGCGTGCAACTGGCATGCTGACAGCAGGAATGTCAACCAGATCTGTCGCCCGTGCATTGAATGTTCATTTCTCAACCATAAGCCGTCTCCACAGGCGTTTCAGAGAATATGGCAGCACATCCAACCGGCCTCACAACCGCAGACCTCGTGTAACCACACCAGCCCAGGACCTCCACATCCAGCAGGTTCACCTCCAAGATCGTCTGAGACCAGCCACCTAGACAGCTGCTGGAACAATTGGTTTGCACAACCAAACAATTTCTGCACAAACTGTCAGAAACCGTCTCAGGGACGCTCAACTGCATGCCCGTCGTCCTCATCGGGGTCTTGACCTGACTCCAGCTCGTCGCCGTAACAGACTTGTGTAGGCAAATGCTCACATTCGATGGCGTCTGGCACGTTGGAGAGGTGTGCGCTTCACGGATGAATCATGGTTCACATTGTTCAGGGCAGATGGCAGCTGAGAATGTCCCAGTTCTTGCATGGCCAGCATACTCACCGGACATGTCACCCATTGAGCATGTTCGGGATGTGCTTGACCGGCGTATACGACAGCGTGTACCAGTTCCCACGAATATCCAACAACCTCGCACAGCCATTGAAGTGGAGTGGACCAACATTCCACAGGCCACAATTGACAATCTGATAGACTCCATGCGACGATGTGTTGCACTGCATGAGGCAAATGGTGGTCACACCAGATAATGACTGGTTCTGGGTCCCCAGACCCCCAATAGCGCAAAAAACTGCACATTCCAGGGTGGCCTTTTGTTGTGGGCAGTCTGAGGTACACCTGTGCACTACTCATGATGTCAGATCAGCATCCTGATGTGGCACACCTGTGAGGTGGGATGGATTATCTCAATATAGCAGATGTGCCCACTACCACACATTTGGACTGATTTGTGACCACTGTTTGGGAGAGATGGTTATATTGTGTATCTGGAATGAATTTTAGGTCTCTACGTCCATCCCATGGGGAATGGGAGCAGTAACAAAGGTGTTGCGTTTATATTTTTGTTGAGTGTATATGAGTGTCCTTATTTACAATAACTCTGTAACCAAATTCTACTGCTGTTCAGCATCAAAAACATTTCTGTGCAGTACCATTAACACTGCAATTAACCCGCTTATATACCATTATACATTCTTTATATTCTAACAGATTCAAACCATATATTGTTGTTCTACCTACATTCAAGCAGTATGTGGACTGCAAAACAAGAGACAATAAAACACTGGACCTTTTTTATGCCAATGCCACTGAGGCATACACCTCCTGCCCTCTCCCTCCTCTGGGCAGGGCTGATCACAACCTGGTCTACCTCCAGCCCCTTTACAGACCTGCCATTCAGAGACAACCTGCAGGGATCCTGTTGCGACTTTCATCCGTAGATAAAGCCGCGGCTGGCTGAGTTGGTTGTGTCCCTGTGACGCGCCTCCAATAATCCATAATGAGTCGTACTTGTACTTTGCGCATTTATTTTAAGAACAAAACAAAAACAAACATTTGCGCTTTCAATCAATTTACAACTAGCGCATGGATTAACTGGTGTGCCAAAAAATGACGTGGCTAGTTGTAAATTGATTGAAAGCGTAAATGTTTGTTTTTGTTTTGTTCTTAAAATAAATGCGCAAAGTACAAGTACGACTCATTATGGATTATTGGAGGCGCGTCACAGGGACACAACCAACTCAGCCAGCCGCGGCTTTATCTACGGATGAAAGTCGCAACATTTAGTCAACAGAAAAGTTTGTCCACAAACCACTCACCCAACACACCTGCTGCGAACACCGACCTCAGGTAAATAGACTGTGACCACACCCACACACCATCACCTGAGACGCAGGTAAAGCTATACACCTGTGCCACCAAAACAAAAAGGAAAAACATAAACATTGACTTTGGCTCTTACAGATCCTTTGAGTCAACTGACTGGGATGTTCTTTATGATTCCAATCAGGACAATATTGACAATCTGACAGGCTGTGTAACAGATTATATCAACTTCTGTGTGGACACTGTGGTCCCCCAAAAAAACATCCGGTGCTTCCCCAACAATAAACCCTGGGTTACCAAAGACATCAAAGCAACCTTAAACAAGAAAAAGGAGCTTTCAGAAATGGTGACAGAGATCAGCTGAAACTGGTGCAGAAGGAGCTTAAAGCCAAGATTGCAGAGGGTAAAGAGTCCTACAGATGGAGACTGGAAAACAAACTGCAGGAAAATAACACCAGGGAGGTGTGGAATGGAATGCGGGTTATCACTGGCCTGAGACAAAAGAGAGGTGTCAGGATGGATGGGGACGTCGAAAGTGCTAACAACCTTAATCTGCACTTCAATAGGTTTGACCTCACATGTCATGAAGACGCTGGAGAGACTCATCCTGAGACATCTGCGTCTGCTGGTGGAGCCTTGGCTGGACCCCCTGCAGTTTGCTTATCAACCTCGTATCGGTGTGGAGGATGCCATAATCTACCTGCTGGACCAGGCTTATTCTCACCTGGACATTGTTGGGAGCACTGTGAGGGTCATGTTCTTTGACTTCTCCAGTGCTTTTAACACAATCAGACCATCACCGCTGGGGAGTAAGCTCACGGAAATGCAAGTGGATGCCCCACTGGTTGGTTGGATTACGGACTATTTAACAAGTTGACCACAGCATGTCCGACTGAAGAGCTGCTGCTCAGATAACATCCTGAGCAGCACGGGGGCACCACAGGGGACGGTCCTATCACCCTTCCTCTTCACTCTCTACACATCTGACTTCAGGTACAAGTCTCAGTCATGTCATCTGCAGAAATTCTTGGATGACTCTGCCATTGTGGGCTGTATCAGGGATGGACAGGAGGAGGAGTACAGGAGTGCGGTGGTGTGAGCTAAACCACCTACAACTTAACATCACAAAGACAAAGGAACTGATTATGGGCTTTAGGAACCAGGCTCCTCCTCCTACCCCTGTCACCATCAGAGGGGCTGATGTGGAGATAATTGAGGACTACCGGTACCTGGGGGTACACTTGGACTGTAAACTGGACTGGACCAAGAACACCAATGCTATCTTCAAAAAAGGGTCAGCTTTTCCTACTGAGGCGACTCAGGTCCTTCAATGTTGGTAGGAAAATGCTGACCATGTTCTATCACTCGGTGTTGGAGAGCGTCGTGTTCTTTGCAGCTGTGTGCTGGGGAAGTGGGGTGAAGACAGCTGATGCCAACAGGCTGAACAAACTGATTAGAAAGGCTGGTTCTGTCCTGGGTGTCAGACTTGAGAACCTGGAGGAGGTGTCTGAAAGGAGAATGCTAAAAAAGCTTGTTTCTATCATGGACAACCCCTCCCACCCCATGCACGCCCCCATGATGGACCATCGGAGCAAACGCAGCAAAAGACTCATTGCCCCAAAATGCAGAACTGACCGCCACAGTAAATCCTTTGTGCCGGTGGCAATAAGACTGTTTAACTCTTCCTCACTCTGTAGGTGATTTTCCTGAGACGATTACCAATGTTATTCTGTTCCCTTCCAGAGCGTGCAATATTACCCAACGGTACCTTATTGAATATTTGTTTCATCCCCCCATCATACGCTGCTACTCCCTTTATTCTATTGCACAATACTATGTCACTTTCTAGAATCGCCTGCACTGATAGTTAAGTTATCTATTCACCAGGATATAGTTATATATATATATTACTTCGTTAGAGTTATCCGATACTATCTCTTGCACTATCCTACTGTATATTACTGTACACTACTATTCTTATTGTATACATTTTATATCTTATATCTTATTCATCTGTTCCTCTGTCTCTCCTCCTGCTTTGAGCATGTACATGACAAAAGAATTTCCCTCGGGATAAATAAAGTTATTCTTATTCTTATATTACATTTGTAAACAATAAACAAAAATATTCTGCCATTGCTCACAAACAGTTTACAATCGTCCACAAGCAGTATACATCAGACTAAATTCAAATTCAAATTCAAATTTTATTTGTCACACACACACACAACCATACACAGTATGACATGGGGGTGAAATGCTTGTAGCTGTACAATGCCCGACCATTAAATGACAGAAGAAAAGTTTTACAATATTTACAGTTTACTACAAAAATTTACAAATTAACTTAGGAATTTACAGTAAAGAATGTGCAAATAGCAGAAGAGATTATAAAGATAAGGATTATAAATTACAGGAATTATAGGATTATAGGAAATGTGTGGTGGTGCATGTGGTGACGTGTGTGAGAGTCCAGTCTTATAGTGACGTGTGTGGGAGAGTCCAGTCCTACACCTGGTTCAGGCCCCAAATAGCCTGGGGGAAGAAGCTCCTCCTCATTCTCTCTGTTTTGGCCTTAAGGGAGCGGAAGCGCTTCCCAGACCTCAACAGTGAGAAGAGTCCATTGTTGGGATGGGAGAGATCCATCATAATCTTCCTAGCTTTGGACTTGCACCGCTTGGTGTAGATCGACAGCAGGTCAGGGAGCTCTGATTGAATGATGCGTTCTGCCGAGCACACCACCCTTTGCAGATCTCGTCTGTCCTGCTTGGTGCTGTTCCCAAACCAGGTGCAGATGTTTGACGTCAGGACGCTCTCGATGGTGCAGGAGTAGAAGTTCTTGAGCACCTTCAGTGGCAGATGGAAGTCTCTAAGTCTTCTGAGGAAGAAGAGACGCTGACGGGCTTTCTTAACCAGGGTGTTGATGTGACAGGACCATGACAGGTCCTGAGTGATGTGGACACCCAGGTATCGGAAACTGTCCACTCTCTCCACTGGCGTGCCACTGATGATGAGGGGTTTGTAATTCCTCGCCTGCTTTGTAGTGAAGTCCACGGTCAGCTCCTTAGTCTTGCTGATGTTTAGGAGGAAGTTATTCTCCTGGCACCAGGTCTCCAGGTTCCTAATCTCCTCCAGGTAGGCCGTCTCGATGTTGTCGGAGATCAGGCCCACAACAGCAGTGTCGTCAGCAAACTTGACAATGGAGGTGGTGTCGGATGTGGCTACACAGTCATAAGTGTACAGTGAGTACAGCAGGGGGCTTAAAACACAGCCCTGAGGCACTCCAGTGCTGAGTGAGATGGAGGGGGAGACTTGTTTTCCCACCCTCACTGATTGGGGTCTGTCTGTGAGGAAGTTGAGGATCCACTGACACAGTGATGAGCTGAGTCCTAGATCCGTCAACTTGGTGAAAAGCTTAGAGGGAATTATTGTGTTGAATGCTGAACTGTAGTCCACGAACAGCATCCTAACATAATTCCCTCTGCCAGTGTCCAGGTGACTCAGGGATGTGTGGAGCAGGTGAGATATGGCATCGTCTGTGGAACGATTAGTCCGGTAAGCAAACTGAAGTGAGTCGATGGTGGCAGGAAGTGAAGAAGTGATGTGATCTCTCATCAGTCTTTCAAAACACTTCATCACAATTGAAGTCAGTGCTACTGGACAGTAGTCATTGTGGCAAGCGGGCTGTTGTTTCTTTGGAACAGGGACAGTAATGGACTGTTTGAAGCATGTGGGAACCACAGCTTGGGCCAGGGAGAGGTTGAAGATCTCCATGAACACCGGTGCTAGTTGATCAGCGCAGGCTCTAAGGACCCGGCCAGGGATTGCATCTGGTCCTGCTGCCTTCCTGGTGTTCACCCTCCTGAAGGTGTTCCTCACGGCATGCTCTGTGATGACGAATGCATTTTCTTCACTGGTGCACTCCGAGCGCGCGCAGCTGTTTGTTGTTTTAATTGCTGTGGCGTCGAAGCGAGCATAAAACGTGTTCAGCTCATCAGCCAGTGAAGCTTCTGCATTCATCATTGAAGAAGCTGGTCGTTTATAGTCCGTTATAGTCCGCAGTCCTTTCCACAGGCTCCTAGAGTCGCACTGTCGTAGCTGTGACTCTAGTTTTTCCCCGTAGCTCCGCTTTGCCTTTCGGACCGCGCTGCGCACGTTGTAGGACGCAGCCTTGTATAGGTCCATATTACCGGAGACAAGCCCTTCATTGTAGGCAGCGGTGCGTGATCTCAGAGCGTCGCGGATGTTTTTATCCACCCACGGCTACTATTTACATTTGACACACAAGAACTGGGTAGGTCCTCATCAACTGTAACTTTCAATAATGTCAGAATAAAAGAAGTGTCTAAGAGCTGCATTTGTCACAAAATAAAACAGGTAATAAGACCAGCTACCTATTTAAGCTAACAGTGGAATCGCGGCTTCCATTACAAATGGCGGTATAGTTAGCTTTCTCTCAATCTGTGAAAACACACTCTCTCACAACATTCGTGATCTTTAAACTAAGACAGAAAAAGGTTTCTTGCCTTTATATGTGCATTGCAGTTAGCAACTTGAACTACTAACCTAACACAATCAGTTGTGTTGGGTCTGCAGGCTCTTCCTCGTCTGAGGCAGAGAAACGTTGCACGGCCTATCACACTCACCACTATCTCCCCCTTGTGACAATGCCACGCAATTACATTCTCCATAACTCTAAATGACAGTGCAATACAACCATAAAATCAGGTCTTTTACATCAATATACGTTTTGTTTTTTTTAATTACAATTGTGGGTGTCACATCAACGTAAATGACATTTCTGGGGAAAGAGTGATTTTAACAGAAACATGTTTTATTTCAACATCTATTGGTGAACTAAGTAAGAGCAATCCAGGTGTTTTTTTACATACACAAGTACTGTATTCCTCCTCCTCTTGTTCCAATTCTATCCCTTCTGAATACTGTGTACTCTGGAAAGACAACCACAGACTCAGGAGAAGAACTTCTGAGCCAAGATTCAGAGATATCCAAAATAGAAATATTGGAATTGCTTAGAATATGTTCCAGTTGCTCATGCTTTGGTAACATACTGCGAATGTTAATGTGTCCACATAGAAGCCCCTTTGGTTTATTTTTAGTGTCCCTGATTACTTTAGCCTGATTAAATGTCTTGCAGATCTTTGTTCCTCTGTAACTTTTAATAGCAGGATATCTTGTCCTTTTGTTGACAATGCTATGAGCATTTAATGATGAGAAACCTTTTACCGGAGACTGTAGTTGGGGTACAGCAGGTGGGGGCCCAGGCAGCTGAGATGGAGGCCCAGGCAGCCAAGGTGGAGACCCAGGCAGCCGAGGTGGAAGCCCAGGCAGCCGAGATGGAGGCCCAAGCAGCTGAGGTGGTAAGCCAAACAGCAGAAGCGGAGGCCCGGACAACAGGGGCGTAAACACTATTAGTTGCATATGTAGCCTTACTAACTGGGACGGTGGTTGGAGCACAGTTAGTTGAGGTGGAAAGCAATGCAGAGATAGCTGTGCCCATAGGCTAACTAGGTTAATTAGTTGTAGCCAGTCCAAATCACTGATGTTTGAATTAGGTCCAGGATTTAGTTCTATATCACCAGCCAAAAGTAGCATCAGTATAAGTTTCAGAATCTCCAGGGACAATTGTAGTGTATTTAATTGTTCATGTTTACCTGGGGGTGGTCTAGCATGACCAAAATCCAAGAATCTTGTGAACAAAAGATGTTGACTCCATTTGGCTGGAAAAATGGTATAATTATCCAGCTTTCTTGGACATGTCGAACTCCACAGAAGATAAAAATGTATAAAAACAAAAAGACAAGTTGATGTCAAGATCCAGGGGTTTTTAGATGTTTTTTTAGGTGTGTTTTTTGGCAAAAGTACAGGACCTGCCAAGCTGTGTGTCTGCACCCTAGCAGCCATCTTGAATCATTTTTGCCCTCCGATTGGAGTTGAAATCTGCTCGATATTGATTTCTCTTGTTCTGTTTTGCTATATCCATTATTGGGTCTTGTTAAGCACTTTGTGATTTTACAGCTTGAAAGGTGCCATATAAATAAAGTTTTAACTTACTTACTTACAAACAGGGTGAATATCTGGTCCAGTGGTCCACAGCCAGGACATGAGTCCACGTGAATCGAGAGTGCATTAAGGAGTGACTGTGTCTGTTTTTTGTTCCTGCGTTTGTACCGAGGAGTGTTTGGACTGTGACATTCAAGAGCTGGTGTTCTCTCTTGGTGAGGTGAACAACATCTTCAGATTAAATTATAAACTACATCCAAAAGGAAACATTTTCAACCTACCATAGCAGAGTTAGAATTAACCTGTGTTTAGTGTTTGGTTAAACTGTATTGGGGTTTGTTAAGGCTTTGGTTGACATTTGGTAAAAGTGAAAAAGCTAAGTGAGACCGTTCCTTTAAAATAAACACGATGTGTGAAACGCATAAGCTGCTTCACAGGACACATTCACACTTACAGTTACATAAAAATGATTAATTCAGCTGCAGAAAAATGTTTCTTATCAGATTTTAATCCTTAAAATATGTATGAGAACTGCACGAGTTACAGACGGACGGGTTAAGGCACAAACACTATTTCATGATCTTCAGACTGAGGGAAAACCATCAGCAGGAGAAGAACAGATGGAGGAGGAGGAGGAGGAGGAAATGTATTTAAATTAATAATCATCTTCCTCATTGGGTTGTCATGGAAACAACATATCTATCTGCGGGCTCCTGTGTGTTGAAACCTGCTGAGTACCATCTGACACACACGCACGTTGGACAAAGACCAACATTTCTGTGAGAGGGGAGGAAACGAGGCGTTTTTGTGAAACCAGAATCAGAATTTTCATCATATCATTATATCAGCAGTCTTAAGCAGCAGTAATTAATTTGGGAATACCTTGAGATTAAAATCTCTTTTTCAATCTGACCATTAGAGCACACGGTTACAAAATGAAAATTCAATTTGAATTCAATCGAGGATGAAAATTTCTAATGTGAACAGACAAAAAAATAAAACCAATCATAACGAGCAAAGAATCCAAAAATATTTCACTTTTTCTTTTTCAGAACTTACTGAATGATCTTGGAGGAAAGGAGAAAAACATAGCAGATATTTCCCCGACAGGGATGACACAGGTCGACCACCATCACACTGCCCGCTGCATCGGCGTGTCTGAACTGGCTGACTGTCACTTGCTGTTTGATCGAGGTGATGACCTTTGGTTCATTTTCAGAGCAGACGGTTTTCACCCAGCAGTCTCGACTCTCTTAGAGATATTTTCACTCACTGTTTGAAGGCATTAGGACTCTTTCTTGGAGAAGACTGGCGGTGAGTCGTTTAGTTTACTAAAGAAATATCACACATTGGAAGTCATCTGTGGAGAAAATTTCCCCTTCGTTATCCCGTTTTTTGTTTTTTCACCAGGAAAGCACAAACATCACTCCACTTCCTTCACTTTTCCCTGAATTAAAACCAAACACTCCATAGCCTGTGACATGTAAACTCTGGGCTAGAAATACAGATGGCACCTCTGAAAGCCTGCCAGTTTACAGCACTGACCCATAATGCACTGCACACATCATGATGGCACTCTGCTAGTGGACTTTCGCAGGCATAAACATCCTCCACCTACACCTGAACATGGTGGTTTCTTAGCAGCTGTCTGACCGTAAAGGCCTGATTCACACAGTCTCCTCTGAACATGTAGAGATGTGTCTGCTACTGGAGCTCTGTGTGGCATCTATCTGGGCTCTGATCTGAGCTGCTGTTAACTTGTGATTTCTGAGGCTGGTGATGAATGTATCCTCAGCAGCAGAGGGGACTCTTGGTCTTCCTTTCCTGGGGCATCCGCATGTGAGACAGTTTCATTGTAGAGCTTGATGGTTTCTGCGACTGCACTTCGGGACACATTCGGAGTTTTAGCAGTTTTCCAGACTGACTGACCTTCAGTTCTTAAAGTAATGATGGGCTGTTGTTTCTCTTTACTTAGCTGATTGGTTCTTGCCATAATATGAATTCTAACAGTTGTCAAATAGGGCTGTCAGCTGTGCACCAACCTGACTTCTGCACAACACAACAGATGGACCCATTAAGAAGGCAAGAAACTCCACCAATGGACCCCGACAGGCACACCTGTGAGGTGAAACCATCTCAGGTGACTATCATGAAGCTCACTGAGAGAAGGCCGAGGATTTGCAGCACTGTCAACAAAGAAAAAGGTGTAATCTAAAATGTAAGACATGTTTAGAGTTATCAATGCTTTCTTTGCTACATAGTTCCATATATCTTGCTTCATATATTTGATGTCTTCAATTTGTATCTACAATGTAGAAAGTAGCAAAAATAAAGAAAAGAAATCAAATGAGAAGGTGTGTCCAAAACTTTGACTTGTAGTGTATACATATACATACTCACATATATTTATATCTAAGCTATCTAAATAATATTTCTTCTACCTTGTGTATGTTTTGTGTATGTGTATGTTAATCACAACAACAGTTGCTCCAAGGTGCTTTATATTGTAAGGTAGACCCTACCTTGGCTGTAGCTCAGGTGGCAGAGCAGATCGGCTACTAATCAGAAGGTCGGTGGTTCGATCCCAGGCTGCCTCCTGGCTGCATGCCAAATAACCTTGGGCAAGATACTAACCCCGTGTTTGCCTACTGGTGGTGGTCAGAGGGCCCGGTGGCGCCAGTGTCCGGCAGCCTTGCCTCTGTCAGTGCGCCCCAGGGCAGCTGTGGCTACAATGTAGCTTGCCATTGCCAGTGTGTGAATGTGAATGGGTGAATGACTGAATGTAGTGTGAAGTGCTTTGGGGTCCTTAGGGACTGAGTAAAGTGCTATACAAATACAGGCCATTTACAATAATACATACAGAGAAAAACCCAACAACACTGATGTAAGAGCCAATTAAAGGTTAATTTTATTGGTACTGGTAAAATGATTAGAGGACAAATATATATGTTTGATGTTAAGAGTATAATTCTAGTTGATTTTAAAATACTGTTTGTTAAATGTATAGAATAGAGAAGTGCAACATTCTAAAGCGCTTTTTAGTATTTTGGGCTTCCGGCGCACTGTAGTTACGTAGTTGAGGAGTTGGATAAGCTGGAAGCGACACAGTTTTTTGACCGAGTCTTGCCATGTAAACTAAAAGTGTCAATAAACATATTGTTTGCAAGAAGGATACTTGGACTTGCTCGCGTTTCAATGCATGTTGCCGGACTGACTCCTAACGGCGGTACAGAAAAGTGAAATAGAGACGGAGTGCCGCCGCTACATAAGTCAAAAAACTAGCTTCACTGACATGTGGAGGATCGGCTGCACGGCGCTCGGACGGAAGGGAGCAGCCTAACGGAAAGTAAGAGGCACTGCTTAAGGATGCTGGCACCAAACCGGATAATTCTTTGGATTATTCTGTAGAAGAAGGTAACAAACTCTCTTATTACTTCGTGCAGTAAGAAGAAAAATACGTTTTTCGGAGGCTTGTTAAGTCTGGTGGAAAACGAAAGTGAAACTTAACTGCGTGCTATCGTCAAACCCGATCTCTTTTTTCTTTCTTTGTCTGTGGGACTGCATGTTGTAAAACAAGATTTGATGCGGTCTATGCGGAGTTTTTGGCATGTTATGAAGATGGTTTACACTATGTCTATTAAAGATTCTAAGCAGAAGACAAATAGTGCATGCTACTTGAGCCAATAAACCCCTGCAACTTATAAGATGGCGGAGGAAAGAGAGGTGGGAAGAACATGCAAGTTAACAGAGAAAGCTTTGGAAGAAAAAGTACACAGATGGATTGCCTTAAGAAGACGAACATTAGGAACAATCACAGGCAAAATAAAGGAGATAAAGATAATGATGAGTGATGCTCAGAACCTTCAAAATGTGAATGAAGTAATGGAAAGTGACTTTGCATTGGCTCTGAATGAGTTTCACGGTCACAATAACCAGGTTAAGAGCCTTTTGTCTGAAGAAGAAAAAATATTTGACCAGGACAATTGGTTTGAGCCCAAAATGACATCTATAAGAGAGTTTATGCAAACAACAAAGAAATGGATCGCAGAGGATCATAAGCATATGATTCCAAATGAAGCTGAGCAGCAGGAGCACATTACAGATGACTTGGAAGAAGCTGTTAACCCAGATGACAGCGCATCACAGGTTGGAGCTAGAAAGGATGCACTTCACAGCTCGCGTGGGTCTCAAGTCAGCCGAGCATCTACAACATCTAGAGTTTCCTCCACTCGTGCTAAACAGGAGGCAGAACACGCAGCCTTGCTGGAACGAGCCGCAGCATTGAAGAAAAGGCAAGAACTTGAGTTGGAGTTGGCCAGGATTAGGCAACATCTTGAGCTGGAAACAGCAAGAGTCAAAGCGGAAAAGGAAGAGTTAGAGTTGGAGACTGCATTAGCGGAAAGTCAAGCAAAATTAAAGGTGCTCAAAGAATATGAAAGATCTGAAGATGGTCTGAGCAGTTATGTGTCAATACAAAGATCGCAAGGTCGAGGAGTTAAAAAGGAAAGAGTTGGCATAATGCTCCCACAACAAGCTGATGTGAGTAGTCACGCTAATTCACAAGTGCAAAACTCACAGGTACCACTACTGTCTCATTCAGTCTCCACTCATGGGCTTAATGCTCACGTTGACAGAAGTGATGATCTATTGTCAGTCATGCAGAAACAGAATGTAATCACTGAGTTACTTGTGAAACAGCAGCAGTTGGCTCAGTTGCCATCAAAGGACATTCCTGTTTTTAAAGGTGATGCACTACAGTATAAGGCCTTCATAAGAGCCTTCGAACATGCAATAGAGCAAAAGACTGATAACGATCAAGATAAGCTGTATTTTTTGGAACAGTTCACTGCTGGCGAACCACAGGAGCTAATTCGCAGTTGTGTACACATGACTCCTAGCAAAGGTTACCGTGAGGCCAGATGGTTGCTACATAAGCACTATGGAGATGAGCTAAGGATCGCAAGCGCATTCATTGAGAAAGCACTCAAATGGCCACAAGTGAAAAATGACGATGCAAAGGCATTAAATGCCTATGCTATGTTCCTGACTGGCTGTCGCAACACCATGGAGGATGTTGAATTTTTGGAAGAGATGGATAATCCAACCAATCTACGCACAGTGATATCCAAGCTGCCCTACAAAACCAGAGAACGTTGGCGCGTAGAAGCATTTGAACTCCAAGAAAAGAGGGGCAAAAGAGCAAGATTTGCAGATTTGGTGAACTTTATAGACCGCCAGGCTAAAATAGCTATGGATCCACTCTTTGGTAATATCCCAGACAACCGTGCAGCGACAAGTGGAAAGACTGACCAAAAGGAAAAATATCCAGCAAAGAAGGAGTTTCGAGGAAGCAGTTTTGCCACCAACATTTCCGCCGAGAACAAAAGACTGCAAAAAACAAACGTTAAAACTGAGAATTCAATCAAGACAGTGAGTGCCTTTGAGAAGCCATGTTTGTATTGTCAGCAGCCTCACACTCTTGCTTCTTGTGGCAAGATTAAGAATCAACCACACAAAGAACGTGTGGATTTCTTAAAGTCAAAGGGACTCTGTTTTGGATGTTTGGTTTATGGGCATCTCAGCAAGTTCTGCAAGCGCAGAATGGAATGTAAAGAGTGTTCACTAAAGCACCCAGACATTCTGCACATGGGGAAAAAAGAAAGTTCTGTGGAAGCAGAAAGGAAGGATGTTACTGATGGTAATGAGGCACCTTGTGCTCAAGTTCCTGTCAGTCAAGAGACTTGTGGGCTTACAGGGGCCGGAGAAGAGGAGTGTGTGCTCTCTATAGTACCAGTCAAGATTAAATCTAAAATGAGTGATAAATATATAGAGACATATGCCTTTTTGGACCCGGGAAGCACGGCAACATTCTGCACGGAAGATCTACAAAGGAAACTGAATGTTAAAGGAAAGCCTACACGGATACTTCTAAGTACCATGAGTCAAGAAAAACCAGGAGAACAGAAACTCATGAGCAGTTTTGTTATATCAGACCTGGAAGTGTGTGGGTTGGAAGATTCCAAGTTCGTTGACTTACCCAAGGTGTTCACTCACACTAGTATACCTGTGAGTAGTGGAAACATACCCAAGCAGTCAGACATCCAGAAGTGGCCTTATCTACATGAAGTGAGGCTACCAGAGATAGAGGCTAATGTAGACCTGCTTATAGGAGCCAACTGTGCAAAAGCAATGGAGCCATGGCGTGTCATTAATGGACAAAATGGAGGTCCTTATGCAGTGAAGACCACCACTGGTTGGGTTGTGAATGGACCCATAAGAAAAGAACTAAATGACTCAGAAAACAAAGAACCACATTTCTCAGTGAGCCGAATCTCCTTAGTAGAAGTTGAGAAGCTACTGGTCCAACAGTATAACATCGATTTTTCAGAACGTAATTATGATGACAAAGAGGAAATGTCACAAGAAGACAAACAGTTTCTACGAGCAGTAGAAAAGACAACGACCTTCGAAAATGGACACTATAACATTGGATTGCCACTTAAGAATGAGAATCTTCAAATGCCAAACAACCATTGTGTTGCGGAGCAGCGGATAGCATGTTTGTTCAGGAAGTTTAAGAAGAATCCTCAGTTTTTTGAAGATTATAAGTGCTTCATGGAAAACATCATCACCAGGGGCTATGCAGTTCCAGTGCCAGACCACCAGTTGAGCCGTGACGACAACAGAGTGTTCTATATACCACACCATGGGGTGTATCACCCGAAGAAGAGAAAGTTACGGGTCGTGTTCGACTGTACGGCTTCATACCAGGATATGTCTCTAAACAAGGAGTTACTGCAGGGACCGGATCTGACTAACACACTGGTGGGTGTTCTTTTAAGATTCCGTGAAGAGCCAGTAGCGCTGATGGCAGACATTGAATCAATGTTTTACCAAGTCAATGTACCAGAAAGGGATGCTGATCTTCTTCGTTTTCTCTGGTGGCCAGATGGCAAGCTGGATGAGCCCATGAAGGAATATAGGATGATGGTGCACCTCTTTGGAGCTACTTCCTCACCAAGTGTCGCCTCATATGCGCTAAGAAGAACGGCAGAAGATCACAAGGAAGAAGCATCTCCAGAAGCTGTTCAGACAGTCCTGTGCAACTTCTACGTAGATGACTGTCTTAAAAGTGTAGCTACAGAAGAGGCTGCAGTGAAATTAGTCAGTGATCTTTGTGCTCTGTGTACCAGTGGAGGGTTTACATCAGGGGTGCCCAATCCCAGTCCCCGAGAGCTACCGTCCTGCAGCTTTTAGATGCATCCTTGTTCCCAAACACATGAATCAAATGAATGGCTTGTTATCAGGCCTTTGCCAAACATGATGGCATGCTGAAGAGATCAAACCATTTGATTCAGCTGTGTTGGAGTAGGGATGCATCTAAAAGCTGCAGGATAGTAGCTCTCGAGGACCGGGATTGGGCACCCCTGGTTTACATTAACAAAATGGACAAGTAACAGTAGGAAAGTGTTGATGTCAATTCCTGAAGAACACAGAGCCAACGAGGTGAAAGATCTGGATCTTAGGCATGACACTTTGCCAGTTGAGAGAACTCTAGGTGTACAGTGGAACACAGAAACAGATAACTTCACTTACACTATAAGGTTGCAAGACAAGCCAATGACACGAAGAGGCATTTTGTCAGTCATTAATTCAATTTATGACCCTCTTGGCTTTCTAGCACCAGTCATCTTGCCTGTAAAGCTTTTGTTGAAAGATCTCTGTAAAGAGCAGCATGGTTGGGACAAGGAGATCAATGAAAAGCATGCAAAAATTTGGAAAAAATGGAAAGAAGACATTGTACTCCTCTCCAACTTCCATGTGAGTAGATGCCTAAAGCCTACAGGTTTCGGATGCACTGTTGTTGCGCAGTTGCACCATTTTTCCGATGCTTCAGATTACGCATATGGAACTGTCTCTTACCTGTTGATGGAAAATAGACAAGGCAAGAGACATTGTGCCTTTCTCATTGGGAAATCCAGAGTTTCTCCGCTCAAGCAAGTCACAATTCCTAGGCTTGAGCTGACTGCAGCAGTGATTTCAGTGAGGATGGACAGATTACTGCGACAAGAACTTCAAGTTCCTCTGCAACAATCAGTCTTTTGGACGGACAGCACAACTGTGCTTATGTAACCACGGTAACCTCTGACCCCACTTCCGCCAGTCCCTTTATTGTGGCGGGAATGAATCCTGTATAAGTTCCGGGTCAATCAGCTGCATGTCCCTGCTCCTCTGGCTGCTGTTGTCCCTGTGGTTGGCGTACTTGTCAGATCACGACAAATTTTGCACTACAGGCCAGTTGACAGCGTGCAATAACCCGGCCGATTCATTCATCTTTACACTACCTCACACTCGACTCAACGGTGAGTTATTTGTTTGTTTTGTTTTGTCACAATTAATGTACATGCGGAGCCGCGATCGCACATCCTACAATGCCGGTAAGCTAATGCTAGGCTAGCGACAGTAAGTGCAATTACTAGTGTCATCTATTGAATATTGTTGTTTTTGTTTATTCCATTATGGCCTAATGTTGATTTAACGTATCTAGAGTTGAATGAGTGATTTGATTTTTGTAGTTTTGTCCGTTTTGGATGTTTTTTGTTACTTTTCTGATGAAATGCCGAAACGGCCTATGAGATTTTGCATTGAGTTAAATTCCATTTACATTATTGAATCTGTTGCGCAACACCTGTGATTAAATGAGTTTTGTAAATATATTTGATTAACTTTGGATAATATTTATTAGCTTTAACGCTGATATACTTTGATGGGACCCATGAGAATGTCTTTCTATAATAGTATTTAGAATGACATTCATTATAAGAGATGATGGTTTATTGATTGTTGTATGAAACGTGGCATTGATTACTTGACTTTGTTATTTATGGATTTATGTATTTATTTTGTCACAGCAGTAGAATGCTGTTTCATTTTCTTCTGTGAATGATAATTTCTGTTTTTTGACCTTGTTTAGGTCAGGTTTTTTTTGTTCTCCCGCGATCAGCCCTGATCAGCGCGAGATGGCGAGCCACCCGACCACCGCTACGTTGCGGTAGGAATTGTGAACCTATGGACTGAATCACAAATTGTTGACAATGACCTATCACAGGTCCATGGAACTAAACTAAACCACATACTGGACTACACCTCATCCCACCTCCTTTTGGAACCTACTAAGCTGTGTTGTATTGTCAACATTATTTTTGTTTGTGATATATATGCATATGTTTTTATTTCTTTTGTACATCCGTCTATACACTTCTCATAACAAACATAATATATATATATTTGAGCTCTACTTTTGTTTCCTGTGTTTTATTCACACCCTCAGGCTCCATAGTCGAATCTTATTCTGATAGCTCATTGTCTATGAGGCTGCAGTCAGGCGCCCTGGTCCTTTAACCGCGTTACACTTAGATACATTGATAGCGAAACATCTCGCTTCAAAACATTTGTTGCAAATAGAGTTTCACTGATTCGAGAAGCAACCAAGCCATCGCAATGGAAGTATGTGACATCGGCAGAAAATCCTGCAGATCAAGCAAGCAGAGGCTTAAAAGCAAAAGATCTGTTGGAAGGAGGTTCATGGAATCACGGGCCGAACTATCTTCTAGATGAAAACGAATGGCCAGAACAGCCAGTGAGAAAGAAGGAAAACCTTCAAAATGATCCAGAAGTCAAGACTTCAGCAACGGTTAATAATACTGACAGTTGAGGAAGGCATGGAACCAATGAAACGTGTGATAGACTACTATTCGGACTGGAATAAACTGAAAAGAGCAGTAGCCTGGATAGTGAAGCTAAGGAAGGTGCTGTGGATGTTAAAAGAAGAAAGAAAACAGTACTCAAAAATAGTCCAGAAAAACGAAAATGATCCTGAAAAGCAAAAGTTAAAGTTGCAAGGGCACATGAGGACATTTAAATCTGCAATGGGACAGAAAGCGCTTGCTTTGGAGGATCTTGAGGCTGCCGAATCAGTAATTGTTCGTTTCAGCCAGAAACAACATCATGGAGAGGAGATCAAAATCCTACAGAAGGGAGGACAGCTCAGTTGTAACAGCCAGCTGTTCAAATTAGACCCAGTTCTTCGGGATGGGATGCTGAGAGTTGGCGGCAGACTCAATAAATCAGGCTTGCCAGAAAATGCTAAACAACCAGCAATTCTTTCTAAACACAGCAAAATCTCTGAAATCATTTTGAGAGACATCCATCAACGAACTGGTCACTGCGGTCGCAATTATGTGCTGGCGCAATTGCGATGCAGATATTGGATTCCTCAAGCCAATTCGGCAATTAGAAAGATAATCAACAAATGTCAAACTTGCCGTAGGATTTCTGGAAGGGTTGGTGAGCAGAAGATGGCAGACTTACCTGAAGACCGTCTTCTACCAGACAAACCTCCGTTTACAAACACTGGTGTCGACTACTTTGGCCCATTTGATGTCAAGCGGGGCCGGGGTACTGTCAAAAGATATGGTGTCATGTTTACCTGCCTCACTCTCAGAGCTGTGCATATTGAAGTTGCAGACAGTCTTGACGCAGACTCCTGTATCAACGCGATTCGACGTTTCATCTGCAGAAGAGGTCAAGTTACCATCATGAGGTCAGATAACGGCACAAACTTTGTGGCAGCGGAAAGGGAGTTGAGGGAAGCCATTCAAAGACTGGATAACGACAAAATAGAAAGAGTCCTACAACCAAAAGGTATAAAGTGGATTTTTAACAGCCCGGCTGCTTCACATCAAGGTGGAGTTTGGGAGAGACAAATTCGAACAGTGCGTCGAATTCTCAGCGCTCTCTTGAAGGAACAAGTGCCAAATGAAGATTGTCTTCATACAATAATGTGTGAGATTGAAAGCATCATTAATGGCAGACCTCTCACAAGCGTCTCAGAAGACATAAATGACGTTGAAGCTTTAACGCCGAGCCATCTGTTGCTGCTTAAGTCACAGCCCCTCATGCCTCCAGGTGTCTTCAACAAAAATGATGCATACACCAGAAAAAGATGGAGACAGGTTCAATATCTAGCAGATTTGTTTTGGACCAGATGGACTCGTGAATATCTTCCACTTCTGCAGGAGCGCCAGAAGTGGCTGAAACCAAGAAGAAACTTCGTGGTCGGAGATCTTGTGCTGCTGGTGGACAGTTCTTCTCCACGCAACTCCTGGCTCATGGGGAGAGTGGTTGAGACGCTGCCAGACTCAAGTGGAACAGTCCGAAGATTGAAAGTAAAAACTAAAAGCAACATCCTGGAAAGACCTGTTAACAAGTTGTGTCTTCTGGAGGAGGCTTCATCCGAGCGATGAAGAGAAAGAATGTTTGTTCATGGACATTACAATTAGGTTGGCTCTTAATGATTAATGTGTAAGTTAGTAATTGTTTAGTTCTCTCGCCTAACCAATTAGGGGCCGGATGATGTAAGAGCCAATAGCTAGGTTTCATTTGACGTAGACGTGACGTCGACGTAAAGCGCGAAATTTGACTGGCGGTCGGAAGTGAAAAAGATAAGCGCAAAATCACAGACAGACAGTACGCAAAATGCCTATGTCCTGTTGTGTTTACGGATGCTCCAGTAGGTCGACCAGAGAAACTGATAAACGGTATTTTAGGGTACCAAAAATAGCCCAACGAAGAGGAGAAAAATGGAAAATTCTAACCGAAAAACGTAGGAAAAAATGGATTTTAAATTTACGTTTACAGTCGGGAGGAGCAGAGTCTGCCAATGCCCGTGTCTGCAGCGACCACTTCGTCAGAGGTAATGTTATGTTTGCAAACGAACTTATTAGCATTAGGTTGTCGTTAAATTCTCGTTTACTTAGTGCTTTTAAGTTAGTAGTCTAATATTGACTTGATTGGGACTATAGGCTGCCCAAGTGCTTTGGATGACGAAGAGTCGGAGGACTGGGCTCCGACGGTCAATCTCGGCTACGAACGAAAACCCAGATCGGAATCAGTTCTCAAACGAGAGAAAAGAATGAAGCTTAAGGCAGAACAGCATCGATGTGCAGAGGCGATTTTGGATATGCAACAGACGGCTGAGAGCCCGGATTTGAGCCTAGTGACAGTCGAGAACAGGCTACTAACCCTGCCATACAATTGCAATGAGCTGCAATCACTTCTCCATCCTCCTTTGCAATTACCCAAGTCTTCAGAGGTGTCTCGTTAGACCGCTGAGAATGGTTTACCTTGAAACAAACAACTGTCACTCTAACGAAGTCCTAAGGATGTGGCATGTTTGTTGACGTTAAAGCCGCTACCGCTAACTGTTAGCGTGTTTAAGATAAAGCAATATAAGAACAAACACTCACCCTTGCAAACACCAAACTGTATCCATCACGGAGACGTTTTGTTCCAAGGTTGTGGACCCACCCGCTGACAAAAAAATTGTACGCCTCCAGACTCTTGAAAGCTTTCATTTGCTGCCTAGTGTAGTAAGAAGTCTGGAGGACCAAGTAGTTGGTGATATCCACAGCCTCGATAGTAGGCAAATCCTTTACTTCTGTGGTGTATTCGGATATTTTCAAAGAATACGGATCACGTCCGATATATTTTTTAACTATCTGTTTATATCTCTCCCGAGAAACGGGGTCTAAAGTTGCACAATAGCTGCTCTCCTGACTCTCCACAGTGTCCTCCATGTTTACTTCCGCCCTCCACTCAAAAATCGCGCTGCCTCCGCACGTCATCAGAACCACGTGACCGCAACCCAACTGTTAAAGGTTAATTTTATTGGTACTGGTAAAATGATTAGAGGACAAATATATATGTTTGATGTTAAGAGTATAATTCTAGTTGATTTTAAAATACTGTTTGTTAAATGTATAGAATAGAGAAGTGCAACATTCTAAAGCGCTTTTTAGTATTTTGGGCTTCCGGCGCACTGTAGTTACGTAGTTGAGGAGTTGGATAAGCTGGAAGCGACACAGTTTTTTGACCGAGTCTTGCCATGTAAACTAAAAGTGTCAATAAACATATTGTTTGCAAGAAGGATACTTGGACTTGCTCGCGTTTCAATGCATGTTGCCGGACTGACTCCTAACGGCGGTACAGAAGAGTGAAATAGGGACGGAGTGCCGCCGCTACAACTGGGAAGGAGAAACTCCCTTTAAACAGGAGAGCCAGAGATTAATAACAAGAGTGATTCAGTGCAGAGAGGTCTATTAACACATAGTGACTGAAGAAACACCCAGTGCATCATGGGAATCCCCCAGCAGCCTACACCTATTGCAGCATAACTAAGGGAGGATTCAGGGTCACCTGGTCCAGCCCTAACTACATGCTTTAGCAAAAAGGAAAGTTTGAAGCCTAATCTTGAAAGTAGAGATAGTGTCTGTCTCCTGAATCCAAACTGGAAGCTGGTTCCACAGAAGAGGGGCCTGAAAACTGAAGGCTCTGCCTCCCATTCTACTTAAATCAGATGGCTCGATCATGACTTTAGCATCTTCAGTGTATCAATGATTTCATTTTAGATTTTATTCACATTGCCTTCTCATCAGTTACCAAAAACATAAAGCTTAGAGATAGGACTTCTTTGAGCAGTCTTGCATAGTATTGTTTGTAGGTATGCTGCGTGTATTTATTTACTCCTGCCCTGCCGTCTACTTTGCTACTGTACAGTGTGAATTTCACATATCTGGGAATAATAAAGACTATCTTATTGTATCAATCATCAGCTGTTGTTGTAATTATTTTATTGATATTGTTTCAGTGAGTCTCTTATGATGGCTGAGTGAAAATACTTCCCCCTGCTGGTTAAAGTCAAGTACTAGACACGAATAAAGACAGTTTTATTCTGATTAATTCTAAAATGATTCTTTTTCAACTCATATTTAAACTCTGAGAAACCCTGATATCAGCATTATTAGTCATTATTCATCATCACTAAGACATGATTGATACTTCTGATTCATCTGATCTGTTTCTTTTTTTAATTTCACCTTAATTTTACTGACCTCTTAACTTGCTGACTTTCATATTGAATAGATAACTAATGGGTTATAGGTTTTTGTGAAGGTGTTCTATTATTGTGTTTCCTGGAAATAAAAATAAACAACTGGCAGTCTGATTGGAAAGCTCTTTTTTTATTGATCATTTCAGTTTGCTGTGTCTGTGCTTCATACCATGGATAGTCAATAACTGATCAGATTTGATTGGCATTTGTTTTATCAGGTCAGCAGATTATTTACTTGCTGCTTCCACCATTCTTGCTCCTCTGGTCTCCATAATGATACAAGTAATGGAAGTTGGCTCGCATGTGCTGGGTTTCCATGGAAACCATCACTCTGCTCCTGTCTACAGATGTGTTAAAACCATGATGGCGAAACATCCCGCTCTGCAGCATTAGCTCCAAAATCTGACGGGATGTCGCTGCAAAGCAAGTCTGGAACACAGAGACGTTTAAATAACCTCAAAACAACAGTCGCCTCAAGGTGCTTTATATTGTAAGGTCGACCCTACAATAATAGACACAGAGAAAAACCCAACAATCATATGACCCCCTATGAGCAAGCACTTTGGTGACAGTGGGAAGGAAAAAAACCTCAGGCAGAACCAGGCTCAGGGAGGGGCGGGGCCATCTGCTGTGATTGGTTGGGGTGAGAGAAGGAAGACAGGATAAAGACATGCTGTGGAAGAGAGACAGAGCAGGGAGTGCAATGCAGAGAGGTCTATTAACACATAGTGACTGAAGAAGAAACACCCAGTGCATCATGGGAATCCCCCAGCAGCCTCCGTCTATTGCAGCATAACTAAGGGAGGATTCAGGGTCACCTGGTCCAGCCCTAACTATATGCTTTAGCAAAAAGGAAAGTTTGAAGCCTAATCTTGAAAGTAGAGATAGTGTCTGTCTCCTGAATCCAAACTGGAAGCTGGTTCCACAGAAGAGGGGCCTGAAAACTGAAGGCTCTCCCTCCCATTCTACTTAAATCAGACGGCTCGATCATGACTTTAGCATCTTCAGTGTATCAATGATTTCATTTTAGATTTTATTCACATTGCCTTCTCATCAGTTACCAAAAACATACCATAATTTTTCCAGGTGAACATTTAAAATGTATTATATAGGGGCTTTATTTCTTTCTGTCTCTGTCTGTTAAACTCAGTATATTTCAGGTTAGATTCTTGGTGTGAAAGTGTAAATAATGTAAGTAGAAGCATATCTAACTGTATCTGCAGCTCACCACGTTAGATAAAAGAAAAACAAAAAAATCAATCAATCAAAATTTATTTATATAGCACATTTTAAAGACCGAAGTACACCAAAGTGCTTTCCAGTAAAATCATGATACAGATTTTAAAAAATCACAATATAAAATATAAATTACAGATATAAATAAAATAAATAAAATATAAAATAATTACATAATCTAAATGCAAAGCCAGATGTAAATTACCCTAGTTAGCCTTGAATGCCAGGTTAAACAAATACGTTTTTAGATGTGATTTAAAAGACTGAATGGAATCTGATACGCGAATATGAAGAGGAAGAATATTCCATAACCTGGGTGCGGCAACGGCAAAGGCACGGCCTCCTCTGGTCTTCAGCCGAGACCTAGGTTGCACTAAGAGCAGTTGGCCCGATGATCTTAGTGCCCTCTGAGGGCTATACAGACAGAGGAGATCAGCTAGGTAGTCAGGTGCCATATTGTTTAGGATTTTATAAGTAAACAATAAAATTTTAAAATCAATTCGATATTTAATAGGAAGGTTGCCGGAGGTTTCTTCCTGTTAAAAGGGAGTTTTTCCTTCCCACTGTCGCCAGAGTGCTTGCTCATAGGGGCTCATATGATTGTTGGGTTTTTCTCTGTATCTACTGTACAATATAAAGCACCTTGAGACGACTTTTGTTGTGATTTGGCACTGTATAAATAAAACTGAATTGAATTGAATCAAGTTTTAGCGTTATTTTGAAACGAGTATTGTTTATACAGAGTTTGTAATTGCAGAAAAATACTCCATCCGTTTTGGGCAAGTCATTTTTGAGGAGGAAGCTCAGAAAACCCTTTGGTGCTCAACAGGTAAAGAGATGATTCCTTTGAAACTGATCAGTCTCGTTAGTGGGTTTGAATGGAAAGGCTCTGCCTGAAATGGAACAGCATACATTTATCCATCCTTTTGCCACTGACTGTCTATATTTTAAAGCACGGACATGCGATATTGCAAACACAACATGTTTTCACATAAGTTAGATCCAACTTCAGTTCAAAGCAGATTATTACAGCTTCAGTGATTTAAGCTGACAATCCCAGCGCTCCTGTCTGGCTCTCTGAAGGTCCTGACAGCAGCAATCCCACCACAGTTTCTCCAAACTTCCACACTACTCACTGTTTTACTTTGTTAGGTCACGGTCTCCTGTTTAAGGTCAGGTCTTTCCCTGATTACACTCACACATAATTACTGTCCTTTTACATTTCCTGAAGGAAACATTGGATTATAATCTCCTCCTGCACTTTGTATTTGGCTTTAAGGAATCTTCTATAGAACATCTAAAGTCTGTGTCTTTACCTGAGGAACATCGACAGGTTCCAGAGGAAGAAGTGCTGTTAATCAGCTGATTAAAGTACCTGCTGATGTCATTAGATGTAAATCTGTTGATCTGTTGGGTGGTCATGTCACTTACGACTGAGCATACCACAGACGAGTTTTTCCTCTTTTTCCTCTTCTGTCTGATTTAAAAACTTTGCAGGAGAGTCTCAGTGTCCAGGTCAGAGTTTACAGGGGTCAGAGGTCACACACCTCAGAAGCTGACAAGTGTGAGCAGTCTGAATGAAGACAAGTGGCACACTGATTCTGAGTGTACTTTATTTTGAAAGTTTAACATACGGGAAATTGAAAAGAGCATGATCAGCAGACTCACATCTCAATAAAAAAAGAAAAACTAAAACAATAAATAACTGATCAGTATTTCACTATAAAATAAAAAAAAAGGTTCACATTTTACACAGTCAATAACATCATCATCAATGGGTGGGCTAATAGGAGGGGCTGGGTTGTTACTGCCTGTGGTGGGGCTAATATTGGCAGGGCGATAGGGGGCAGGGCTACTCCTGCAGCTACAATTTGTATTTACATGCAGTCGACTTGTCTGTTTAAATGTCACTTTAGAGACCACGCCCACAGTGATTTCACAATAACCGTGGTGACCACAACATAGTCGATCATTCAGCTGATCAATAAAGTCCTCACATGAAGAGTTTGAAGAACAAAGTTCAAATATCAGAAATACATCTTCATCTTTTCCACAAACACAAGTCAGCGTTCAGTTATACATCAGAAATGTTTGGAACGGTGAATCATTTCTTACTACAATCATCTCCTCTGATTTATTAACTGATTGGTTTCTCCTTGATCTCCGATTTGTTTGTGATTGGGTTCTAATTGGTCTCTGACTGGGTTTTCATTGATGTGACTGGTTTCACATGGATCTCAGATGGTTTCTAATTGATCTGACTGGGTTGCATTGGCTCTCCAAATGGTTCTGGATCTGACTGGCTACTCATGGATCTGTGATCCGATTTCCCATTGATCTCTGATTGGTTTCTCATGGATCTTTGATTAGGTTCTGAGGTTTTTGTCTCTCAAAAAAAAAAGAAGAAGAAGAAAGCAGTCTTCCAGCTGACTGGTTGGTTGAGATCCTGAAAAACAACACTGTTCAATGAAAAATTGTTACCAGACCTCCTCTGAGCTCTTACATCACTTCCTGTGGAGAGACGTCTTCACTGGTCGAGTAACTCGCTAGACTAGCCGACTATTCTGCACAAAGCCTATAGGACAGACAGAGAGGGAGAGTGGAGAGAGAGAGAGACAGGTGGACAGGCAGGCAGATACGTTAGAACAGACAGAGTGAGACAGACTGCTGCTGAGAACGTCAGCTAACCCTAACACCACCATTTTATAGCAATAGTAATTAAAGCTGCAAGCAGCGATGGGAGGGCCCTCGCACCCCGCCCCGCTGAGCCATGCTGAAAACCTCCTATACCCACCAGGTGAAAACAGAGAATCCGACATAACCATATGTCACACTGTATATAGCATGCGTGGGAAACACAGACTAAACTTTCACCCAGATTGGATGATGGTTCTATCCTACTGCGTATTTCCTGTTCCCAGTAGCCGAAACTCTAAATATAGCTGACAAATAGCATATCACTGTGTTCAAGCCTAGACTATCATCATGCCTGTGAAGGTTGGGAGAAACTGGAAAACGTATCCTGGAGTTACAGCAGCGTTGTGCTTTGTGGTGAATGATAAAAACCCGGTGTGCTGCCATGACTGCAGCACTTCACAACAACTAAAAAGCTTCACAGTTTAACATCACCAGATCTTTTGATTCCACTCACCAAAGATCCCGTTGATCTGATCAGGGCCCTAGAAGGAGTTTGTTAAAGTACGAGGCCTGAAAATGGCAAACTTCCTGTTTGATTTAGAGTTGTATATATTGATGTTGCACATGAGGCTGCCAAATTTCAGACTCATACATTAAACATAGTGCAGAGACTGCGTGTTTGAAATTTTGCAGGGGGCGCTGCGGAGCCATTTTCCAACAAGTGTTTAGAGCTACAGACCTGGAAAGCGGACTCACATGGACGTGTGTGCCAAATATCACGAGTGTTCAAGCTTTCCAAGGCCCTCAAAAGCTGCTTCCTGTTTCATAGTGAATCGCGATGGCACCAGATCGCTCGGCTCAATGAAACTCACAATTTTCACAGTGAAACATCTTGAAACATGTCTGTAAGTGATAGCAAGTCTGTGCTTCATGGCGAAACACAAAAATTCACCATGCCGCCAGGGTCATGCCCACTGATGAAAGCTCACAGTTTTCAATGTATCCCAAGATCAACTCCTTAACCCAAAGTGCAGAACATGCAGTTTCCTGTTCCCTGTAGATGGCACTGTGACCAGTTTCAAATATGGCAGCTGAAATATGTTCATTTCAACAAACGAAATAGGCCCAGGTCTGTAGTTTAGACTGACCAAATATTAAGGTGAACCGATAAAATCCCCAGGAGGAGTTGGCAAAAGTGCCAGGAAATTGCCAAAATGGCATCTTCAATTCAAAGTTCCTGTTGGGTTTGGGTTTAATTGGCCCGCAGACTTCTTCGATCATCTCAACATGTTACACGTGTGTACCAAATTTCATTCATGCAGCTCAAACCATGTGCTGGTAGTACTATCCAAGGTGAGCCATTCCCGACTCTCTGTATGTCAAACCAATGAACCATGAACATTTTCGCCAGACCTGACGAACATGCAGAATTTCATTTGTTCTTGAGCAAAGACGTGAAATAATAATAAAGGGAGCAGACACTCGGGCCCTGACAGGAGGTGAACTGAAGTTCCTCTGCTGTTTTTATTCGTCTGAAAATAATCATGTTGATTTAAAAAACAGATTACAGTTTGAACTAAGTTTTTTTTTTTTCAGATCATCGATCAAGTGAGAAAATAATCAGCACATGAACCAATAAAGGTGAACTCTGGCAAGTTTATCAACGATAACATGAACATAAAACGCGAAACATAAAAAACGACAAACAGAACGCACTGAATGAATTGTGTAAACTTCAGCTGACTTCTGGTTTAAGGCATCATCTCAATTCATTAATTACTGTTTCAGCCCAACCCTGGATATCAATATAGTAGACGTATAGCACGATAACATCCTCGCCAGTGCTAACTGGCTAACAGTCCTCTCTGATTGGACGTATCACAAAGATCTGTTTACTCGTTAACAGAGAAGCTGCTGGATTCGAACAGAAAAAGGCAAAACATCTCATCCCCTTTTAAATGAGGTAACTATGACAACTGTGCCGGCGTTTGAGCGCAGTCTTCTCAAAGCCACAACAACCCCACAGTCCTCCCTGGAAAAGCTGCAGTCTGATGATCACTTTCAGTCTGGCTGAATGAGAAAACGACAGTTCGGCCTCCAGCTGCGTCCACACTCGACGCAATTCGCTCATTGTGAATTACAGACACTTCGGGGCCCCGGGTGACTCCTTAGTCACTTAGTATCAATCAGTCGTGTTCTTCACTCACACTGGTAGTCACTTTATTTCCTGACTGGGAGGTAGGAAAAGTTTATCTTGGGTTTAACTCAAGATTCCAGTCGCTTATTTTGCCTGTAGTCGCTTGAAGTCGTGGAACGTCATTTGCTTTCTGCAGCCTGTTTGCCACGCCACTGCGATCGCTTCTAGTGTGGACGTAGTCTAAGCTAAAGGTGTTGTTAAGAGATCCGCTTTCAGATTATTTGTCACGGCAGTAATAACGTAATATAGACAAACTTTAATAATTCATTCTCACTGACATGCCTCCCTGAGCATCCTCAGGAAATCAACTATTGCAGCAGCTGCCAAGGCTATGCTAAAAGCTAAGGCCTGAGGTTATGGTATGCTAGCAGCTAACTTAGCAGAGAGTTGCAAACTTGAATCCTTAAACATGTCATCGTCTGGAATATTAAAACCGAAGTAACCAAACATTTGAAAAAGTCAACGTAAAAACTGAAATCTACAAATGACACTAATCCAGATTACCGATCCTTTTGTTTTTCTCCGTTTCAGACATTACTGTTCAGACTAAATATCTTTCCAAGTTAGCATTAAATTAGCATTACACAAAGAAAACTGATCATCATCGGTGTCTGATGTGAGCCTCAGAGACACACCTGCCCTGGAGTTGTACAGGTGTGTCACACAGCTCAAGTTTGGCACACAGACAGGCAAAGCACAGCAAGGCAGGCTGCTGTTACCATAGGAACTAGCACGGTGACATTCATGAGTCAAAGGTCTGAGGTCATGTGACCCGACCTGGTGTCAGGTGAGGTAATTTAAAGGTCATTGAGAGGTCATATGTAGGTCATGGCACCTTTGGCGCTGCTGTCCAGGAAGACTTTGATGTAAGAGGTTGGCACATATCCCTCCTCCTCCAGGTTCCTGCGCACTCGGGTCCAGCCGTCACCCTTGTCTTCTTCCACCACAGAAAGTAGCTCCCCCTCCAGCATCGACAGAGTGCCCTCATTCTGACCTGAGGATGATCAACAACATGCTGATACCACAGAGAAACAGAAGTGTTTCACCTGGACCACACCAGAGTGGCTCGCCAATCTCACAACCAATCAGAATGGATCATTGCTTGAAAATTAGATCTGCAAAATACACTTTGACTCTAACGTGGAAATCTGAGTCTATCTGAGGAGATTCATCTATCAACGAAGCTTGTTACAGGGAGATAAATGAACTTTTCTGGAGTTTTGGCGCTGGGCTGTTGGATTTCGGTGATTTATATGAAAACATGTTAACTATGTATTAATTGCATTGCATGTATAACTTGTGTGTATCTGGCTGAGGACGAAGCATGGGCTTTATCCTCAGCCCATTTACCTGTCTGCAGGTGTTTCTGCTGCTCAGTGTTTGTTGCTTCTCTCCCAGCCTGCTTCAGCTGCAACTTTCTTTGTTCTAAGAGGTTTCTAACATCCCAAAGGACTGATTGGGTTTATAGTTTGTGACATTTATGAGATTTTACATGTCATTGTAAAGTGGAACGGCTGATGTTTAAATACCTTGAAATGGGTACAGAGACTTGCAGGTTCCAATACTTGGCAATGGTTCCTCATCGTCGAAGTCATCATCAAACTCTGAACTACGAGACTTAAAGTGAAGCTCAGCGCTGTGATCCTCAGTGTAACTGCCATCGGGACTGAGGAGCGTCAGGCAGAGACACAGAGAGGTGAGGAGAGAGACAGGTATGAAAAAAGGAAATCCCAGTAATGATGTCATTAATGGTCAATCATCGTCAGAAACTACCTCTCTCTGCTGGCTGGGCTGCGGTTGTCCAGCTGTTTGAGGCTGGTGCTGCCTGGTGTAGTTGCCTGGGAATTTAACCCACAGCCTCCGCTCTGTCTCCTGGTGCTGTGATCAGACAGCTTGCTGTCGGCCTCTGACAGCCACACCTGTGCGCACACACAGAAACACAATTTACAAAATGCACACGACATTACTGAAGTGCATTTTGGTGTTTTGCACTCAAGCCACTTTGTAACAGCTTCATTACTTTCCCCACAGTAATCGGGTGGGGCTTCCACAGTTTTGTTGTATATGTACAAGGACAGTTAAGGTCTGTTCTACAAAGCAAACAGACACATTGACACACACTGTGACAGGAAGTTGATCAAACTCAGCCCAGGGTGTGTGCTCAGTACAGAATGGATACGCTTTTCTCTCTTCATTTGTTGTTTCATTTCAATTGAATGAAAGCTCTCCGCCACAGCAATATTTTGATACTCAAGAGTTCAGCTTTGGTTGTTTTCACAGTGATCGACACTATCTGGGAGACTGTCAGTGTGGAAAAAGGAAATCTCTTCAGCAGATGGAAACCAAGTCAGAAGGAGGAAAATCATCTTGAGGAAGGAGGAATCCAGCAAACTGTTATGGAAATATAATTAACAAAGCCTACAGACAACAATGAGCTAACACCTTCTAATAAACACGAGCATGGTTGGGAGAGAGACGCCATGGCGTCCATGCTGACGGCAGTCTCTCTGAGGAGCCAGCCCTGGTTCACATACAGGCAGAAAAAAAGCACTCCACACTGCTTACACCCCTCGACCCTCTCCTCTTACAGGGTCACATAAAGACTCCTCTCAACCAGTCATGGGTTTGAAAAAAGAAGGTGGCTGGAGTCTGTGGTAGCCAGTGCAATCCTCTACACCGTTGCATGCTGGGGGAGCAGGCTGAGGGCCGCAGATGCCAACAGACTCAATAAACTGATTTGTAAGGCCAGTAATGTTTGTGGGGATGGAGCTGGACTCCCTTAAGGTGGTATCAGAGAGGCGAATGTTGTCCAAAATAAAGACAATGTTGGATAATCCGTCCCACCCACTCCATGACATGCTGGTCAGTCACAGGAGCTCGTTCAGTGAGAGACTGAGATTACCCATGATGCACCACTGAACGACACAGGAAATCATTCCTGCCTGTGGCCATCTCCCTGTACAACTCCTCCATCTAACACACTGTATATAGCTACACCGTTTTCGCACACACTCCTCTTCTTCTTCTCATTCAGCTATTTATCAATATGTGATATATATATATATATATATATATATATATATATATATATATATATATATATATATATATATACACATATGCATGTATATACATTGTATATATTGTGTCTATTTCTTACTTAGTGTAGTGTCTGTCTTTGTTACTGTTAAGCTGGAGCACTGTAACCAAAATCATTTCCCCTAGGAATCAATAAAGTATTCTGATTCTAATTCTGATTCTTTAAGTTTGTGAAGATCATCAAGGTGGGTTCTTCATCTTCTTCCTCCCAGGTCCCCTTTTGGGTTGCTTCTTCTTCAAATATTGATCATCATATGATGTGAAATAGAGTGCTGACGTCACAAGGACCAACCTACAGGACTAAGCCTAGAGCAAGTGGAACAATGTTTTGGATTCACTGTTGACGGCGTGTTTTATTCTTTTTTCAAACCATCAGTCTTCTCTTCCCAAAATCAGTAACATCCCCAAAGAGTGTCCCATCATCACTGATTTGATAAAGGCCCAGCTGGAATGTTTTAGAGCTTCCTTTACAAATCTGTGTTCCTTTGCTTTCCCTCCTCCGGTGCGACTCCCCTTGTCGGACATGATGGCCTGTGTGGCGGGGCGTGGTCTCATCCTGGGGGCTGGCACGGGTGCTGGAGCTGCCTGGACGTCAGCCACTCCCACGCGGTCGAGGGTGGTGGGTGTGGGTGGTGGCGGTGGCCAGGACCCATGCACGAGACGCTGCCACCAGCTCCCTCCATGTGGCCGCCATTTCAGCCACTATTTGGCCCAGCTCCTCCGCCCGGTACCGCGTCTGCCAAGCCCCCATCCCAGGTTCTAGCACCACTGTGAAATATTCACAGTTTCACGCTCTTCAGCATCTTCAGTAATACCGGCCGAAGCTTTCCCGTCACACACACTAACAACAACAGACCGACAAGACCCAGTTCAGACTTTAAGCCGGCGAGGCGTGATTGCTCAGGTGCGTCCCCCTCCCTTGCTGCTGCCCGTCACAGCCTGATTTTGGAAAGAGGTATTTCGCACTGGAGAAGGCCCCTGAAACCCACATCCTGATTTGCTCTGCTTCAGGTTGTGTTACTTTTGTAATGCTTATTGCTGTTTCTGTTGCTGTCGTGGCAAAACTGAGCCTTTTAACTAGCACATCCTCCTCTGGCTTAGTGAGCTTCCTATCGATAGGTTCTTCACCCACTAATCCAATTTCTAAGTCATAAAATAATGTGTGTACGTGCTATGTGTTTACAGAGACCTGGTTCCTCCTCAGCTCCTCCTCCAGCCTTTGCAGGTTCTGCTTCACTTCATCCAGTCGAGGCTCCAAACTGCTGGCATCGCCCATCTGAGGACTTCGTTCATAAACCTCCCTCATCTTCAACAAAGCGTCCCTGAAATGACACAGAACCATTAACACACATGCACACACACGCACAGAGTCCCCCACCAGGACCAACACCCGTCTCACTAATGAGACAGCACTTTGGATCAGCTCCAGACCCAGTTAGCTCCACCTCTGGCGCCACTAAAAACATGAAACTGCTGAGGTTCGCTGATCCAGGGAACAGGTTCAGTTGAAACTGTGATATCAAACTCCAAAGAGAGCGTTAACTTACCATCAGTTACCATTGTAACAGACTCTGTGAACTTGACCTGCTCACTGAATCGGATCCACCCAATCATAGGCTGCCATGAACCAGATCAGAGTCCAGTTAAAGATTGGGACAGATACAAAACATAACAGGATCATGGATTCACATGGGATCGGGCTGGATCCAGTTCAGCTCTGGTCATTTCCAGGTCATCCTGTCCAGCTCAGTTCTGTTTCTGGTCACAGCGGATTATTTCGATCTCTGTTCCTGATTTAAACGTCTGACACTGAAGCAGCAAAAGTGTGAGCACTAGAAAGTTTGCTCTACAAAACCTGCGCTGGCAAACAGTAGAGGGGCTGTAATCAATTTCAGATCACATTAATGATTAATTGCACTACTGAACAATTAAAAACTATCTCTTAGGTTTATCTTAGATCTCAGGTTTAAATATCTATCCTTTAAATTAAGGGAGGAGACTACGGAGCGCACACATTCCCAGACCTCTGATGTTGAACTTCTACAACTGTGCCATCAGCAGCGTCCTGACGCATGGATTTCTAGTGTGGTTCCCCAGCTGCACCAAGGCCGACCAGCAAGCACTCCAGCGGGTGGTGAAAGAAGCTGGCAGAATTATTGGAACAATTCTGCCAGAGATTAGTAATATCTTCCCCACTCGCTGTCTGAGGAGGGTGCACAGTATCCTGCGGGACCAACATCACCCTGCACGCCACCTTTTCCACCTGCTGCCCTCAGGGAGAAGGTACAGGTCTATACAGGCCAGAACATCCAGACTGGCCAACAGCCTGTATCCACAGGCTGTGAGGCTCCTGAATTCTGCCCCCCTCCCCTCTCTGCCCCCCTCTCACGGACAATAACCTAATCCAACTTCTTAAATAGCACTGAACTGGTTTGCATTGGTGCATTATATCTTTATTCTCTCTCCCCCCTCTTTCTTAAATAGACAACCATCATATCTCACAGTACAATAATATTGAACGGGTTGCATTGTTGCATTTTGTCATGTTTCTCAGGTCTTTGTCTGAATGTCCTATGAACATTACCTGTCTTGTTCTCGTGTTGTTGCTAAGGATTGTCTCATTGCACTGAAGCCACACTGGGTTAAATATTTACACTTGGGTTTTAAGGGGTATTTGTTTTCGGGTTGTACAGAAGCCCCAAACGCAATTTCATTGTTCTTTGACAATGACAATAAATAAATAAATACTTGAAATACTTCTGTTTACAGAAAAAAATTAAAACCCACAGATTCCATTAAAGTGTATCTGATCAATTCATGCAGAAAGTTTGTTCTAAGAACATGACAAGACAATTACTCATGAGCACGCAACATTCAACATTTATTGTGCCATCTTAGTCATCTGAGAAACAGAAAAATCAGTGACATAGCTCATCAGGCTCACAATCCATCAAAACTCATAGGTTGCTCCCTGTGAAACAATAAATTTGAACTTGGTCTTGAGCCCAGTTTGGGTGAAGACAGATTGGGTGATTAAGTTTGAATAAATTCTGACCAATACTCTAGAAGCAGTAGCGATTCTTGTGAATTGTGGACAGCTGGTCAACAGAATCCTCACCATGGCATGAACTCATCAGACTTTCAACAGGATGAGATAAAAACTGTTAAAATTAACAACATAAAGTCTGCATTATTGTAATGTATCAACGGGACACTTGCTATATTAGAAAAATTATTCTTTACATTTGCAAAATGTTTAAACTTCATTGTGCTCAGGCACACCTGTAAGCATAAAACATGAAATATTAAAATAGTACAAAACCTTTACTGTTAAGTGACAGTAAAGATCAGTTTATAACATGTAGACATCAAACTCTTGTATTTGTCTTCATTTACAACTGCAACAAATTCTACAGAACCAATTGCTCTGAAAATGAGTACATGCTTCTGAAACATTTGATAATATGAATATTTCAGAAACATCGTTTGAGTCTGCTCAATTGCAAAACAAAGGAAAAACTACTGACTTGCATGAGATAAGCATGTGCAGAGTCCACCATTGTATTGTTGTTCACATAAGTTTCTTAAACCATGAACAATGGAGTGATTGTCTAATCTGGAATGCAAAGTCTGGTCATTTATTGATATACAAAAGTGAAAATGGGAGCTTGCAAGTATAAAAAAAACAAACAGTAAAATAAAAACTGTCCTTAACACTAAGGCAATTGTATGCTGTGAGCATACAATTACAGTTCTGCATGGCTTTCCGCAAGAGTCTGTTTCTTAGACCATGCACAAGTGAGGAGCACTGCCTTCCACCAATGTTCAATAGGATGTTCTGAATGACTTCAAAGGTGTCCTTAAGTTCCGTTGAATAGTCTATGTTGAGGGCAAAAAGAAGGCCCATCGGCATGGAAATGACACTCGAGACATCCCTCAGATTAGACAGGATTACTGCCGCCTCAATGACAACCAACACATCGATGATGTCTTCTTCTTTCACCATCACAATGCCAACCTTCATCCTCTTAGTAAATGTGTCTTCAATACCCGTCAGCTATGAAAGGGTTCAAAGACAAAAAAATAATATACACAATTACAAATACACAATAGAAGAAGAGCCATACTGATGCTTTGGATGATGCTGATTGGCTTTGGGTAACACTTATTAGTTGTTAAAAAATTTTCAGAATGAGATATGCACCACCATGTTACAAATCCATTTCTTGCTTTAAACAAAGACCATGTTCATAAATAACAGAGCATGTCTTCAATTGCAGAATGCAAACAAAAATGTAAATTTAAATTTACTTATTCGAAATATTGGCTGTGCTCTGAGCCAAATGTGACTGAGAATACATGAAATGTGCAAACTGGAGCTAAACTACAGGATCAGAATGTGGCTCCACAGACAATGCTTCTTTAATCAGTAAGAGTTTATTTTTTCCCCTTATATTAACAGCATGAAAAAAGAGCACATAGACATGGATGGACAGGTTGCATAACTGGCACTGAATATCAGCATCCACCTTTACCCAGCTGTCCAATGACTTTGACTCTCAGTAACCTTTAATTGCTTACCCAGTTTACACAGTCTCTTTTCCAGGGTCCAGGACATTTCACCAAAGTATTGCCCCCCACAGCTGTAGCAGCCACTGCAACCCCTTAAATATCCTAATATCTCTGGCATTACAATATACAATGTGAGAAATCAAACACAAAGCAGAACAGTACAGCAGCGAAATGTCAAAGACCCTGGTGAAGACATGAATAAACACAAGAAACTAAGAATATAAATGCTAGTTTGTCAGTTAGTTTCTCTGAAACCCAGACCAAATCCAATGTCACAGATCTCATAATAACACATTTGGTGAGGAAAAGCATACATGTAAAAATTAATCGCTAGATTCATCAATTAGGAAAATCATCGCTTTGCCCAGCCCTAGTGGGGAGTACAGGCAGAATTTTTTTTAAATGCTTTGAGACTCAAATTTAAGCAAACCATCATCTGAGGCCCATTAGAGAAAACACAAACACACAAAAGCAAATAAACAAAAAGATGCACTTTACCTGCCGTTCAGTGAACAATAAGCTCTGTCTTGAAATATTTTAAAGTAGAATGAGTGTAAAAACAACTCTTATGTGATGTAAAACTTTAGTAAATGTGGGATGTAAAAGAACACTGATTAAAAGTAACAATTTTCTTATTCCTCAGATGTTTACCTTGATGAGCAATATACTGCCTCAAAGTTACACAACAGGCTTTTTACATTAAAGCCAGCAAGTCCATTACATACTCCTTCTGTGACCACATGATCTCTTAAATTAACCTGTAAGGCTTTTTTAGATCTGAAATACTGTCCACATTCTGTGTATGTGCAGGGAAGTGGACAGCAATTTCCACAGAAAAGTGCAAAGTTTGCAAGTCCACCTCATTTAAATGACAAAAACAGATGTGATCATCTAGACCTGTGAAAATAAAGTACCCTGACACTAAAATCGTTATATCATTTGTTCTACAGAGCTATTAAATTACAATATAATCTGTGGTGTTTCCAGTATGAAAAAACCCCCACAAAAGGTAACTTACCATTTGACTCCATTGGCAAGAACAAATGCCCGGCATCAAGTTTGGCTTCACAGATCTAAAATAAGTAAAATAAAAATATATGTTATAATTGTATTGTTGTTGCCATTTATGCTGTTTGCTAATTTTCTGACATATAAACAATGTTAGTTTTGTTACAATACGGGGAATGCAGTTAAATTAAAAGTTAAATTATGCAAACAAACAAAAAATCAGAAACAACCCAAGGGACTTCCAAAAATCAGTGTCTCTGATGCCAATTATTTTATCACTACAACTCTTTTAGTATGGAAACTCACACAATTTGGTCAAACTGATCACAAGAGTTCAAAAGTAAGTTAAAATGGAGCTGTTGTTAAGCATTAAGCATTTCAGGGTAAGAAATAACTGCACAATATAATTACTGCAAGAAATAAACACACTGGAGGACTATCTGATAAAAAAAACTAATATAATGCTGGTCTGTAGATCATATTGTAACGATGGTTAAGTGTTATTGTACAGTGAGATGTTGGTGATCTCTGCACACTGTTGTTGTTCCTTTAAGATTCATGTTTGGTTGTGGTGTACAGGAAGGGGTGGGTGGGACCTGGTTGTTCTGTGTGTGTGCCAGGCTGAAGAGAGGTGGAGTTCGAGAGCGCTTCCCCCTGAGTTAACAACCCGCTGGCTTATGTGCCAAATAAACGGACAAACTGAGACCCCAACCGTCTGGTTCTTGTGAAGGTTACATTGGTGTCAGAAGTGAAGAAAGAAAAAAGAACCCCAGAACGCCCGACACCCTGTTGCTGGCGACGCTTGCCGTTACGAGACGAGGATGTTGCCGGGCAAGATTAAGAAGGAGACGGAGGAGAGGGAGGTTCGTCCGCGCTCGCCCGCCCATGGAGTGAGGGAAACGGCGCTGCGGCTGTCTGCCGAGGCTGGATTTTCTCCAGGTTTGACTAGGCTCGGGAACTGTTCGCACAGCGGCCGCGATTCCGGCGGGAAGGAGTCGACCTCGCTTGGCGCGCCGTCACGTGATGTAAACAAACATGGCGGCGCCCAGCAAGCTGCAGCGAATATAAAAACGCCTAAGTTCAGCGGCAAGACGCCATGGGAAGTGTTTATCGCACAGTTCGAGCTGTTAGCTGTCGCAGCTGGCTGGTCTGAGGAACATAAAGCTCTCCAACTGGCTTTGTGCCTGTGTGAGGATGCAGCTGCATGCCTGCTGCTGCTGACCGAGGAGCAGAGGGGAGATTATAATGCTCTGGTCGGAGCACTTCAGAGGCGCTTCGGGCAGTATAACCAACCAGTGCTGCTGAGGTCGGAGTTCCACAACAGACGCAGATTGCCAGGCGAGCCCCTCCGCATTTTGGCCCATGAAATCGAGTGCCTTTGCCGGAGGGCGTATGACAGCATGCCACCATCAGTGCAAGCGGAGTTAGCTCGGGACCAGTTCCTGCAGGCCCTGAGCCCTAAAGAGCTCCGTATGCAAACTCAGCTTGCTCGGCCAGCCACACTCAGTGCAGCCCTGGAGCTAGCGTTGGAGAGGGAGATGCTTGCAGGATCCTCTGGGGGCGCTGATGACGCACACGTGGTGAGGGCTGTGTCAGCACCTGTGGAACAGATGGAGACGCCAGCGGGCTTGTGCAGTTTGGTACAGGCGGCTTCGCTGCAGTCGCCTTCCCCTCGGGCTGGCCCACACCGCCGACCACAGAGCTGCTGGGGATGTGGACAACCCGGACACCTCATCAGGCAGTGCCCCAAGCTTGCAGCGGTTCAGGGAAACGCCCACGGGCCCGTGTAGGCGGGAGTACACGGGCCTGGGAGAACGACCGCCACCTCCACCCGGTGCGGCCATCGCTGTGGGCTGGACCCAGGTTGGCGGCTTTTGCCATGTTCCAGTGACGATCGCGGGGGTGTCCTGTACGGCCCTGCTGGACACGGGGTCCAATGCAACGCTGGTCCGACCCGATATTGTCCCAACCGGAGCTGCTGTGCAACCGACTAATGTGCAACTTAAGACTGTGACCGGTGATCTGGCCCCAATGAGAGGGAGGGGAGTGTTCCAGTTCAAGGTGGGGGACCTCGGTGTGTCTTATGCTGCCTGGGTGGCTGACGTGCAGGACGCCTGCATCCTTGGGCTGGATTTTTTACGAGCCATTGGCGGTGTACTGGACTTAGGCAAAGGCTTCCTCGTAACCCCTGATGGGAAGAAGGTGCCGCTTATTCCTCCCCCGGTCTGCACAGCATCTGCCGCGGCGTCCACCTCCACCGCAGAGACCGCTGCAGACCCGCCAGCAGAACAGCGAGCGGAGGAGGAGGAGGAGAGGCTCTTAGCAGTGAGGAGTATCTGGTCAAAGAACTGTGAGGGGCTGACTCCACAGCAGCAAGAGAGTCTATGGCAGGTACTAAAAGAGTTTAGTGACATTTTTGCCCTGAAAGAAAGTGATGTTGGCTTGACACACTTGGTAGAGCACGTCATTGAGACCGGGGATGCCCAGCCTATTAAAGTGCGCCCACGCCGCCTGCCCCTGGCTCATCAGGAGGCTGCGGACAGAGAGTTGTGTGAAATGATGAAGGCGGGCATCATAGAGCCATCTGATAGCCCGTGGGCCTCCGCGGTGGTGATGGTGCCTAAGAAAAAAAGTCCTAGGATGCGTTTCTGTGTGGACTACAGACCACTCAACAAAGTGACGAAGGACTCTTACCCCCTTCCCAGGATTGATGAGTCTCTCGACTTAGTAGCCGGGTCCTCCTGGTTCTCCACCCTGGACCTGCGGAGTGGCTACTGGCAGGTGCCACTGTCCCCGGAATCCAGACCGAAGACAGCCTTCTGCACTAACAGGGGACTATGGCAGTTCAAAGTCCTGAGCTTTGGTCTTTGCAATGCTCCTGCGACCTTCGAGAGGCTTATGGACAGTGTGCTGGCTGGCGTCCCACGGCAACGGTGTCTGGTTTACCTGGATGATCTTCTAGTGCACGGGAGCTCCTTTGATGCTGCCCTGGATGCCCTGAGACAAGTGTTGGAGAGGGTGGCAGCTGCAGGCCTGAAGCTGCACCCCGACAAGTGCCACTTCATGAGGAGGGAGGTGGAGTTTCTGGGCCACAAGCTGGGTCGTGAGGGCATCAGCACGTTGGAGGAAAAAATTCACACCATTACCGAGTGGCCCACACCAGCAGACCAGAAACAGCTCAAAAGCTTCCTAGGACTGGCGTCTTATTACAGGAGGTTTGTGAAGGGCTTTTCCTCCATAGCCGCACCACTCTTCCACCTGCTGCAGAAGGACCGTGACTTCATCTGGACCCGGGACTGTCAGCAGGCGTTCGACACCCTCCGCAAATCGCTGACAGAGTCCCCAGTCCTCGCCCCCCCTGACCCCGCCCTGCCTTTTGTCCTGGACACTGACGCAAGTAATGTGGGGCTGGGAGCGGTGTTGTCGCAGGTTGGGCCGGAAGGGGAGAAGGTGGTGGCGTACTTCAGCCGGGTCCTGAACAGGAGTGAGCGGCGCTACTGTGTCACACGACGAGAGCTGTTGGCTGTGGTGGCGGGGGTGAGACACTTTAAGTACTACCTGTGCGGCACAGCATTTGTTATCAGAACTGATCATGCTGCCCTTCAGTGGCTGATGTCTTTCAGGGAGCCAGAGGGACAGGTGGCTCGCTGGCTGGAGGAGCTCCAAGCCTTCAATTTCACTGTGGAGCACAGAGCAGGGACGCACCATTCTAACGCAGACGCCCTCTCTCGTCGCCCATGTGCTGCAGCTGGCTGCCGTTACTGTGAGAAGCGAGAGGAAATAGAGCGGGAACTCACGACAATAGACGGAGCAGCACAGCTCGCCTGCAGGGCTCTTCTGATGGTGGATGCAGCGGAGTGGAGGGCACGGCAGGAACAAGACATGGACCTGCTGCCGGTCCTGCAGTGGCTGGAGAAGGGGGAGCAACCCCTTTGGGATGAGGTCACTGGGTTTTCCATCTGTACCAGGGGGCTATGGGCCAAGTTTGCAGCTCTCAGGCTGAAGGAGGGGGTGTTGGAGCGTGCCTGGAAGGATCCTGCCACGGGGGAGGAGAGGTGGCAGGTTGTGGTGCCAAGGTCGCTGAGGTCAGCTGTGCTGGAAGCCTGCCATGGGAGCACTGGCTCCGGCCACTTTGGGGTCTCCAAGACTCTCCGCCGCCTCCGCCAGGGCTATTACTGGGGTCAACAGCGGAGGGACGTGGAGGACTTTTGCCGCAGCTGTGATGCATGTTCCTCACACAAAGGGCCACAGGACCAGTCCCGGGCTCAGCTTCAGCAGCAACCAGCAGGAGCCCCAATGGAGCGAGTAGCTGTGGACGTCATGGGCCCATTTCCTCGCACAGACAGAGGAAACCGCTATGTTCTTGTGGCCATGGACTATTTTACCAAGTGGCCGGAAGCATACGCCATCCCAGATCAGGAGGCTGAGACGGTCGCTGATGTATTAGTGGAGGGGATGTTCAGCCGCTTTGGAACAGCAGAGACCCTCCACAGTGACCAGGGGCGTAACTTTGAGTCCAAGGTATTTGCTGCCATGTGTGAACGCCTTGGGACTAAGAAAACCCGCACCACCCCACTTCACCCCCAAAGCGATGGGCTGGTGGAAAGGTTTAACAGGACGCTGGCCCAGCAGCTAGCCATCCTTACCTCAGAACACCAACGGGACTGGGATTACCATCTTCCCCTTACCCTCATGGCCTACAGGTCGGCAGTACAGGACTCCACCCAATGTACGCCTGCCCTGCTCATGTTAGGGAGAGAGCTGAGAACTCCTGCAGAGTTGGCTTTTGGGAAGCCCCCGGACGCGCCAGAGGCACCACCGGGCCGGGACTACGCAAGGAAGCTGCAGGACCGGCTGGATTCTGCACATTCCTACGCCCGAGAGCAGCTGGCGAAGGCAGGCCTGCGCCAAAAGAGGAATTACGACATCACCACTAAGGGGAGGCACTTCCATGCTGGGGAGCTGGTGTGGGTCTACAGCCCAAAGAGGAAGAAGGGACGGTGTCCTAAACTGGATAGCAGCTGGGTGGGGCCTTGCAGCGTCCTAGAGCGAGTAGGGGAGGTTGTTTACAGGGTGCAGTTGCCTCCTAGGGGGAGGATAGTAGCGCTGCACAGAGACCGGATGGCCCCCTACAGAGGGCAGTCCCTCCCCTCCTTTCCAGAGGGACGTGTACAGAGCGTCCGTGACCCTGCTCAGAGGGGCCCCCGACCGGGGCTGCGTTCCCCTCCCTCGGACTCTCCACCCCAAAGCCCCGAAGCTCCGCGTCCACCTCAGGGGCTCAGGAGGTCAAGGAGGGAACGTAGGCTACCACCCCGCCTCAGAGACTGTGTCGTTCCCTCGGGGACGAGGAACTTATTGCTGGGGGGGCAGTGTAACGATGGTTAAGTGTTATTGTACAGTGACATGTTGGTGATCTCTGCACACTGTTGTTGTTCCTTTAAGATTCATGTTTGGTTGTGGTGTACAGGAAGGGGTGGGTGGGACCTGGTTGTTCTGTGTGTGTGCCAGGCTGAAGAGAGGTGGAGTTCGAGAGCGCTTCCCCCTGAGTTAACAACCCGCTGGCTTATGTGCCAAATAAATGGACAAACTGAGACCCCAACCGTCTGGTTCTTGTGAACGTTACAATATTTTGTCTCAGTCCTCAATGCACTTTCACAGCTTAGCATGCAGCAGTAAATAACAACTTAAGTGATTACATAGGAGTAAACAGATAACAACAAGCACAGGAGTCCTGCCAAATAGTTCTTTTTGAACCCAGCCAGTTATTGGAAATATTGCCAAAATGAACTTCCACCAAAATACAACAGCCTGTGAACTTCAAAGAAATTTACAAGTACAGAGACAATGTGAAATAAGCTATATTAATTAGCTGAGTTAGCTTGCTAATATCGCAACAGTGGTTGAGTGTACAACCTTAAAGCTAGCGGCACAATACTTTTGATTTGGTCAGTGCTACCCATAAAAAGGCCATATTTCAGTTTATTAGGTTAAGTTTGGTCATGACACACAAGCTGGACCTTGTCGGCTAAAGTTATATTAGCTAAAGCAAAGATTTTGGTAAAAGAAAAAAAACACACATCATGCCATAGATTCAAAACATGTTCCAACTTTTGTAGCTCTCTTTCCTTGTAATTATAACCAATGTTACTCACCTTGAAAGCAGATTCCAAAGAAGACGATTAGAAAATGTCCAAGTAAAGTGAGCATGTCGTTAACCGCCAATTCTCCATGATGCACCTCGATAGCAGTCACATGAGGCAGTTTTGAATCCTGCTGTGCTCAACTTCCCCATATTGTCAAGTTCACATAAGTTGCTGATTTAGCTGGACATGAGTTTTCGAGTCAGCTTTTTTTGGTGTAATTGGGACGTTTTTAACTTGTAATTTTGTGCTATAACAACAACTTCAGTCATCTATCATCAAACTGATATAGAATAATATGTTACAATAACAAACATCTAGAATTACATTTTACAGTGTAATCAAACCTCTGTAACTTTGCTCTGCTTCACTTCAGCAGCATCAGGTCATGTTCACATGTTGATTCATGGTTTTCTGTTGTTTTTGTTCTACTGCAGAATATTGGTTATCTGCTATAAAAAGCCAGGCCAGGAAAATCTGCTTCACGTTTTTCTGTTTTATCCTCAGTGACACAAAGAGATCTGCTGTGATGTTCACACCTCTGATAAAGTCTCACAAGTTTTTTTTATAGATCTAAAAAATATGGAGGTGTGGCACCCCGAGTATTTTGAGCATCAAGAACAAGTCTGAGATGCGTTCCTTGTGTGTTCATGTACAGCGCCCCCCCCATATCATCTTTTTTGCTATTTGTTGTGACACTAGTTTGCATCATAGCACAGAGGGAAAAGCTCATTTGCTCCCACCTGATGTGATGTTTAGGTGGGAGCAAATGGGGCGATATTTAGGTTCGCCAGTAGGTGGCAGTGGCGGTTCAAACGGGTGACTGGCAAAATTATCCCTCACAAAAGTAACGCAGGCCAGTTTTTGTAATGGAAGCCGTCAATAACACTGAACTGTTTTGCTGTGTTTCAGGTGATAGCAATATACAAGCACTACATATATTTATGTAAAGTTTGGAGTGTAATTCTTGTTTTATATGGTAAGTGAATAAGAGAGTTGTTTCAAGTTATTCGTGGGTAACACAAATAACGTTTGTGCGCTAGCTAAGTCACCACCTCATACTGTGACTTGTACTGTAAGAGTGCTGCTGTGATGTGGTGCTGTGTAAATAACACTGAGTTGAACAGAAAATGGAATCAGATCAGTGTGTGTGTCTGTGTGTGCGCGGTGTCTGTGTGTGTGTCCGTGTCTGTGTGTGCGGTGTCTGTGTGTGTGTGTGTGTCCGTGTCTGTGTGCGCGGTGTCTGTGTGTGGGTGTGGGTGTCTCTGTGTGTGTGTGTCTGTGTGTGTGTCTGTGTGTGCGCAGTGTCTGTCCGTGTGTGTGGGTGTCTGTGTGTCTGTGTGTGCGCGGTGTCTGTGTGTGTGTGTGTCTCTGTGTGCGCGGTGTCTGTGTGTGTGTCTGTGTGTGCGCAGTGTCTGTCCGTGTGTGTGGGTGTCTGTGTGTCTGTGTGTGCGCGGTGTCTGTGTGTGTGTGTGTCTCTGTGTGCGCGGTGTCTGTGTGTGTGTCTGTGTGTCTCTGTATGCGCGGTGTCTGTGTGTGTGTGTGTGTGTCTGTGTGTGCGCGGTGTCTGTCCATGTGTGTGTGTCTGTGTGTGTGTGTGTCTGTGTGTGCGTGTCTGTCCGTGTGTGTGGGTGTCTGTGTGTGTGTGTGTCTGTGTGTGTGTGTCTGTCCGTGTGTGTGTGTGTCTGTGTGTGCGCGGTGTCTGTCCATGTGTGTGTGTCTGTGTGTGTGTGTGTCTGTGTGTGCGTGTCTATCCGTGTGTATGGGTGTCTGTGTGTGTGTCTGTGTGCGTGTCTGTCTGTGTGTGAGTGTGAGTCTGTGTGTGTGTCTGTGTGTGCGTGTCTGTGTGTGTGTGTCTGTGTGTGTGTCTGTGTGTGCGTGTCTGTGTGTGCGTGTCTGTGTGTGTGTCTGTGTGTGCGTGTCTGTGTGTGTGTCTGTGTGTGTGTCTGTGTGTGCGTGTCTGTGTGTGCGTGTCTGTGTGTGTGTCTGTGTGTGTGTGTCTGTGTGTGCGTGTCTGTGTGTGTGTCTGTGTGTCTGTGTGTGCGTGTCTGTGTGTGTGTCACCTCTGCTCGCGCTCTCTCTGTATCTCCTGGTTGATGTTAATGATGCGGCCCTGAAGTTTCTTGCGTCTCTGTTCAGGAGGAAGATGGCTGCAGTCGGCCGGACTCGAGCCCTGCAGCATCAACACACTCGTTAAACATCAGTAAGTCGAAGGCTCAAACACACCTGGACGTCTCTGACAGGTGAGATACTGACCAGTTTGAGTGACAGCTGTCCGGTCAAAGAGGCGAGCAGAAAGAAAGACAACAGATGTCATCATGAATGTTCCAGGCGACTATGTGTGCGTGCACAACAGCTTGCACTGCAGCAGTTAGTGTAGGAAACAGTACGTAGTAGACAGTGCCTAACACAATTATTAGTCATAAAAACTCAAACAATTTAGAAATTTGTGATCAATGTGTTTGAAACTATTTTTTATTTTTTTAGAGAAATTGAATCAGTGTTTTAAAGCTGCTAGGGGCGACCGTGGCTCAGGGGGTTGGGAAGCGCATCTGTAACCGGAAGGTTGCCGGTTCGATCCCCGGGCTCTCTGTCCTGGTCGCTGTGTCCTTGGGCAAGACATGTTACCCTACCGTCTACTGGTGTTGGCCAGAGGGGCCGATGGCGCGATATGGCAGCCTCGCTTCTGTCAGCCTGCCCCAGGGCAGCTGTGGCTACAACCGTAGCTGCCTCCACCAGTGAGTGAATGAATAGTGGCATTGTAAAGCGCTTTGGGTGCCTTGAAAAGCGCTATATAAATCCAATCCATTATTATTATTTGGCAATCAAATAAACATCTGAGTGTCATTTGGTTTCTTCATCAATTATAAACATAATAATGATGATGATTATAATATTGTAGCATTAAAATATCACGTAGATTAAAGTGCATGCTGCTGGATTAACCATCACAGAGACATAAATATGACTTTAGTTTGTGGTGTAAACCTCACAGCAGCTTGACTCCAATATGTGTTATAGTATTTAAGATATAACGTAGTATTTCATGTAGTACAGTATGCAGTACATCTTGTACCCCTCTCTTGAGGCTGCGCAGACACTGCTTCCTGGTTCTGTAGCCAGAGGTCATGAGGTCATTCAGCCGCTGTGTGATTGGTTCTCGGGTGGCTGTGGCTGTGGGTGGGGACTGGGGACTGTTGGCCATGCCCCCGGGTGAAGGAGAGGTTGGGGGTGGGGGTGGAGGCTGGCGGGGGGAGGACAGGAGGGTCAGCAACTGAAAGGAGAGAAAAGGACCTGAGTACAGCCAGGTGATTCCTCCAGGTGTGTCTCATCTGCACCTTGTGTGTGTGTGTGCGCGTATACCTTGGTTTTTCGGATGAAGGGCCACAGCTTTCTGCTTTGTCTCCGCTCCTCTGTCCGGTTGTCGAGGTAACTGGATTCAGAGATGCTCCGCCTCATGGTGGCGCTGTAGTCTTCAAATTCGACATCACCCGGGGGGTCGAATCCTGATTTATACACCTCCACCACCTGACGGGTGTCCTGAAAGGACATTCACCACATAACATCAGCTAACCTTTGACCTTTACATCCCATATTGGCGTGTTTATGAAGGCACATTTTGGAGTTCCTTCATTAGAAACATATCTGCAGATGCACACCCTCCCGCACCTCAGTTAGAAGGTTAAAGGTCAAAGTTCATGACAGCAGAGTAAGAAAGCTGGACTTTTGTCAAAGCCGGGAAGGCTCCTAAAGACCGCTGCCTAAGCAAAACCCTGTAGTGATCCCGTACATGTCAGGAGTATCGGAGCAGCTGAGACACACTTTTTCTAAACACGACGTCTCTGTGATTTAAACACTCAAAACACGCTGCGCCAAAAACTGGTCGACCCCAAGGATCATGGTGCACGCTGTTAAGTGCAGGAGGATTGCCAGGATTTATACATCGGGGAAACCAAACAACCTCTGGCGGAGAGGATGGCACAACACCGAAGAGCCACCTCGTCAGGCCTGGACTCTGCAGTCTGTTTACACCTACAGGCCAGTGGACACTCTTTCAAGGATGAGGATGTAACATCCTGGACAGGGAGGAACGCTGGTTTGAGGGCAGAGTCAAGGAGGCCATTTACGTGAAAAGGGAAAGACCAGGGCTAATGCGCACGCAGCGACCGGCAGTGAGTGAGAGCTTGGCATCCTAAGTTTTTACGTTTTTAAGTTCTTATCGTTTCTTTTTGTTTCTATCGCTGGCATGTGTTTTGGTTGAAGGAAGTGACAGTTTTCTTACAAAGTGACGCTCCACAACAGTGAGAACGTCATGGATTCTTTTTTCTTCATTGTGGTTGGATTTCTACTGTGCTGGCTTGTTTCCGATGATGTGGGCGAGGCCGTGAGTCAGCTGAGGATTGTTTGCTCCCGCGACGAGCTGTTACAACTTAACTTACCGTATGATGGTAAGGACCTCACCTCATGTATGCCGGATTTTATACATAGAGACTCTAACAGAACGAGTGAGAAGAGGAAAAGAGGGAGACGTGGAGGTGTTAAATTGCGTCTGAGGAGACAACAGGTCAGTCTGTTTCCCCTGCCGTCTGTTATCCTTGGAAATGTTCAGTCTCTTAGGAACAAGCTGGATGAACTCCAGGGAAACGTCAGGTTCCAGAAAGACTTCAGGGACAGCTGAGTGATGGTTTTTTCCGAGACATGGCCGACGGAGCTGGAGCTGGACCAGGACCAGGACGCCGATTTTTCAGTTGACGGTTTTGGAGCTCCCTTTCGCCGGGATCGGGATGCACGGGTAACAAGGAAATCTCAAGGAGGGGGAGTATGCTTGTATGTGAACAAACGTTACTGTAGCGCTGTGACTGTTAGAGAGTGTATTTGTACACCAGATGTTGAACTTTTATCCGTGTCGCTGCGCCCTTTTTATCTCCCTCGTGAGTTTCCACAACTTTTTATTACCATAGCTTACATTCAGGACTCACCCCGCCTCCACCTGCAGCATCATCTCAGACGTAGTGCAGAAGCTGCAGGCGGTCTCTCCTGACGCCCAAACTTTATAATGGGGGACTTTAACCATGTCTCTCTTGAATCAACTTTGGGCAATCTGTATCAATATGTATCCTGTCCTACCAGACGGGATAAAATGTTGGACCTTTGTTACGGATCGGTGAAGAATGCTTATAAATCCCTCCCGCTTCCTCCTCTGGGATCTTCTGACCATAACTGTGTGCATCTCAGTCTTAAAACGAGAGAAGACAAAGACTAAGGATGTTGACATATGGTCAGAAGAATCTGTGCTTACAGATTGGGAAGTTTTTATTCAGTCTTGTGGAGATGATCTCGACGCTTTGGTGGATGTTACTAGCTCTTATGCAATATTTTGTAAAGACATGATTATACCCCGTAAGCGCGTTAAAGTCTATGTTAACAATAAGCCGTGAGTCACTAAAAGCGTCAAATCCTGTTTAAGGAAAAAGAGACAGGCCTTTAAAGAGGGGGCTGTTACTGATTTTCAGACAGCCACCAAGGACCTGAAAATCGAGCTCTTGAAAGCAAAACAGAACTACAAAAACCTTCTTGAAAGCAAATGTGCTGCAAAAAATTTTGGGTCTGCCTGGACTTGTATGAAAACCATAGCAGGGTTCCAAAATCCCCAGAGCAGCAGTCAGATCATCTTAGATGGTTTTAATTCAGACAGAGATTTGCAAACGCTTTAAACATGTTTTATGCTCGTTTTAGTTCTTCTGATTTCAGCGAGGATATTTCTGAACTGAAACAGAAACTGAGAGATACTCAGTACTTTATCATTGAACTCAGCGATGTTAAAAAGGCCTTTCATACTGTCAATGTGAACAAGAGCCAGGGTCCTGATAATATTAGTGGCCGCCTAATTAAATCTTGTGCTGATAAACTCAGTCCTATATTTCAGGTTATTTTGAATAAATCCTTGCAAACACAACATGTGCCCTCTCTTTGGAAAGAAGCAGTCGTGGTTCCTGTCCCTAAATCTAGTCGTCCAACAATTCTAAACGACTTCAGGCCTGTTGCCCTCACTTCAGTTGTCATGAAAGTCTTTGAAAAAATCATCAGAAATGTGATTATGAAAGAGACTGAACATCAGCTGGATCCAATGCAGTTTGCATATAGGCCCAACAGAGGAGTGGAGGACGCACTTTTGACTTCACTAAATCTGATTCTTAAACATGTACAGAGTAAAGGGACTTTTGCAAGACTTCTTTTCATTGACTTTTCTTCGGCTTTTAATACAAAACAGCCCCATATTTTAATTAAAAGACTTTTAGATCAGTTTCGTTCTTTTATTTTGTCCTTTTGTTTGGTGGCATGGTTCGGTCAGACCTCTGTCACAGAGAAAAACTCTCTGAATCAGATAGTGAGATGGTCCAGTCGTCTGATAGGTGAGCCACAGTCTTGTTTAGCCTCCCTGTACTCCAAGCAGGTACAGAGGATGGCTTTATCAATCCTTAAAAATGGTTCCCATCCTCTAAGGGGTGAATTTCAGCTTCTTTCCTCAGGACGGAGGTTTCTATTTCCGAGATGCAGGACAAAGCGTTATAAAAATAGCTTTGTCCCCGTTGCTGTCACTGAATTAAATAAGAACTGTTTTTGATTCGAAATATTAAATTACTATATATGTGCTACAGGGAGGTTTATATCTTTATTAGGTATGTTTGTTTTTGAAGGGATGCCAAATGCTATCATTTTGTCTGTAAAGCAAATTTACCTTGCCTATGGGTATAAATAAAGTTACCTTGACCTTGATCTCTGTATCCAGGAGGGGGCCTAAGGGTACATCTGTCACCATCTTACAATGCTGTGATTGCAGCCATTCCCCAACTCTCTGTGAATGGTAAATGATCATAAACTGACCTCACAGCCCATTGTTCATTCAGTGCTGCTAGTGTCAGTCATTGTGCAAATGTCCTGTTTATAAGGTTGAAACCTGCAGTCAGCTGAGACTGAAGACGTCATCTGATGATGATGAAACATTTCTCTCACTGAACAGAACCAGATGGACAGAATCAGCCTTTTGAGATTGAACAAGTGTGGCTGTTTGGAAGGAGAAAGCCTCTCCTCTAAGAAGAGCGTGGCAGAATTGGGTTAGGATTGCAAAGCTGCATCAGAACAAAGCACAGGACTTCTGGAACAGACAAAACCAGAGTGGAAGTCGGAGAACCCAGAGACACGTGCAAACTCAGCACACAACCTGGCCAGATGGTGGCGTTAGATATTCCCTTTCCACCCGCCATGCTCGCTGGCGTGTTTCTTGTGAGTTTACTCATCTAACCAAATTCAGTCTGAAGGGTCGATGGACTCAAGGACATCAACACGGTCACATCGGAACTTCTAGGGAGAAAACTAGATATCCAGATGTGCACATGGAAATAACCTTCAGGGCAAATTAGCCTAATCTAAATCAGGTGTTTGGTTCTGTGGGCAAAGTCCCGGGACTCTCACCTTTCTTGGCTGTATGCTTTCAGCAGCTTCCATCATGGCGTCCAGACAGCGGCTCACAACAGGAAGAACTTTTCTCTCAGCCTCGGCCAACGAACGCATCGCCTCCCCAATCCTCTCGATCCGCCGCTCCTCCATGTCCTGGATACGCTGCAGGGCAGAGGCACATGCCTGAGTACACATCGCCACACTCACTGATGACATCACTGCATAACAGGAAGTCCTACCTGGTAAATTACTGGTACCAGTGTGTGGTAGTGCTGGTGCTGATCCTGGTTAAACTGGTTTAAACTTGTCACGTAGTCTTTCCTGGACTCCTCAGCAGCTTGTTGTTTCTGCTGAGCTGTCTGACGAGCCTGAAAACAGAGAAAACTTTCACACCGATGATTGCCAACGGGAGACGACTCAAAATATGCTTATCAGTGAAGAAGAGACGCACCTTCAGCGAGCAGCGCTGTGATGGACGGACAGACAGAGAGAGACACAGGCAGACAGACAGGACTAAGTATGATGTTAGGGATTAAAATGGACCACAATCAGCTGTTTTATTCAACCCCTGGGTCATAGTTGATAAATAACGTCCAATCATATCACTGCAGGGGTGCTCAAGCTTCGCCCACACTCCCCCTGACAAGAGCTTAGTGTTCTGACCTTCTCTCCATCCGTTTTATTGTCCAGGTCGATTTTGTCGGAGACGTGCTGAGCTCGCTCCGCCTCCTTACAGTCACGTTCGAACCGCCGCTTACTCTGAAAAATAAGTAAAAAAAACCAACAAACAAACAAAAATAAACAGTCCGAACAAGTTTCCGCTTCTACAGAGTTTGGGGTGGGGACAGTGTGTTGGTGGGCAGGGGCAAAGGTCACTTACAGACTCCAGCTGTTTCCAGGAGCTCTCAATGTGCTGCTGTGCACGGCGGCCATCTTGGAAATGCTGCGACAATAAAACAGACTGGTCAGACTGGTCGAACCGGTTGAACTGACGAAATCACACTGAGAATAACTGGGTCTGCACTACAAAGCAAATTAAGCACACCCAGTTTGTTTCTCTGTGGCCTGTAGTGATGGAATTTCCGGCTCTTTTTAGAGAACTGGCTGTTTCGGTTCGACTCACTAAAAAGAGCCGGCTCTTTCAGCTCCGAACCAGCTCTTCAGGTTGTTTTGTTGCTTTAATTAATTTATTATTAACAATAATATTTATATATGTTTATATATAAATATATGCGGTGGCCCCTAGAGACAAAACATGCACAAACTCCAAAACACATTTCTAGCATGAACTGAACTTCCAAAACAGAGCTACTAGATCAGTTAAATTACACAATTGAAAGCACGAAAGCATATGTGTATTGTTTATGTATTTATACACAAGCATTCATATATAGTCAAATAATTTAAAAAAAAAAAAATCATTTACCTGTTACTACCACACACCAAATCCGGTCGTTGGTACTTGCTGGCTTGTGTAGCCACTAGGTAACAAAAGCTCAACACTGCCCCCTAGCATCCTGGAGCACTTCTGTTGTCTTTTGTACGTGCTTCAGAGTTTGTATGTGTTTTTACGTGTTTTGGAGTTTTTAAGTGTTTTTACGTGTTTTGGAGTTCGTACGTGATTTGAAGTTTGTATGTGCTTTGTCTGTAGGGGCCACCGTAAATCTCCATCCATCCTCATCCGCTTTATCCGAGGCCGGGTCGCGGGGGCAGCAGCCTAAGCCAAGAGGCCCAGACCTCCCTCTCCCCAGCCACCTCCTCCAGCTTATCCGGGGGAACACCAAGACGTTCCCAGGCCAGCTGAGAGATATAATCTCTCCAGCGTGTCCTGGGTCTGCCCCGGGGCCTCCTCCCGGTGGGACATGCCTGGAACACCTCACCCAGGAGGCGCCCAGGGGGCATCCTTGTCAGATGCCCGAACCACCTCAGCTGGCTCCTTTCGATGTGGAGCAGCAGCTGCTCTACTCTGAGCCCCTCCCGGATGGCCGAACTTCTCACCCTATCTCTAAGGGAGAGGCCAGCCACCCTTCGGAGGAAGCTCATTTCTGCCACTTGTATCCGCGATCTCGTTCTTTCGGTCACTACCCACAGCTTGTGGCCATAGGTGAGGGTAGGGACGTAGATGGACCGGTAAATTGAGAGCTTCGCTTTTACACTCAGCTCCCTCTTCACCACGCGAACAAGACCCTGAGATACTTGAACTCCTCCACTTGGGGCAGGAACTCATCCCCGACCCGGAGTAGGCACTCCACCCTTTTCCGGCTGAGAACCATGGCCTCAGATTTGGAGGTGCTGATCCTCATTCCCGCTGCTTCACACTCGGCTGCGAACTGTTCCAGTGCGAGCTTTTATACTTTTATTTATTCACTCCACATAAAATGTAATAAATAAATCATATAATACAAAAAACAACTATTCACAGTTCAACTTTTAACTATTTAAATTTTCAGCTTTTTCCTTTTACAAATTTAAAGTGAAACAACACAAAACACTGCAAACCACAACACAATTAAATATAAATTAAAATATGAAAACAAAAAGAAGATGCACATTCTCTGTCATATGGACCTGCATGAATAAACTTTCTGAATCCTTTATCATCTGCAACTGAAAATAGTTGTGGATGATTACTATACCTTTCTAATGTGACGTTGTTGTCCCTGGTAGTGATGTGCGGATCGATCCTGAAATATCGATTCCTCCGATACCAAACATTTATCTTCTAGAATCGATTCTCACATTAAAATATCGATATTTTAGTAATTTAGGGTAAATTTGTAGTTTATCATTAACAGAAACACAGTGGAAAGAAATTATAAAATTCAGATTGTCTACATTCAAAGGAACTACTTCCTCTTCCGCCTTTCATAGTCATGTGCGAAATACGGCTGTATAAAAGTCTCGCAGCCCCTTGGCGTGCGCACTCACAACAATGGCTGAGCGTAATTGGAGTCATATGCGGACGTATTTTACCTCCACAAACAGCTGAGACGTGGTTTGCAATACATGTGGCAAAAAAGTGAGGTGTTGTGGCCATACTTGCCAACCTTGAGACCTTAGAATTAGGGAGACATTCAAAATGCATTTTACAGGGTTTATTTATCGGGTAAAATATGTTAAATGTCACCGTTATTATTGGCCGGCCCGGAAACAGCGGGGGTGTCCAAATTCAGAGGCTGCTTCCACCTGAGGACCGGCTTTCGCGGTCTAAAGAAAGCCGGGTAGTACGTCACGAGCTCCCTTGGTGGAGTGAAACTGCCGTCTGCTCCTTGCTATCTAAAATATAACCGGGCGCTGGCATAAACTCTCGACCATCTCACACTTTGTTTAATTAATTTTCTGTTTGACGTTTATTCAGCTGTGTGAAAACCCCGGAGGAACCCTCCCAAGGGATTAATAAAGTTTAATTTAATTTAATCTAATCTAATAACTTTAATCTCAGCCAAACCGATTTACTCACGAACAAATAAAACACTGAAAAAGCCAAACAATAACATTTTGAAGTTATCAAAGTGACTTATATATCATGTTTAACCCGAGTAATGAAAGACCGTGGGGGTTTGTAAACGATGTGTAGGTCGGCTCAGATATTTGAAGTTTACACAGCTACATTCTCACCTGAAAATATGTTAAAAGTTTTCTTGCGAGTGATATTAAAACTAAGTCGCTGCCGCCATTGTTGGAAACTGGAATTGGCTGGGCCGCGCTATGAATTCTGCAATATGGTTTTTCAATTTTGTTGTCCGGGTGGAAAATCGGCAGGGTTGGCATGTATGTTGTGGCAACATCACTAACCCTGTCAAACACCTCAGAGTAAATCATATCACAGAATATGACGAGCGTATGTTGAGGTGAACTGAAGAGGAGGAGAGGGACAGGTGCTGCCAGGGCGAGACAGACGTCTCTCACGGAGTCCTTTACTGCTGCAGGCAGGCAAGGTGTTCAAAATGCGCACAACTTCAGTTTTTTTATTTCTATGTGATGAACTCTGCATTATTAAGTGATAAGAACAAGTAATCTGATGTCCTGTAATCATTATGATGCTATAATTTGAGATACAATAAATAAAATAAGTTTTTGTACAAAGTATCGGTATCGGATCAGTATTGTCGATACCACCCTGAATATTACTTGGTATCGGATCGGAAAGGAAATCAGTGGTATCGCACATCACTAGTCCCTGGCTCTCTTTCTCTCTCTCTCCCTCCCGCTCTGTTCCTGTGCTACTGAGTGTAACTACCGCCCCTCCCCCCTCTACCCAGCGTAAAGCACAAGGCTTGCGTGTGGAGTGAAGCGGAAAAAAGTGCGAGAGAGAGGGTAAGAGAAAGGAAAAAAAAAAAACCCACGGCTCGCGATAAGGAGCCGGCTCGCGCCGTTCACGTCAAAGACCCGGCTCTAAGAGCCATTTCGTTTGCGACCGACCCATCACTAGTGGCCTGGACTCAGGCTGGCAGTGGGATAAACAGTGACACGAAGCGGTCTGCTGCTAAGTTAACCACGGTTTGTTGATCTAGCTACTAGGGGTGCAACGATACTCGTATCGATATTGAACCGTTCGATACAGTGCTTTCGGTTCGGTACGCAATCGAACAATACAATTTTTTAAATTTATTAAATCAACTTTTTTTCTGACGATGCTGTCTGTGTTGAGAGCTCAGTGGATCTGCGTTCGACTACTCCGCCTAGGCTGTACTGTCGAGCGCAGATCCACTGAGCACAGCGCAAGCTAGCAAGACAGAAGCTAAGCTCGTTGCAACATGGCAAATTGAACCTCCCCCACCCTCATTCAGATCTGGCCTTTGGAACTATTTTGGTCTTCATGTGAAGTATGACCCCGTCCAGCCCCACGCACGGGGCGATCCGCGGTAGCTCGTTAACGGAGATTTGCCGTGTTGTGGCGTTAACGTCATTTCAGATTTACGCTGACAGCACTAGTGGGAACACAACGAATATGACTGCACATTTACACCGACATCATCCTAGTGCAAAGACAAGTGGAAGCAGACAAAAACAACAAGCACGCACGCTACAAACTTTACCCGAGTCATTTAGACAGCCGTTAGCACATGATTCTCCTTATGGGGACCTGATATGTTTAATATGCTGCTGAGAATATAGCCCAGAAGAAGCGCGTAGTATAGCTTTTATTTTGAAAGAGCCATTTCTCTGTAATAAACTCTCTTTTCCAAAGATGAGTGATTTCTCCATCAGATAGATTTATTATTTTATCCCTTTGTTGTTTCAGCAACATTAAATTTAAAAACTGAACGCTTGAGTTAAAATATATATTTATAATTTTAATAAATAGCAAATTAAAAAAGCATGAACATTTTTTTGTATCGAAAAAATATCGAACCGTGAATTTTGTGTATCGTTGCACCCCTACTAGCTACAGGAGTGTTCACTTGAAAGGGGCGGTGTTTGTAGCATCTGACCAATCACAAACATCGAACATGTTTACACAGCAGCGCATAAAACACAATATAAACTGCAGTAAATCAGGTGTGTGTGTGTGTGTGGAGGTGCTGCCACTTGGCGTTGACTCTCTCTGCTGTAGAGTGTCACTCTCTGTTCCAACACACAGTGGTGTTTTTGTGTCACCAATTTAATTAAAAACTTATAGATAACTCCTTATTTCACAGTGTAATCTTCACGTCCTTGATCTGAAGCACACTCTTTGTTGATTAACTCGCTAAATGCATCCACAGCATTCCCTCACTGTGTCTGCAGGGTTTTGCTAGCTTAGCTCAGTGGTTCCCAAACTTTTTTTGCTAGGCCTCCCTTCGTTTTACAAGAAAAATGTTCGCGCCCCCTCTTTGCTTCAATGCTTTGTTTTAATGCATGCCTCTGTAGTGCTCACCCACATTTGCGTCTAAAAACAAACAACGTATTTAGGAGCACGTGTGAGAATAAAAACTAAGACAGCATTAAGCCTACACAGCCTCCAATTTTAAACAAGAACACTGATAATACAGCAGTAGTGAAGATGACGCTGTCATAGTTTAACATGGAGCCATGGCCCATCTGCAAAAAGCAAAGAGTGAGCTCAGGTGGAGTGAAAGTTTTGTTTCCTAGCGTCCAAAACAGCAGCTGTTCCTGTAATCACCATTAAAACCTTTACTGGGAAAAAGCTGACAGAAGTCCTTCATCAGCACCTGATCAACAAACTTCAAACATGAAAAAGAAAAATCTCTGTAGCTGCTCCATCCACCACCATTTGCTTTGTTTAAATCGAATAGCACCAAATCACAACAGTTGTCTCAAGGCGCTCAAAGCAGTCTTAGGATGGTCTATAAGACACATTGATGGTTTGGAGAAAGTACTGAAGTTAAATTGGAAAGATCAATTGGCAAAGAAGAGTATAAATAAAAATGGAGAGTCCTCTTCACACACTGAGGTCAGTTATGGTGTTCCACAGGGTTCAGTGCTAGGACCAATTCTGTTTACATTATACATGCTTCCTTTAGGCAGTATCATTAGAAGACATAGCATACATTTACACTGCTATGCTGATGACACCCAGCTCTATCTATCCATGGTGGGGCGATCGTGGCTCAAGAGTTTGGCGTTCGTCTTGTAATCGGAGGGTTGCCGGTTCGAGCCCCAGCTTGGACAGTCTCGGTCGTTGTGTCCTTGGGCAAGACGCTTCACCCGTTGCCTACTGGTGGTGGTCGGAGGGCCCGGTGGCACCAGTGTCCGGCAGCCTCGCCTCTGTCAGTGCGCCCCAGGGTGGCTGTGGCTACAATGTAGCTGCCAGCACCAGTGTGTGAATGTGTGGATGACTGGATGTGTAAAGCGCTTTACTAGTCCCTAAGGACCCCAAAGCGCTTTATACAAATACAGGCCATTTACCATTTACCATGAAGCCAGATAACACAAAGCAATGAGTTAAACTGCAGGAATGTCTTAAAGACCTGGGGCCTGTTCTTCGTACCGCGCTAAGTGAGTTAGCTGGATTTGATTGTTGACGATTTCGCGTGATCTTGGATCGTTCGGTTCTCCGAAGCTCATCCGGGACTTGCTGCCATAGCAACAGAGCCGTAAGCGTAAACCTGCTCGGGAGCAGGCTTACTTTATGTAAACAAGATTAGATCGCGGCCACTCAGGTATGTCCGCTTCATTTATACGAAAACAACAGCGATATTTTACCACTGTTTCACCATAAATAAATATTATCAATGTAACTAAAGATAATGCAGCACTTGATCCTTTTATTGATGTCACACAGATACATACAGGTCATTTCGTAAAAAAAGGGAAATGTACTATTAATCATTCTATTACATGTATTTGATTATTTCAGATGTAATTCATATTTTAGAGTAGTAATAGTAAATTACTTCATGTAATCAAGATGAGAGACCACGGCTATGAAAGCGAAGGTGGATTTGGGAAGTCTGTCGCAGCCATGTCCTGTCCGTATACGCGAGCAGCCCATTGCGGAAGGTGCAAGATTGATAAGGAGAGTTTTCAGAATCCAGCGTATATTGCGGGATAGACAGGATCCTTTAGCTCAGCGCGACAGTGTGCTCATAGAGAGATATCGATATTCCCGTGAGGGTATTATTCACTTAACCAACTTGTTGACGAGGGGGTGCAGGACCACCACCTGTCTTTTTTTGCTCTGCCCTTTTCTTGGTTGCTGTTATAAACAAACAAACAGATTATTTCAGGGTCTCTTTTCAAGAGACTAAAAGCAATATAAGTGATAAATATTACCATTCTGTAAAATATTCTTATATTTCACTTTTACTTGTTCCCATGTTCTAGTGGGTCCTGTCGTGGCTCTAATGTGAAAGAGGATATAATGTAATATAATATAATAAATTTACCCTACCGCCTACTGGTGTTGGCCAGAGGGGCCGATGGCGCGATATGGCAGCCTGACTTCTGTCAGTCTGCCCCAGGGCAGCTGTGGCTACAACCGTAGCTGCCTCCACCAGTGTGTGAATGTGAGAGTGAATGAATAGTGGTATTGTAAAGCGCTTTGGGTGCCTTGAAAAGCGCTATATAAATCCAATCCATTATTATTATTATTATTAAATTACTTACGAGTTTAATTTGTCAGCAACTTTCTGCCAGCCCTCTCTCCTTGCTTTTGCAGCCTTTGCAGTGTTCCCTTGCGTTTTAATTAAACTCTGAAACTCCTGAAATCCCTCAATCAAGAGTTCTTGCTCTGCTGCGGAAAAATACTTTTTGCCAACCAATCAAAGGGTTGCCGATCAATGTTTCTACTATCGATGCGTAGCCCCTGTTAAGCCACCCAGTGATCTCACATTACTTCATCCAGCTATACTAATCGTCAACAACAGGTGTGTTCGGAGAACCGGGATAGTGAGCTCAAAGTTAGCGCGATGATTTGATCTTGGATGTAGTAAGCGAGGTATGAAGAACGGACCCCTGGATGGCCGCTAACTTTCTGCTTCTTAATTCAGATCAAACTGAGGTTATTGTACTCGGCCCTGAATAACGCTAGAAATGTGTTTTGGGGTTTGTACGTGCTTTGTCTCTAGGGGCCACCACATATATTTATATATAAGCATATATAGATAAAACCGCTTTTTTTACATTAGTAATTCCTTTTGTGCATAATTTTATATTATTGTTAATAATAAATTAATTAAAGCAACAAAACAACCTGAAGAGCCAGTTTGGAGCCGAAAGAGCTGGTTCTCTAAAAAGAGCCAGAAATCCCATGACTATTGTACTCGGCCCTGAAAACCTTAGAAATATGGTATCTAAGCAGATTCTTACTCTGGATGGCATTACCTCAGCCTCCAGTAACGCTGTGAGGAACCTTGGAGTCATTTTTGACCAGGACATGTCCTTCAATGCACATATTAAACAAATATGTAAGACTGCTTTCTTCCATTTGCAGTTAATCCAAAATGCTGCTGTGTGTTGTTTATTCGTGATCTCTGAATTTGCATATGCCAATTCACCTGTCCAGGGGCTCGGATGTGATTGGTGGACGGAAGGATCAGCCTGGTGTAACTGGCTCCTGCTGCAGACGTATCCAATAAAGGACAATGGGGTTGGGGGGTGGAAAGTGTTACGTGCACTTTCCCCAGGAAGAGGAAGTCCAGCTTATTAGTCTGTGCCTAATGTCTTTTATTTTAAAGAGAACTTCATAAATCAGCTATGTTAGTGTGACTAAGTTACTATGGTAACTTCATCTTTAATTTAGGGGTGAGAATTTAACGCGTTAATTGCGATTAATTAATTTGAAAAAAATAAGACATTTAATTGCACTTTGCCTTCCAAGGGGAACTTTTGTCAATGCACGATTTGCTGGTATACCGATTACACTGATGCACACAGAAGAAGGAAGTGCGTTGCTAGGACTGACATGCAGTTTAAATGTTTTTTTCCATAAATTAAAAGAGCTTGACTTTATAATATTCATGTCCATATCTATTAATTCATTCTGTCGCCCATTAAAACCCTTTAAATAAAAAAAAAACATTTGTGTTTTGGGTCAAATGTTCTTGTGCAATTAAATGTGATTAATCGAGATTAATTAATTACAAAGCCTCTAATTAATTAGATAATTTTTTTTAATCGAGTCCCACTCCTACATCTGTGTTATTGGCATTGTCGCACATTTAAGTACCATCAGGGTGAGAGAGGGTTAAGGACGAGTTTCTGACCAGGAAGTGACATAAGTTTGGCCCACATGTGGCACATCTGCAGCTCTCGGAATGACGGGACTATGTCAGAGCATGCCTCAGCCATGCTCACCACACGTTGCCAAATGTGGGGTGATGTGTGGGCTCCATGTGGCAGAGCAGCTGGGAGCTGGGTAACTGAGCCGATGTGTCTGATGTTCAGCTTTGGGCAGCACGCTTCCTTCAAACCGCCACATTCTGCTGAGCAGCAGAGAGGGCGGGCTTATGACACGATACCTGGAACTTGGATGTCAGAACTCACAATGTCACTAGCAATGCATCGCAATAACTTTGGTGCATAAAAACACGGTCGGGCACGTTCACGGACAGAGCATCATCACTGCTCTGTGTACGGCTTAGGAGGCAACATACATCCTGCAGAGCCACAGTGTGGACGTGGCCAACCCTGGTGACCATGGGCCTGATTCCAGTCCAGACTGCAATAATCAAACAGTAAATCAGTCACTGAATACCAGTGTCAATATTTCCCTCAGACACATTGTTGGTTTGAAGAAATCATCCTCATCATCAGCTCTCACTTTGACTTAAAGTAAATCAAAGTGAATCAAATTTTACTTCCTAGAGTTTATTTCTATTTTAGTTTGTTTGAACCTTCTGATGAAAATCACAGACACAGGTCACATGATCATCAACATGTATACACACGCTGCAGTGGGTAGAGTGATGTGGAAGCTGCTTCACTGTGTACTGTACCACTGTGACAATAAACCCACTGGACTTGACGAGTGTGTGTGTGTGTGTGTGTGTGTGTGTGTGTGTGTGTGTGTGTGTGTGTGTGTGTGTGTGTGTGTGTGTGCGTGCGCACTCACAGACTTCCTCTCAGTCTTCAGCTCCTGAGTGTATCGTGTCAGCTCGCAGACAATTTGTGCGTTCAGGTTTTCAGCAAGATCTTCTCTCTGGATGGCGAGTTCGTTCAGCTGCTGCAGAGTCGCCGCAAACGCCACAAACCAGGTGTACCTGAAACAACCAGTCGGCTGGCCAGCTCAGCTCACACACACTTCACAGGAAGCACATTTTCACCTCACGGTCAAAGCGCGCGGCCGTAGTTTGATGGTGCATGCGCGTCACTCTCCACCGGAACTCAAACCTGACCCAGACCGAGCACTGCACCCGTGTCCAGCTGACAACCATTTCCTCAGAGTTGCAGGTGCCGACTTTAACCTCGAGTCTGTCAATGTGAGGTGGAGGTCGGTGCCTGATGATGCCAGCAGAACTAACAAGCAGAGATGCGGCGACCACAGAACCCTCCAATCTATGGCTACCACCCTCTGCAGGCAGGGGACACCTCCGCCCCTTGCCTGTGCCTACAAATTTCTGAAGAGGTTCTGAAGAGACTCCGGGAGTGAGTCCATTTACTGTAGGCAGTATGGGCCGATCGACCACTCCTCAGGGAGCACGCTCAGCAAAGTGCAAGTGTTTTCATTGCAAGCAGAAACATCTGAACCAGCATTTTCTGATCAAAACTGCGATTTCACACAACGCGATCGTGTATTTGCCAAAGCTGCGGTTTTCTGCAGCGTTCCTGACTGACCCGTACTACGAAGTTTGACTCGTGGGTGAACTCGGTACAAACAGGTAAAGACTCACCTGCTCTCATCTTCTCTGTTCCTCTTGGGGTGGTACTTCTTCGACAAACTTCTGGAGACACACAGGTGAGACACACAGGTAGTACAGACTTTTGGGGTTTTATTGAAATGAGACATTAAGGTAACACTCAGGTAATCAGTTTTACACACACATCATCTTCACTGTGAGTAAATCCAGGTACTAATGATAAACTGACTGATCAGGTATTGTTATTTATTTGAAGGAGTTTAAAGAGTTGTCTCCAAACCTCCTCACAGTTTGACTTTAACAAATGTGACAAACTAAATTCAGGTTTTCCAGGAGTTTTACATGGTCGTGATGGTTCAGGTCTTGGTTTAAGGACTATACCTGATCTGTTTGGCGTAGCTCAGCTCAATGTCGGCGCGCTCTTTTACAAACTTAGTGTATCTCTCCAGGAAGTCGATCCCCCAGCTCGTGTGTTTCTCCAAGTTATCAAACTGATCCTGAAACAGCAGACTGATGTTAGTGTGACCTTTGACCTCTGACACTCACCTGAAGCACAGCATAAATAACAATTTACTCGCTGGACCCACGTCCTCATTTTATGTTTGACAGCGTTTTAGTAGGTAAAGGTGATGCTTGGGCATGAGCTGAGCTGCGGTTTGGGGAAGGCTTTGAGGCGGACTGGCGACGGCTCCCGGGCCCGGCAGATCCCCACGTACTGAACAGAAGTGAAGAAGTTACAGAATTGAAAAGGGGAGGAGCACGTAAATGAGAATGACAGCTTGCAGAACTGGGGGAACCTGTACAGATGAGGACCGGAAGGAGCATATTTGGAGGCGTGGTCCCACTCCTGAAATTTCGATACATAATCTCCAACAAGTAGTGTTGTGAGTTTGGTCTCACAGGCCCTCAAAGAAATGGGAAAAACAAACATGGACCATCAAATCTGAACTTCCTGATCCTGTGAGCTCACACACAACGGTCATGTCCAAATTCATGGGCTGCATCCTCCCGAGGCCGCATTTGTAGGCCGATTACGTCACAGCGACGCGCCGAAGGCTGTCCAAATTCGTAGACTCCTCCGAATGCAGCCGACTAATGCGTCCTCCTTTTCCCCGAATTTGAAGGATGGGTCGGGTGTAGGGGTGGGTTTTTATAATCGATTCATCGATTAAAATCGATTCTGGCTTGGATAACGTAAAATCGATTCATTAAAATCCTGAATCGATTTTTTAATATAAATTTATTTTGCCCAAAATGCCAGAATCTCAGGTGACATCTCACAAAATTTCAAGAACCACCAAACAGTTAAGACAGTAAATGAGAGAAGGTACACGAATTCTGCACATAGCCTTAAACACACAGCGCGACCCGCGGATCAGAATCAGTTAGATGTCGCCTTTCTCACGGTCGGGGCTGAAAGCCGACAGCTCGCTGACTCTGATCTGTCGGCGGGTCGGCGCTTTGTGTTCACGCCCTTTATGCGCTGATTCTAAAGCTGTTAGTTTGATGTCTCTCCAAACAATATTGACCGAACCAGCAGCAAAAGAAGATCCAAACTACGCTTCACATAAACATCGTCATGAATTCACTCTGACTTTTACTGTTTTGCTTCCACCGTGATGCACAGCTCTCTCTCTCTCTCTGTACTTCAAGATCAGTTTCGCTTTCTTCATTATTCGCTTGCTTGTTACGCACCAGTCTACTGTTGTTTACAGGCTGTCGGCTGCTGTTTTTTTCCCTTTTACATTTTCCGAAAAGAAAACCTCATTTCTGCTGTTCAATACTGAACAAATTTAAACTTTTTAAAATTATTCAAAATGCAAAACGCCGTGTCTCTAATAAAACCGCTGTAACTTCAGAGGTAATGTTCATATGTTGATTAATAATTTTCTTTCGTTTTTGATATATTTTTATAAAATCCCAGGCCAGGAAAACCACTTTCATGTTTTTCTGCGTTTTATCTTCAGCTACTTTGACACAAAAGCATCTGCTGTGACGCTCACACCTGTGATAAAGTCTTGCGTGTGTCAGCTTCCTTTTTATTGATACAAAAATATGTAAATGTACTGATCTGAATTATAATATTTCTGACTGTCAAAATTTCCCAGATTTAAATCGAATCGATTTGGGACCTTGTGAATTGGAATTGAATCGATTCTAGAAATCAGTGACGATACCCAGCCCTAGTCGGGTGTGTCCTTTGTGACCTACCATATCCCAGAATTCATAGCGCGGCCCAGCCAAAGTTTCCAACAATGGCGGCCGCTACTAAGTTTTAAAATTACTCTTATTAATCTTTCTGGGTCACAAAATAAACTTTTAACATATTTTCAGGCGAGAAAGTAGCTGTGTAAACATCAAATATCTGCTCGGTTTATCAAGATATCGCATATTTGCAAAAGCGCTTCGACGTTTTCGGAGACGTCTGTTACCCATCAGCTCCATAGCGAGCCGGGAGCTCGAGGGTCACTGAAGCCGCCGAGAACGTCACAACTCCCGGCACATCATTTTCAGATCACCGCGGACCTTCGCTACTCAGGTTAAACGTGATATATAAGTCACTTAGACAACCTAAAAATGTTATTGTTGGTCTTTTTTCAGTGTTTTATTTGTTCATGAGTAAATCAGTTTGGCTGAGATTAAAGTTATTAGATTAGATTAGATAAAACTTTATTAATCCCCCGGGTGGGTTCCTCCTTGGTTTTTACACAGCTGACTAAACGTCAAAAAGAAATCTGATTAAACAGAAGTATGAGATGGTCGAGAATTTACACCAGTGTCCTGTTATATTTTAGATAGCAAGAAGCAGACGGCCGAGTTTATTAAACTCCACAGAGACAGCGGTGACGCTAATCAGAAGGCTAGACCGTCCAATTTCCCCAGCCGTTTACTTCCGGCCTACCCGACCTTCTGAGGACCCGGCCCACGTAGACCGCGAAGGCCGGGTCCTCAGGAGGATGCAGCCCATGAATTTGGACACGACCAACGCCTTTATCCTGTCTTCCTTCTCTCACCCCAACCAATCACAGCAGATGGCCCCGCCCCTCTCTGAGCCTGGTTCTGCCAGAGGTTTCTTCCTGTTAAAAGGGAGGCTTTTCTTCCCACTGTCGCCAAAGTGCTGCTCATAGGGGGTCATATGATTGTTGGGCTTTTCTCTGTATGTATTATTGTAGGGTCTACTGTACAATATAAAGCACCTTGAGGCGACTGCTGTTGTGATTTGGTGCTGTGTAAATAAAACTGAACTGAACTGAGGCCACTTTATAAAACAGAAGGTCAGTCGGCTGCTTCTGGTGCAGCAGGAGGGGAGGCAGAACACCTGTCAGCAGGTTAGGTTCACAGATGCTGTTACCATGGTAACTCACTAGCAGAATCTGCTCCAAGGATCAGGACCGGACCCTCTCTAGAGTCTAGACTGTGTGTGTGTGTACTATGTTTACATATCTTTGTGAGGGCCAACAGTCACGGGGACAAAGCACCCGTCCCCACGAGTTTGAAGACATTTTTGAGACTGAAGATGTGGTTTTAGCGTCAGAGTTATGTTTAGGGTGGGAAGCAGCTGGGAAAGCATTATGTCAATTAGATGTCCTCACTATGATATAAAAACGTGTGTGTAAGAGTCGCGTGCTGCACCATCATGGAGGTTGTAGCTCGCGCTTCTGTCGTCATTCATCGTGTTGCTATGGCAGAGCAGACAGAAGAACGAGGCTGCGCGCGCGCGCACACACACGCAAACACACACACACACGGTTACAGGTTACCGGTGCGAAGCTCTCAGGTGCGGCTCGTGCACATACCCACAGCTCGGTGCCCCAGTTGCAGCTCATGGTTCTTCCTCTGGTCCTTCCTCGCGCTCTTCGTCTCGGTACCGGTGATCAGCTGCTGCAGCCCACGGCACGCATCCTCCACCTCACCGACCTACACACACGGAGCTCCGTCAGTCTCACCTCCACCTGTATGTCTCTGCTGCATCTGAGCAAGCAAAGAACGCGGTCACGCGCAGCACGTCCCCGGAGCACCCTTTGTCATCAGTGAGGAGATGCTCAGATTGCGAGAGTTGTGCGCATGCGTAGTAGCAGGCCCACCCTGCCTCTGCACAAAGCAAAGCGTGACGAAATTACCTGCAGCTGACGTTACATGTTCATGGTGATATTTGATCAGCAGGGGCGCTCTTCTTACAATAACTAAACTATACTTCCTGTTTGATGACGTCATGTCTTCCTTTTAGAGAAGAGGTTATTTTTTGCAACACATGATGAGGTCAGACTGCAGGATTTCCAAAATAAGTTTATAACTCTCAAAACCCAATGGAAACAACACACACACACATGATCAAATCACATGCTGGGTTTGCAGAATGAAGAATTATTTAATACAGTTTTATTTATATAGCGCCAAATCACAACAACAATCCCTCAAGGCACTTTATATTGTAAGGTAGACCCTACAATAATACATAGAGAGAAAAACCCAACAATCATATGACCCCCTATGAGCAGCACTTTGGCGAAAGCGGGAAGGAAAAACTTCCTTTTAACAGGAAGAAACCTCCGGCAGAACCAGGCTAAGGGAGGGGCGGGGCCATCTGCTGTGATTGGTTGGGGTGAGAGAAGGAAGACAGGATAAAGACATGCTGTGGAAGAGAGCAGAGAGATCTATTAAACAGTGTTGGGAAGGTTACTTTTAACATGTACTCCACTATAAATTGCAGATTACATGGCCCAAAATGTATTTTGTAACATATTCCATTACGTTACTCAATAAGAGTAATGTATTCTGAATACTTTGGATTACTTGATATATTATCATGCTTTTTACAACTACATGAATGTACTTTTGCTGTGTAATTTATTACTATTACTTAGAGTTGGATGTCTCGAGACCACTTTTACGTGGTCTTGGTCTTAGTCTCGTCTTGGTCTCGCTGTCTTGTAGTGATGTGTCGGTCGCGAACGAAAGGGCTCTTAGAGCCGGCTCGTTGAAGTGAACGACGCGAGCCGGCTCCTTACTGGGAGCCGTGGTTTTTGTCTCTCCCCCCCCCTCCCCTTTCTCTCTCTCTCTCTCTCTCGCTCCTTTTTTCCCGCTTCACTCTGCACGCAAGCCTTGTGCTTTGTGCTGGGTAGAGGGGGGCGGGGCAGTAGTTACCCTCGCAGTAGCACAGGAACAGAGCGGGAGGGAGAGAGAGAGAAAGAGAGCCAGGGACAACAACGTCACATTAGAAAGGTATAGTAATCATCCACAACTATTTTCAGTTGCAGATGATAAAGGATTCAGAAAGTTTATTCATGCAGGTCCATATGACAGAGAATGTGCATCTTCTTTTTGTTTTCATATTTTAATTTATATTTAATTGTGTTGTGGTTTGTGGTGTTTTGTGTTGTTTCACTTTAAATTTGCTTAAAAGGAAAAAGCTGAAAATTTAAATAGTTAAAAGTTGAACTGTGATTAGTTGTTTTTTGTATTATATGATTTATTTATTACATTTTATGTGGAGTGAATAAATAAAAGTATATTTACGGTGGCCCCTACAGACAAAGCAGCACGTACAAACTCCAAAAGAAGTTCTAACGCAAGGGATGAGTTTGGATTTGATACCAATTTCTTGAAGCATTATAAATCTTGTTTTTTGGTGCCTGTGACCCATCTTATTAATTTATCAATCACGCAGGCAGTCGTTCCTCTGAGTTGGAAGGTGGCAAAAGTTACACCAATTTATAAATCGGGTGATAAAACAGACCCTGCTAATTATTGACCTATTAGCAATCTTTTCAAAGATAGCAGAAAAGTGGGTTCCTAACTCTATCATCAAACATCTTAATGACTCCAATCCGGGTTTGCACCCTATGCAATTCGGATTGCGGAGAGTGAAGTCTTACTTAGACAAGAGCAGTTATGTTGCGGCTGTTTTTCTTGATTTCAAGCGTGCGTACGACACTGTGAATCATCTTAAGCTCTTGTCTAGACTGTCGACATTTAACTTTAGTAATCACATTGTTAAATGGATACAGTCTTATCTATCAGATAGAAAACAATGCGTGCAAATAAAGAATAGCAAGTCACCCTTTACTGTACGCAAGGTGTCCCCCAGGGTTCAATTCTAGGCCCCCTGTTATTTTCACTTTATGTAAATGACTTGCCTAATGTGTGCAAAAATGTGGACACGATTATGTATGCGGATGATACGGTAATTTTTACGCAAGCCAAAACTGCTGATGATGCAGGTGTATGCTGTACAGTACAGCGAGGAATGCCCAGACCTCTACATTGGAGAGACCAAACAGCCACTTCACAAGCGCATGGCACAACACAGAAGAGCCACCTCCACAGGACAAGACTCAGCAGTCCATCTGCATCTTAAGGATAAAGGACACTCTTTCGAGGATGCCAATGTTCACATTTTGGACAGAGAGGACAGATGGTTTGAAAGAGGAGTGAAAGAAGCATCTATGTCCACTGTGAGCGACCATCTTTGAACAGAGGCGGGGGTTTACGACACCAACTCTCTGCCATCTATAATCCAGTTTTGAGATCCCTTCCCAGACGCCTTAACGCCCACTCACATCCTGGGCCATCTGACCTCAGGAATTCGCATGATAAGGTGGGGCCAGGTTTCACAATGAGCTCACCCGAAACTCTGGCTGATTGGGACCCGCACCCAGTTTCACACCTTGGCTCAGGCGATTAGAGGATCATCAGGGGGTCCTTTTGTCCCTCTGTGGGTGGTCACTCCCACTAGGTTTATATCTGGGACTCTCCACCATTTGACCTTAGAACTGAAGAAGCTTCTCGGATGAGAGGTGAAACGTCTTCAAGCAACTTAAAGAAGTCCAGACGCTTTTCTTTGCAAGCTCCTTCGACTACGATGACCTGGATGACTGAGAACCTTCACAGACATATGGCTACATATGTTTTTGTATTCTTTTTTTGTTCCTGCTCTCTCCCTTCCCCTCTTTCCCTCCTCCCTCTGCCTGGGCGGAGCTCACCTGTGGGCTCCTGCCCTTGGCCCACGCACCTGTGGCTCATCACGAGTGTTCCAGCTCCTTTATAAGATGGCAGCTCTGTGTTTCTCGTTGCTGGACCGTTGCCGACCCTCGTCAGTGTAACCCCAGCTCAATTACTTCTAGAGTGTTTTCACAGCGATTTGCTTTACAATCCCTTCGTGTCTCTGTGTACAGATTCCCTGGACCAACCCCTGTGTTACCCGAGTGATTGGAGTGTGAAGAGGAGCGTGAGGAGTGGACGGAGTGTGTGTGTGTGTGTGACTATCGCCGTCTTTCCCGTTCGTGTGTGGACCCCCGGAGCCCGGCTTTCCCCTCACTTTTGTAAATAATCACCTGGTGTATCATAATAAAGACTCTTGTGCTTTCACGACCTAGAGCCTGCGCGTGAGTCCGTTCAGTCCCGTTGTGACAGTTTCTCTGTGAGTGTCACATTCCCCTGGCAGCGTGCTCGCTGCTCGCTCAGTTTTGAAGTTTAATTTTTTTTTCGCTGTACAAAGAAGTTTTCTTCCCACGCAGAGTGAACAGCGGACGCTAATGTTTGTGTCACTTTTTATACAATCAAACTCAAAGTAATGTGATTACTTCCACACTTTAAACGCTGCATGGTCATACTCTCTCCATCACTCCATATTATCCATTGTTGATCTGCACGCGTCTGTTACCATGGACGTCGCACGTTTGGACGTCATCATCATGAGACACTCACAAACAACATCACCGTTTAGTAACACGGCTGCCCCTCTGTTAGTCTTCCTTGGTCTCTTGTGTTCTGGGGGCCTCTGGATGTCTGGAGTTTTGATCTCCTCCATACCTGCTTCATGCCCTGGAGGACGGGGCTGTGGCCCCCCCACACCCTCTAGCAGATCATTACATGAAGGAACCTTTTAAAAACAAGCGCATCCATGCTCACAGGTGTACACACGGGTGATCACACCCACAAACTACACCCTTTTTGGCTCCTACCTCAAAGCACACTGTGTGCTGTCGATCTTATGTGCTGCACAATAATGTTTAACATTTAGTATTTACTGTCATATTCCCATATATCATTGTGATGTTGTTTATTCTATTACTCTTGTTCTCTTCTGCTTGTTTTCTTTTTTCTTTCTCAAAAGGTGATCCAGGAAAAGAAAAAGAGGAAAAACAAAAAAGACACAAAGACAAAGGTGATGAAGCAGATTTTCATTATCGTTTCTCTCCGTCTCTTTTCTCCTTTTTCTTTCCCTTTCCTTCGGTTAACTTTCTTCTGAACTTTTATTCTTGTTTTTCTTTTCCATCCAGTCTGGCCTGATTACAATAACTTAGAATAAAAATAACTAATAAAGATCAAATAAACTATGACAATCAACTGGACCAGTATAGCAAAAGGCCCACTTGGGAAACTAATTCTGTTGGGCATTTTTCTTGGCCTTAGACAATAATTCTGATTGCTACAGTGCCAGACAGGACACAATAAAAAGAAAAAGAGAAAAAAACCCCCGCAGTTTTCTTATGGGAAAACAACAGTAATCTAATTACTTTTTTGCAATTGTAATCAATTACTTATTACTTGAAAAAAGTAATCAGATTACCCATCTCTGCTGGCAAGGATGTTTTCAGGGTCCCTCCTGACTGAGGTGTTTCAAGCATGTCCCAAGGAAATGAGGCTCCTGGGGTAGACCCAGGACAAGCCGGAGAGATTACACTGGCTGGCCTCGGAACGCTTTGGTGTCCTGTGGATAAGCTGGACGTGGTGGCTGGGCCGTACAGACATGAAGATAAGGAGGTTAGTGAGCTGCGATCATCTGACAGATCTAAAGAAACTAAACATGTGAACATGGTTAGCGTGTACCAGTTCCTGTAGAAAGCTCAATTAGCACACACACAAACACAAAGTAACACCCAGATAAACCACTGCAGTTGACCACAGACAGGGGGGGGCGGGGTCAGAGTGCCCATGACTGTTTGTGTCTGTAGTTGAATAGTCCTTCCGCTTTGTCCTTCCTCAGTGAAAAAACCCATCAGTTCATTATAAAGGAACTGATTGGTCCTTTCACTTTAAAAGGTTTTCAGAAGGAGCACACAGCTGACATTCTCCTCCTCCACAACCATCATGAAGCAGGAGCATAGAGCCTGATCTCGGTTCATAAAGATCAGGGTGTGATTTAGAGTTCTCACCTCAAGTTTAAACCCGTCACACTCCTCATGAACATCTGATCTGAAGCTTTTCCCCAGTCACGCTGATGTTGCTATGGACAGTGTGTGAATTATGGTATGGAATTTGCTGCTCCAGAGGTAATGCTGCTTATGTAGAGGACCTGACGATCATTTCATGAACGTAAAGCGAGTCTGAGGACATCTTTCAGGTGTTCAGACCAAAGCTTAGGCATTGCCTCTGACCCTATGTGAAAACCTCACGAAACTTTTATTTTGAATTCATGCAGCTCGCAAACAGGAAGCACAACCTAATTTCAAACCAAAAACCAATCTTCTTCATCATCATCATCATCCTCTAAGCAAGGATACAGGAAATTACTCCTTTCAAAGTAAAAGTCTTGAACTAAACCAAGTGGACAGCTGCCACGGCGACAGTAGGATGATGTCATCACTCTACTTTCAGTGTCCATCTGTCCGTCTCCTGCTCCTCTTCTTCGTCTCCATCAGTGAGGCACCTCCTTGCCTGCCAGATGTGTTCGATACCCTGTAGTTATGTGTTCATTTTGTACTGATAACAGTGACCAGTACCATAAGGACATCACCTGACCTCCGTCTCACCTGTTCACCTTCCTCTGCTACTGGTCAGCCGCCATCTTGTGTCCGGCATCCCGGATCTTCTGACTCTGCGACAGCCAATGAGCATGAAGGGCGGCAGGAGGACACAGCTGACAATCACATCACAGCACCTTCATCATTATAGTCATCATCCTTCAGACTGAATCATCTGATGACATCCCAACCATCACAGCTCGTTTTCGTTCTGTGCATCTTGGGCTGGGTCTATTTCCTGGTGTTTATAATAATGAATTGCATTTATATAGCGCTTTTCTAGGCACCCAAAGCGCTTTACAATTCCACTATTCATTCCCTCTCACATTCACACACTGGTGCAGGCAAACCACATTTGTAGCCACAGCTGCCCTGGGGCAGACTAACAGAAGCGAGACTGCCATATCGCGCGATCAGCCCCTCTGCTTTACCTGTACGTTTGGGTCCTCGGCTGGGACTACTTCATGAACTGTCTCTAAGAGCGTCACCGTCATCTCTAGCACTGTTACCATGTCAACATGGCTGCCTTGGATTATGGGTAGCAGGCAACACAGCATGCTGCAGCTCTATGTGATGCGTTTCCTGTCAGAGACATGACATCATCCACATTTGTCACCTGAGGACAGAAGCTCTACCCCTTAACTTTTGTCCTCTAACCATGATTCAAAAACCTTTATTCGCATTACCTTTCAAAGGGTTAGGCACAATGTACATTTCAATTCCTTTAATTTTAAATATGTTTATATTGTCTATCCTGTAAAATAGTCAGATGTCTATTCATATTAATGTACAGAATTCACCTGCTTGCTGCTACTACTGCACATTCACCCAATGTATATATATATATTTATTTAGTATTTAGTATTTATTTATTTATTGTCATTGTCAAGAACAATGAAATTGCGTTTGGGGCTTCCATACAACCCAAAAAAAGAAGAAAATAATAAATACCCCTTAAAACCCAAGTGTACATATTTAACCCAGTGTGACTCCAATGCAATAAGACAATCCTTAGCAATAATGTTCGTAGAAATTCAGACAAAGACCTGAGAAACATGACAAAATACAACAATGCAACCCATTCAATATTATTGTACTGTGAGATATGATATCAGATATGATAGTTATCTATTTAAGAAAGAGGGGGGGGGGGGCAGGAGGGGGAAGAGAATAAAGATATGATGCACCAATGCAGACCAGTTCATTGCTATTAAGAAGTTGGATATGGTTATTGTCCGTGAGAGGGGGGCAGAGAGTTCAGGAGCCTCACAGCCTGATATATATAGTGTGTATATATATATATATATATATATATAGTATATATATATATATATATATATATTATATATATAATATATATATATATATATATAATATATATATATATATATATATATATATATATATATATATATATATATATATATATAGTACGTATATATATATATATATATATATATATATATATATATATATATATATATATATATATATATAATGTTCTTCCTCTACACCCCCCCCCCAATTTTTTTGCACATGTCGAGGAGCGTGTCAGGCTACATTTCACTGTGTGTTATACTTGTATAACTATGCATGTGACAAATAAGGAACCTTGAACCTTGAAAGGAAGTAGAAGTGACATCACAACACAGGAAGTGGCCTTCACAATAATTGTCAGTACCTGCGGTGTCTTTCTTTTTTTTTTTTTTTTTTTTTTTTTTTTTTTTTTTTTCTTAAATGACATCAGAAACAGCAGTATGCGACATTACGTGATGGCAGAGCTTCAGTTCATCCTTTGTCATTTTTTTTTTTTTTTTTTTTTTTTAATAAATAGGACAGGGGGAATGAATGAGAGAGAGAGGGGGAGAGAAAGAAAGAAAACCCAAGGGGAGAAGAGACGGTGAGAAGGGGGGGGAAGAGAGACAAAAAAAAAAAAAAAAAAAAAAACTCCTGGGTCACCTGTATGGAGAAAAAACAAACAAACAAACAAACAAACAAACAGAGGAGACAGCAAACAACAAAGAGCAACATAATAATAGAGAAAACAAAGCACCATCACAATAAACTAGCTAGTCATAGATATCAGTATTTACTAAGTAATAAACGATATTGTGCAGCACGCAAGATAGACAGCGCACAGTGTGCTTTGAGGCAGCAGCCAAGAAAGCTTTAGTCCGCGTCTGTGAATACCCATGTGTGCATACCTGTGTGGATCAGCATGCTTGCATTCCAAAGGTTTCTCCATGTAATGATCTGCTAGGGAGTGTGGGGGGGCCACAGCCCCGTCCTCCAGGGTGTGAAGCGGGTATGGAGGAGATCAAAACTCCAGACATCCAGAGGCCCCCAGAACACAAGAGACCATGGCTTCTGCTCCGCGGCTGCTGAGTGAGCCCTCATCTGGGACTCTCCTCAGCTCTTACTGGAACAGTGGCGCGGCTGCCCCTCTGTTGGTCTTCCTGCGGTGTCTTTCAAGATAGCTGCTGTCCCTCAGCTGTGGGTCTGGACCTGCAGCCTCTCCTTTAGGCGAGGCCATCAGAGCATCTGAGTCAATGGTGACCAGAGCCTCATCAGACCGTCCGGGCACAGGAGCACAGAGCCCATCATATGGCTCTGATTGAGGACCAGAACAGGGATCAAGATCAGGTTTAGAATTAGGAGGAGACAGGCTTGGCCCTGCCCCATTCCAGCCTCCATCGCCTGTGAAGCAGATGTTGGTCAGAACGTCCAAACTAGGTTTAACAAACTTCATTTGGACTTTCTCTTTACAAAAAAAAAAAAAAAAAAATTGTAATTACATTTTTAAAAATGTAATCATAAAACAAACTCCGCCAAACACATCACCTGCTGCACACCTGGCCTACTTCGCTGGCAGAGATGGGCAGCAACACGTTACTGTAATTCGATTACTTTTTTCAAGTAACAAGTAAAGTAAGTTTATTATTGCAAAAAAGGTAATTAGGTTACTGTTACTTTCCCGTAAGCATGCTGCATTACTGCGTTACTAAACCATGATCTCGTTTGTGAGAGTGTCTCATGACAGTGACGTAAGTGAGTACGACGTTCGTGGCAACAGCTGTGTGCAGATCAGCAATGGATAATATATCGAGTGCAGCGAGAGTATGACAGTGCAGCATTTAAAACGTGGAAGTACAGACCTTACATTGATTCTGTAAAAAGTGACAAAAACATTAGTGTCTGCTGTTCACTCCGTGGGAAGAAAACCACAGGAATGTGACATTCCCAGAGAAACTCCCAGATCCTTCCACTGACATGACGGCTGTGTCATACCTGCACCAGGGCAAACCTCCGCCTGCCCCACTCCTGCTAAACAGGTGAAAATAGAGCAACAGGACTGCTGTGTCTGAGTTTATTTATTTTCTGCTGTGTTTTACTTGCATCTATGTGAAAGACTGAGTGTAAACACATTTTATATGCTGGAATATGTAGAAAAGGTCGAATTGGCCTGAAAGATCTATCGCTTTTTACCTATTCAGGTTGTAAATCATGTTTTGAAAAGGTAACTAAGTATCTAATTACCTTTGAAAATAAGTAATCAGTAAAGTAACGGGATTAATTTTGGGGGGAAGTAATCAGTAATTAGTTACTGATTACTTTTTTTCAACACTGTCTGGTTATAACAATCAAACATTTTCTGAAGCATAAAACTCAAATCATAGATTTTAAAATGTTGCTGAGTTTCAAACATTTTAGAAACTTTATTTAAACCTGTAGCACAATGATTGCCACGAGAGCAGATTTCATGTTTCTTTATTATTATTTTAATTCCTAGGATTTAAATCTTTTTAAATCGTATTACTGACCACGACAGGGATTCATGGAATAAAACTGATTTTCACACAGTTTCAGCAGAAAACCTTTGGATTTGTTGTTATATTTAAAGTTTTTAACTGAAAGATGTCACTCATTTTTTGAGCTGCCTGCAGTGCACATATAATCCACCAGAGGGGAGAAGAGAGCCATAAAACAGTTTGGATTGTTGATCAAATTCAAATTCAAATTTTATTTGTCACACACAAAACCATACACAGTATGACATGAGGTGAAATGCTTGTAGCTGTGCAATGCAATGCCCGACCATTAAATGACATTAATTAATTAATGATGTGATGCAAACAGCATGAAAGTGTTGAGGATTTCCTCTGGGACGGTGGTCAGAGTGATCAAATTACATCAAGTCCGCCACTGTGTTTAGGATAACCACGAATTAGTCCACCTGAATGAGGGAGGAGTTACTGTGGGACACCTGTGCAGCAGAAACAAACACATCACCTTCACAGGTTTTTGTTCCTCTTTGTTCAAATCACAGCCTGATGACTTACATCAGGTGATCTGTTTGGAGTCCTTCTTCAGGACCTTTTAGTTTTAGACTCACATAAACACCACCCAGATTATGTCATCAACCTGTGTCCTTCATGTTTAATATCCAGGTAAGCAGCAGGTAAATTCTGGACTGATGCTTACCTGAACTTACTGACTTACAGAGCTGATGACCGCTGTCCTATGACCTGAGCATGCTGGCTGGTTCAGTGAAGCTGGATAACAAAAAACACCCTCGGGTGACTCACCTGTTTGGGCGTATGATTAACCCTGTAAAACCGATCAGAGCGGGCACGCTCCGTTTTGTGCAACTACTTTTAAATCCTGTTAGCACTGCAACCACGTGAGCTAGCGCAATAATTTTTTTTGCATATGAAACCGGAGAAGTTGTACTTACATCTTATGGCATCAGCTTGTCCTAGGTCACAGTTGCCTTCCACATATAGCTTTACAAAAACTGCATAAAAAGCGCTTGCAGCAACAAAAACATAACATAACATAACAAAAAATAATTTCCCCCAGGGATCAATAAAGTATTCTGATTCTGATTCTGATAATATTCCAGAAACAGGCTTTGCCGATCAGCTGTTCTTTTTTTTTTTTTTTTTTTTGCCGATCACCTGTTCAAAACACTTCCTACACTGGAATAGATGTCAGCACGAACTATCACAGGTCCACCATGACCTGCCCTAAACCGGAAGTGATGTCATTTTTGTTCAGGTTGCCTAGCAACCATGATACTAACCGCAAGAAATGTTACATACAGCTTTGTGTGACAGAAATGAAGGAGAAAAATGTTTTGTTGGTCATTCATTTTTGTCATGACGTCACTTTGATGAGTATCTGAGGCTGAGACCACGGGACTGTAAAACATGATTGTTGGGCTTCATTCCTCAACAGTCATTTCAAGATTAGCTAGTAAATAACAATTAGCTGATGTCGGTCATGAGACTAAAATCATCCCACTGTGGTAATGTAAATATAATATGGACAATATTATATGTATTGTCCGATTATTATGAGATATATATATGTAGAGGCTTTAAAACCAAGTTAACGCTGAAAGCACAAACATCACTAATGTCACATAACTGTGCCGACATGTGGCCAACAGCAATGTTTTAATGTTCTTCGTTATTAAACATTCGCACATAAATAAGTGACGTCATATTCAGTACTTACTTTTGACAGTTCACTCTTGGCCGCTCCCTTCTGCCGTATTTTGCGGCAAAATTATCCACACCTACCGCCGCGCTATGAATTGTGGGATATATGGGACCACGAAGCGTGCACCAAGCGTCCCTCTCACGTTTTCAGCTTGTTCAAAATGTTGCTGCTCGTCTCTCACACACAGGCATGAACATATCTCACCGATCCTGTCCTCTCTTCCTCGACTTCCTGTTTATCACAGCAGTCCTAACTTTGGCTCATGAACAGTCTTTCTCCTCCGTCCCTTTCTGATCTACTTCAGCCTCATGCTCCCTCGCGGCCCTTAGATCAGCTGACCAGCTGCTTTGTCCCAAAAATTGTCTGAAACTTAGAGGAGGATGAGCTTTTTCAGCTGTGGCTCCCAAACTTTGGAATGCGTTGCCTTTGAGTAATAGACAGGCATCTTCACTGTTTTCAAGTCTCTTTTGAGAACACTTTTTTTCCAGTAGCGTTTGATCGGTGTGAGTTGATGTGCTTTGTTTTAACATGAGTGGTTTTGTCTTTTGTTTACAATCTTGTTTTGTTTTTGTACTTTGTTTTTAAATGTGCTGTATAAATAAACTGGATCTGATTATTGATCGATTGATTGGGTGATCGGTAATACAGCTGCGATTAATATGAAGTAAATGGAAACAAGCCTTAGATCAATGAGGAGAATCCATAGAATATCGAGTATTGATCTGCTGATTTCCAGTCTGTAGGAATTAAACATGGGAAAATATGAAAGCTGTATTGAAAATGCTCAGCTGTTCAATCACATATCAGCAGGTCACCTGTTAAAGGGCAAAGATCAGAATGTATTAAATACAGGGAATGCAGAATTATTAGGCAAGTTGTATTTTTGAGGAATAATGTTATTATTGAACAACAACCATGTTCTCAATGAACCCAAAAAACTCATTAATATTAAAGCTGAATGTTTTTGGAAGTAGTTTTTAGTTTGTTTTTAGTTTTAGCTATTTTAGGGGGATATCTGTGTGTGCAGGTGACTATTACTGTGCATAATTATTAGGCAACTTAACAAAAAACAAATATATACCCATTTCAATTATTTATTTTTACCAGTGAAACCAATATAACATCTCCACATTCACAAATATACATTTCTGACATTCAAAAACAAAACAAAAACAAATCAGCGACCAATATAGCCACCTTTCTAATGATCGGCTATGTACCACAGGCCTTCAAGCTGGCTGTAGTTAAACCTTTACTCAAAAAGCCATCTCTAGACCCAGCAGTCTTAGCTAATTATAGGCCAATCTCCAACCTTCCTTTATATCAAACATCCTTGAAAGAGTAGTTGTCAAACAGCTAACAGATCATCTGCAGAGGTTTATTTGAAGAGTTTCAGTCAGGTTTCAGAGCTCAGCACAGCACAGAAACAGCTTTAGTGAAGGTTACAAATGATCTTCTTATGGCCTCTGACAGTGGACTCATCTCTGTGCTTGTCCTGCTAGACCTCAGTGCAGCGTTCGATACTGTCGACCATAATATCCTATTAGAGCGATTAGAACATGCTGTAGGTATTACAGGTACTGCGCTGCAGTGGTTTGTATCATATCTATCTAATAGACTCCAGTTTGTGCATGTAAATGGAGAGTGCTCTTCACACACTGAGGTTAATTATGGAGTTCCACAGGGTTCAGTGCTAGGACCAATTCTGTTTACATTATACATGCTTCCCTTAGGCAGCATCATTAGAAGACATAGCATACATTTTCACTGCTATGCAGATGACACCCAGCTCTATCTGTCCATGAAGCCAGATAACACACACCAATGAGTTAAACTGCAGGAATGTCTTAAAGACATAAAGACCTGGATGGCCGCTAACTTTCTGCTTCTTAATTCAGATAAAACTGAGGTTATTGTACTCGGCCCTGAAAAGCTTAGAAATATGGTATCTAACCAGATTCTTACTCTGGATGGCATTACCTTGGCCTCCAGTAACACTGTGAGGAACCTTGGAGTCATTTTTGACCAGGACATGTCCTTCAATGCACATATTAAACAAATATGTAAGACTGCGTTCTTCCATTTGCGCAACATCTCTAAAATTAGAAATATCCTGTCTCAGAGTGACGCTGAAAAACTAGTTCATGCATTTATTACTTCCAGGCTGGACTACTGCAATTCATTATTATCAGGATGTCCAAAAAACTCACTGAAAAGCCTTCAGCTAATCCAAAATGCTGCAGCAAGAGTCCTGACAGGGACTAGAAAGAGAGAGCAGATTTCTCCTGTTTTGGCTTCCTGTTAAATCCAGAATTCAAAATCCTGCTGCTCACATACAAGGTCTTAAATAATCAGACCCCATCTTATCTTAATGACCTTGTAGTACCATATCACCCTATTAGAGCACTTCGCTCTCGCTCTGCAGGCCTACTTGTTGTTCCTAGAGTATTTAAAAGTAGAATGGGAGGCAGAGCCTTCAGTTTTCAGGCCCCTCTTCTGTGGAACCAGCTTCCAGTTTGGATTCAGGAGACAGACACTATCTCTACTTTCAAGATTAGGCTTCAAACTTTCCTTTTTGGTAAAGCATATAGTTAGGGCTGGACCAGGTGACCCTGAATCCTCCCTTAGTTATGCTGCAATAGACGTAGGCTGCCGGGGGATTCCCATGATGCATTGAGTTTTTCCTTTCCAGTCACCTTTCTCACTCACTATGTATTAACAGACCTCTCTGCATTGAATCATATCTGTTATTAATCTCTGTCTCTCTTCCACAGCATGTCTTTATCCTGTCTTCCTTCTCTCACCCCAACCGGTCGCAGCAGATGGCCCCGCCCCTCCCTGAGCCTGGTTCTGCCGGAGGTTTCTTCCTGTTAAAAGGGAGTTTTTCCTTCCCACTGTTGCCAAAGTGCTTGCTCATAGGGGGTCATATGATTGTTGGGTTTTTCTCTGTATCTATGAAGCGCCTTGAGGCGACTTATGTTGTGATTTGGCGCTATATAAATAAAATTGAATTGAATTGAATTGAATTGTGGTGGTTCCCAGCCAGAGTTGCATGGACTGTAGCTCCTCTCCCTGTGCTCAATTATACATTTAAATTAGGTGGATGTTGCTTTACTAAGTATTAGTTCTGAGGGCTGAAGGTCCCCAAAGTACTTTTGATTACTTTTAATGAGAAAAAGATAGCTGCTGTTAATTTAAGACAGCACTACGAGTCAAAACATCAGGACAAGCTGAAAAACCGAAATGCAGAGCAGAAACTACAGAAAGTAGAAGAGCTAAAGAAGAATCTGACATTTCAGCAGAGGTGGGTCGAGTATCCAAAAATTGTACTCAAGTAAGAGTAGCATTACTTTAAAAATATTATTACTCAAGTAAAAGTAGTCGTCAAAAAAGTTACTCAACTAAGAGTAAAAAAAGTACTTGGCAAAAAGACTACTCAAGTAGCCAGTAACTGTTTGAAATGTCAGATTTATTTTATAAATAAATGCTATCATGAAGCCAATACAGAAGAACCTTAAAGGAGTAGAGACGAGCTGTTTGCATGTGCGTTGAACTCTAGCGTCATTAACCAGGCTAGCTGTTAGCTTATAGCTCACGCTAGCTAACCAGCGAGCAGTTAAAAGGACAGCTGAAGCTGCACAAAACACCCACAAACTTATCTCACTACAATGTAGCGCCGAAAATATGACTCGCAGCTCGAGCTCGACACAGCTGCTGTAACATAAGACTGACATCCAGCTAACCACAGCTAAAAAGATATTTAGAGAAAACTTACCGTTTCCTCAGGTTACACGAGTTGAGTTGTTTCACGCTGAAAAGTTGTTGTTTTGGCTCTCACTGAAGACACCAACACTGCAGATATAGCTGTTCATTTGTGCTGCTTTTAAGCGAAACATTCTTTGTATGTGAGGCCAAGGGTGTTCATCCTCTTCAGCTCTAGCGTAGACTCTGCCATGTTTTCATGGGTTTCTTCTTTCTGTGTGTCCGCTACTTTGAAACGCTTGGGCCGCTCTGCCCGCCACAGTTTCAAACTGGTCATGTGACTGCATGGCCACATCTCATTGGTAAAAAAGTTACCGGAAACTCCACTGGCGGCATGTTATCTAATGTGTTAAACTAATTTAAAAAAAAAAGAACGAAAAAATAACGAGTCGAATTTTGCAAATGTAGCGGAGTAAAAGTACAGTTTCCTATGGGCTCAAAATGTGGTCATAAATATTTTGTACTTGTAAATCAGTTTTGTACTTGTAAATCAGGATTTGTATGTGTAAAAAGAATTTGTGTGTGTGTAAAAAAGATTAGTGTTGTGGACTTAGCCAAAAAATCCCTGCAAGTTACAAGTACGAATTTTGACCCTATTTTTCTTCCTTTCATCTGATTGGTCAATGTCATGTCAATCACAAATTAAACAATCCAATCAGAGAACAGATGGGTTTGGCTGTCGGAGGGGCGCTTTTTTTGAACTGCAGGTCCTTGAAGGGTAATACAGTTTGAAGCTGGAGGATCTCTATATAAATATCCGATAGCAGCTAGGTCCCCTAACTTTCAGCAGCTGTTGAAAGGATAAAGTTGTGGTATATCAGTGGTTAGAAACACCATCATTACTTTAGGATTAGTTTAACACAAAGTCAGGGCTGACCCGGGACCATTGCTGTGAGTCACAGTGCGCAGCATAAAGGTCCTTTCACATCGGACGCAGCATGTGCTGCTAATGCTAACTGCTAACTAAAAGCCAAGGATCCAGAATTTGTTGCGCTGGCTGCTGAGCTCTGTGGGTTTTTGCAGCAGCTCTACCTGTAGTAGATGCACCTGCACTCCTCTACAAGAGTTTCTGGTTTTTTTGCTAGTTCTTCAAATCTTCAATAAAAACATGTATGCTAATTCATAACAAAGAAAGCTTTGTAATGACCACATTTTGAGCCCATACGTTTCTTCTTCATAAATGTACTCAAGTAAAAGTAAAAAGTATCTTGCAAAAAAGGTACTTTAAAAGTACATTTTTTTTCAAAAACTTACTCAAGTAAATGTAACGGAGTAAATGTAACTCGTTACTACCCACCTCTGCATTTCAGCAGATGACTTTCACCAGTGCAAAATCACAAAGTGAAGCTGTTGTGAAAGCAAGTTTTATTGTAGCAGAGGAGCCAAATCAGCCCGGTACCACTCTGAAGAGCTGCATGATGAAGGTGTGCGACGTCTTGGGTCCAGACAAAATGCAGATTTTGGCAAATGTGAGCCTGAGCAGAAATACGATTGCTGATCGGGTTTGTGAGATGGCCACTGATTTAAGAACACAGTTGTGTGAAAGAAGCAAAAACTTTCTTGCATACTCTCTTGCTGTGGATGAAAGTACAGACATGATGGACATTGCACAGCTGACCATCTTCATCCGTAAGGGGAGTGAATATTGGAAATTGAATCGATGCACGGGACAACGACAGGAAAAGACATTTTTTAAAAGTATTTCAAAGTGTAACTGACATGAAACTGCGCTGGGATAACAGATGGAGCGCTGGTGTTGTGCAGGATGTAAGATCTAGTAAGGATGCAGGAGAACTGTACTGGTGAGTTAACAGCATATCACTGCATCACACACCAGGAAACGCTGTGTAGTAAAGTCCTTAAAATGGAGCATGTAATGCTCACCGTGACGCAGACCGTACATTTTATCTGAGCTAAAAGTTTAAATCACCGTCAGTTTCAGTCTTTTATGTGGGAAATAGATTCAGAGTTTGCCGACATTCCTCATCACACAGAGGTCCGCTGGCTGAGTTGGGGAAAAGTTCTCAGTAGTTTTTGAGCTCAGCAAGGAAACCTGTCAGTTCATGGACATGTATGATGTGGTGAAAGCGTTTCAAGTGAAGCTGTCACAAATGCACCAGTGCAACCTGCCTCACTTTCCCTGTTGCCAAGTAATGTTGAGCCAAGTCGGCGCACTTTGCTCCGTCTACATGCGGCTGGAACCTTGTGTTTGCTTTCATTTATTTTTTCTGGGGTTTTTGCTGCATGTTCATATTTCTAACTTGCATAATTGTGACAGGATATATTTTTATGGAGAGCAAAATATTTAAAGTTAAAGTTAATTTTTTTAAGTTATTTATTCTGGAATAATATTTCTGCCTGTTTTTATTCATATTTATGTTTAAAAAACATCGATTTAGTGTGTTTAAAAAATGTTTATCTTGTTTGGCCCACGACCTAAAGTGTGCCTTGAGTTTTGGCCCCCTATGCAATTGAGTTTGACACCTCTGCTGTACACTATGCCACTATGCACTCGGTTATGGCGTTCCACGTATGCCCCGCCTGCCAGCATCTTGCACCCTGCTGCTACGTGCTGGATTGTCTCAGGGGCATCTTTACACAGCCTGCACCTGGAGTCTTGCCCATACTGGCAGTCACGTTTCCCTGGGCAATATTATCAGAATCACCTTTATTTGGCCAAGTTTGTGCACAGAAATCAATTTGACTCAACTTTGGGGGTTTTTGCATACAGAAAGCAAACTTTGTAAAAATATATAAATAAATAAATTTAAGCCATGAACAGGCTCACGGCTCAGCAGACATCAATAACAGCTTCACTCACACATCTGTACAAAACAAACTTTATTGAAACACCTTTACATAAAGAAAAACTTTACAGATAAACAGGAAGTGTCCTGTTACATGCGACAGGTGTCATGAAACGCCTCCAGGGTCCTAAAGTCCCTCCAAGTGGGAGGAAGTCCGTCCTGCAGGAAACGGCCACAACGCTGACATGACGACTGGAAGAGCTTTATGTAGCTCCGCAGCCAGGTCTGAGAGGGCGACACAGAGGGGTCAGACACAGACAGGCAACGACAGAGGGTAATCAGATTACTCTGGTGCCCGATTACTCTCACCATGAAAGACCGCACAACGACGTCTGGCATCTGAGGCAGCTGGTAGTGCAGCAGGGCGGTGGTGGCGTGGTCTGTTACCTGCAAGCACCTGGCTAATCAGGGCTCCGAATGCTAGGCCCACATATCAACTTCTATGCATCTGAGATCTCTTACCTTCTGAAACACCTGGTACTGGGACTTGGTCCAGATATCCAGCTGACGAGGACAAAAGAACAGATTACCGTGGTTACCTGGGACACATAATCAGCTGTTACCTGTCAGGCGAACACTCACCTTTCCTTCCTCGTTGTAAACGTTTTCGTTGAATCCTCGAACGATGGTTCTGTCGATAAACAGCGACCGCATCACAACGATGGCCTTCAGCACCTTCCCCAGAGTCACCTGGGACGGAGACAGGTGAGACAGACACATGTTACCTGATCTGAAAACACCTGTGGGCACAAAGTGTGTTTAAATGTGTATTCTACTACCAGCAGCACAGCCGACGTCCCGTTGGGTCTAAACAGCTCAATGGTCATATCAGGAAACAGCCTGCCGATGCGAGAGATGACATCATCCACGTACCTGTGACAGGTGTGACAGGTGCCCGTGTGTTAGTGTGAAAGGATAAACCAGGGGAACCGCAGCATAAAGGTGTGAAATAGTTTACTGTAGCACTGTTGTAGTATTTTGTGCAATAGTACTCACTGTGGAGGCAGTACCAGAGTACTGGGTTGGACTTTGGGCCGTCTCTTGGCTGATGCTCCCATCTGATTGGCTGATCGCTTCAGCGACTGCTGGTTCAACAAACTGGAGGCCAAGCTAGCGTGATACTGCAACTACACATACACACAAACACAGCGTGAGGATTTGACGGTAGGCGGGGCCTCTAAACATGGATTAAACGTTTTCCTCACACTCAAAGACGCTCAGCCTGCATCCGACCTCACAAGTGTCCACACGAGGACAATCCCAGTGTCCTCTGTCTGTCTGACTGTCAGGCAGTAAAAACATGGAGGCAGCGTCCGGGTGGGTGGTCCCTGACCAGTTTACAGGGAGTGGTTTTATCACGTCCATGTTTTTGCAAACACGACGGCGACGGTGGAAGGACTCATCTTCAGCCTTCGTAAACGAGGGCCGCCGCTGGCTTGGTCTGTGGTGGCAGCTCCATGAGCTCCAGCTGTGGACCAACATCAAAGCACCTGACACGCTCAGAGCAGCTGAAGAGTCGCGATCAAGAACTCGCTGATTAATGAGACACAGCTGACACAGTGGGTATCAGAGGCGGGGGCTGATTCTGTTGGTCTGAAAACGCTACGAACCATCAGCTGCACACAGAGGCTTGTCACAACCACGTCTGTCTGCGGTCAACACTCGACTTTAACAAACCGAAACAAAACAAACAACTGAGGTTACAAAGGTCGTCCTTTGTGCTTATAACATGTGAAACAGTCAAATAAAAAACCTCACACGACAGAAGCTGAAGTCCAAACAGCGATGATAAAACCGACACAGCAGGTTTGTGTCCCATGGCGTGTGGAAACTCCCACCGTCGCCATATTTCCCTATCTGGTATGACTGAAACACGCACGCTCAGCACGGTGTGTTAGGTAGAAGGTTTTGAGGTTTGGCGGGGGGATTAATGATGCATTCGCAGTGTGTGGGAGAAAAAAAAAAAACGTGCAGACACCGTAATATTTCCATGGCAACCCATACTCGATGGTTACGATAACGCCATTTTAACCATCGTATGTGGACAAACTCGTTAAGTATATTCGATACATGGCCCAGCCCTCACTCCAGCTCAACATCCATCTTCGACCCCGCAGTAACCACAAGTCTTTAATTCCAGTTACAGTCCCTACACATTTATCTATCACTCACCCAGCTGGCTCACATTACAGCAGCCTTCACGCCAACATGTGTAAAAACAATTGTGTTGCTAGGCGATCCAGTGTGTCGTAGCTACTTTAATTTCTGTGGCTTCTCCGGTTCGAGGTAAAAGTGGTTATATTTATTTCTTTTGATCCAACACGCCCCAAAAGCCAGTATTTGATGAATACGCCCAAAGTCATGAAATATGAGATGCACAGTGCTGATGGCACCGGGTCACCTGACTCAAACAGTCCTCATCATGACGTGTCTGCAAACCCGAACATTACAGCGAACAAGAGGCACGTCCTGCTTCAGACCAGCCAGCCAACAGAGCTACTCTCTGCTAAAGGCACGGACCGCTCATGAACGGCAGGAGACAGCGACCCCGCTACACTGACGCTCAGCTGTCGTCTCCTCCGCTCAGTTAGCTATGATGGTGCTAAACATGCCTTTCTTGAATTGTTAAATCTGTGACGGTGTGTCACAGCAGGGCTCCGTGGGGAAATGTCCAGGTTCAGGTCCACTTTGATCTCGCTGTGAACAGGGCGGTTGCTCTGAGGTCCTCATCAGCAATGTTCCCTCTAAGCTGCGCGCGTGCGCAATTGCGCACTGCTGGCACGTCTCTGCGCACAGAAAAAAAAATCTAACCTGAATTGAAATTAAAATGAAAACTTTAACAATCCTGTTCTGCAGTGTTAGTCAGTGACTGGCTGCTCCCGTATGGGATCAGAACGATGCCACCTTATCCCACAGTCCAGCCAATGATGCGATTCACATTCGTATAGATACGCAGCTAATCAACGTCGCTGACAGGCTCTGACAGCGTCCTTATGTGCCGACACCGGTGTTTAGCTAGCAAAGCGGCTGATGTGGAGTGAAGCCACGTTAATGACAACGTGTACAACCATTGGAGATGTGAGCAGCACAGACGAACAACTGACGGACAAAGTGTGGACTTTATACCAGTTTTTAAATTGTGTTGATCGGCCACGTAAAACCAGAGTTATGATAAAATATCTGCAATGTTTGTTTTTCTTCCTGAATACTGTCGTTGTTTATATTTACTGCAGGAAGAAACGGTAAAAACTGCGTTTTATAAGGAAAACCCCCTGAGCAAAAACAACACCCCTCCCCCAGCCTCTCCTATTGGTGGAAAAATGTACCATGTGGACCAATCACAAAATGATATGGCAACATGGCATTTATTGTTTAGGGAGGGGGAAGTTTTAGGAGTGATGGCGTGTTTGAGATGTGAGAGATTTGCAATGTTTAGCACTAATCTTGTGTCGTCAGTGTGTCGTCAGTGTGTCGTCAGTGTGTCGTCAGTGTGTCGTCAGTGTGTAGTCAGTGTGTCGTCAGTGTGTCGTCAGTGTGTAGTCAGTGTGTCGTCAGTGTGTCGTCAGTGTGTCGTCAGTGTGTAGTCAGTGTGTCGTTAGTGTGTCGTTAGTGTGTCGTCAGTGTGTAGTTAGTGTGTAGTCAGTGTGTAGTCAGTGTGTCGTCAGTGTGTCGTCAGTGTGTAGTCAGTGTGTAGTCAGTGTGTCGTTAGTGTGTCGTTAGTGTGTCGTCAGTGTGTAGTCAGTGTGTCGTCAGTGTGTAGTCAGTGTGTCGTCAGTGTGTAGTCAGTGTGTCGTTAGTGTGTCGTTAGTGTGTCGTCAGTGTGTAGTCAGTGTGTAGTCAGTGTGTCGTCAGTGTGTAGTCAGTGTGTAGTCAGTGTGTCGTCAGTGTGTCGTCAGTGTGTAGTTAGTGTGTAGTCAGTGTGTAGTTAGTGTGTAGTCAGTGTGTAGTCAGTGTGTAGTTAGTGTGTAAATGGTAAATGGCCTGTATTTATATAGCGCTTTTCTAGTCCCTAAGGACCCCAAAGCGCTTTACATATCCAGTCATCCACCCATTCACACACACATCCACACACTGGTGATGGCAGCTACATTGTAGCCACAGCCACCCTGGGGCGCACTGACAGAGGCGAGGCTGCCGGACACTGGCGCCACCGGGCCCTCTGACCACCACCAGTAGGCAACGGGTGAAGTGTCTTGCCCAAGGACACAACGACCGTGTCAGTGTGTAGTTAGTGTGTAGTCAGTGTGTAGTCAGTGTGTAGTCAGTGTGTAGTTAGTGTGTAGTTAGTGTGTAGTCAGTGTGTAGTTAGTGTGTAGTCAGTGTGTAGTTAGTGTGTAGTTAGTGTGTAGTTAGTGTGTAGTCAGTGTGTAGTTAGTGTGTAGTCAGTGTGTAGTGTAGTCAGTAGTGTTGTGTGTCAGAACAATGAGGCGCCTGCTGAGTGTTACAGGTGTTACAGCAGTGATACATCTGCTGCTGTCAGGCCTGCAGGTATCAGGCTGTTGTTCTCCTTCGTCTCATAGTGGACAGAAATTATTTTTTGGAGCGGCACAAATAATCTGTGTGGCATCAGAGTTGATGCAGAACAGCTGATTGTTCTGTAAATAGTTTGAAATGTTTATTTAAAAACGCTTTGGCTGCATTTTTAGGTAAACAGCTGCAAAAAGCTTTGTTTGCATAACTCAGTTACTTTTTTGAAGAAGTAACTATATAATTAACTGCCCAACATTGGTCATTGTTTACTGTATTTGCAGACAGAGTTACAGACTCTCTCCCAGACCACAGACTCATAATACAGTCAGAGCTTTATGAAAGAATAAAGAAAGAAAGCTTTGTTTTCAAACTTGGAGTTCAAGTTATTTTTCCTTCCAATAGTGTTAACATGCTACAGGTCATGAACAAGATTGTTTTTAATTGTCATTGTAAGTAGGCTGAAGCAGTTAATTTAAAGTAGTCTAACATAAATGCTGTAATTTGATTACTTTAATAAACCTATGTGACTTGGATGCTGGCGTGACCACACTGCACACGTCTGATGTTGCTCACAGTGGTCCAAGGGACGCTCAGGGAGTTTGTGTGTTCATGAAACATTAGAGGGAACGTTGATCATCAGTGAACAGGAAGTGCACGTTAGCGGTTACCTTGTTGGACCACTTGTATGCCTGCAGCAGCTGAGAGTACAGAGGAGTTTTATCCTGCACCGGGTCCAGACTCAGCAGACCGCTGTTATGGAGGGGGTGGGACTCTGAGGGGCGACCAACCAATCCGCTGAGACGCTCCAGCTCACTGACAGACAGACAGAGAGACGGATTTTCAGTCGCCAGAGAAAGTCAAACCGTAAAAACGTGTTTAGGATTAAAAAGTCATAAAATAACAGTCAGAGGTCAGGCTCACTTCAGCCTGCTCGAGCATGGCTGATTACACTTAGACTCTCAGTAAACATGGACCTAAAATCATCCTGACCATCAGCTGCTGTCTTGTCTCAAAATACACTCCAAGTGTTGCTCTGTGGCACGGAAAGTCGCCTTCAGTTTAGGATGTATTCAGAAAATGAACTTTATATTTTAATAATTCCCATGAGGAAGATGCATATCTGCTCTGAGGATCCAGAATTCCCTTTGGACAGTATTTCAAGTTTCCACACCAACGACACAGCGACAGTAGGTGCTTGGCAGCTGTTAGAATCAGGAATCAGAATGCTTTATCAATCCCTAAGAAAATTATGTATCTGAATGGACCCTCTTCTGTCAGCATGTCTTTGTGTATTAACTCTTAAATCAGCAGAAATATGAATGGACCCTGGTCCGTCAGCATGTCTTTGTGTATTAACTCTTAAATCAGCAGAAATATGAATGGACCCTGGTCTGTTATGAGTCTGTCAGCATGTCTTTGTGTATTAACTCTTAAATCAGCAGAAATATGAACGGACCCTGGTCCGTCAGCATGTCTTTGTGTATTAACTCTTAAATCAGCAGAAATATGAATGGACCCTGGTCTGTCAGCATGTCTTTGTGTATTAACTCTTAAATCGGCAGAAATATGAATGGACCCTGGTCTGGGGGTTAGTGTGTTTTTCTGTAGGCTGGATCCTGACGGACAGTGTTTGGACTCACTTGAGGTCTCTGTTGACCGCCTCTAGGTTTTGCTGGAATTCGGATATAAACTGCTTCTCTCGACCCTCCAGCGTCTCGCGATTCTTCATGCCGTCCTTCAGGAACTCGAACACGCGGCTCACGCTGGAGCGCAGCGCCTGGATGCCGCTGATGGCGTGAGAAAACGCATCCAGGTTCACTCCGACATTCACCACGTCCGCCATCTTCTCTGCTTTCCCCCCCCCCGGCTGCTGGCGCGCGTTGATGACGTTTAGGAAGTCGTTAAAAAAAACAAAAAAACGTGACCCTGACTGGAAAGGCAATCTTACAGTCATTGGATGATGATGTAAATAAATGTAAAGATAGAAGGTTAAAGGTCACAGGTGTTTACATGCAGGGCTGGACTGGAACAAAAAATCGGCCCGGGCATTTTGACTAGAGACCGGCCCACCAGGTATTATAGGAAAAACCATAAAGCCTTTGAATGGAAACAAACGCTGTTGTCACAGTGATGTACACTGTGTTGTTGGTATATATGTATCAGTCTAATAAACTTAAACCTACACCATCCTGCATATTCTGGTATTCTACAAGACATAATGTGGATTGCACAACACTGGTCACTATATTCTTCATTTCCAGTTAATACTTGTACAGCTGCTGTTATTGTGTATATATTTATTTATATTTCTTCATACATTCTTATATAGTTCTATATTGTGTATTTTAGTGTACAGTTATTTTATTTTCAACTTTAATTTATATATTTTATCTTATTCTCCCAGTTAAATTTACCCTTCATTCTAATTTGTGTTGTACAGTTATTTCATTTTTAATCTTAATTTATATTTTATTCCTTCCTAGTTAAATTTACCCTTTTTAATTTTTCATATTTATTTCCTATCTTATTCATAGCCTTTTCCCTTTTTTGTTTTCTTTAGGTCACGAGCAGTTGTCAAAGCATTTCACTACATATCGTACTGTGTATGACTGTGTACGTGACAAATAAAATTTGAATTTGAATTTAAACAGTACCTGGAAGCAGACTGCTTGGTCGAGTTAACCTCCTGAACTATCTACAGCACATGGTGAAAACCTGAAATTAAGACAGAGGAGACTAGAGGTGAGACATGATCATTACTGATTACTGATGACAGATTTAGATATATTTTCATAAACTATTCATTTGCCACATCAATAAACAGCATGGCAGGGCAAAATATGTTTTCTAACATGGCAACCTTTACAAAGTGAAAGGAGACAGAAAGACAGGTGAGAAAGAATTTTACACAGTACTGGTACAGAATCTAGAAAATGTGGGAAAATACTGGCATCATATACAGTACTTACTTCTGAAGAAATTATGATTGGACCCTTTCTGCTATTTGCACATTTTTTGCACATTTTTTACTGTAAATTTCTAAGTTAATTTTTAAATTTTGTAGTAACCTGTAAATTGTAGATACTGTAAAACTTTTTTCTGTCATTTAATGGTTGGGCATTGTACAGCTACAAGCATTTCATCCCCATGTCATACTGTGTATGGTTGTGTGTGTGTGTGACAAATAAAATTTGAATTTGAATTTGAAAAAAATTACTATGTACAATAATGGATTTCTATGCATTTTACAGCAGATCAAAACGTTTGTTGTAAGATTCAGATAATTATTTGTTAAAAGCGAGACATTTTAAATGAGAATAAGAGAGAAAAGTATTTCCTTGTGCCCCCCTCTCCCTGTTAAAGCCCTACCTGCCCCCCTGGCAACACTTTGCTAGATCCGCCCCTGCACAGTTACCAGCTGTCAGCTGCTTAGAAAAGGATCCTGGTGTTATTTGTCTCTCAGAAACAGTTCATAACTTCAACTCATCCATGTCACCTAAAAGGTAAACCTGTTTCTCCATCACCTGTTCAGCTCTGATGGTTCAGTAAGGACATCTCCTGGTTTCATCTGCATGTTTCCCTCTCACCACATATCCAAACCATCATGACCAGCAGCTTTACAGCTGTGGCTCCAGCAAACATCAGCTGATACTAGAAATTAATATTAAATAAATTTTAGCAACAGCTGATCAAGCTTAAACGTGCTGCTGAACCTGAAGTTCAGTTCTCCTGACACTCGGACCGGCGGCTGCTTCGGGTCTCTGCTCCTCCTGCCTTTCCGTCATCCACCTGCTGGCCTCCACCACTTGCTAATGTTACTGAATCTGTGGCAGCTCCGCGATAGCCACCACCAAACAACTGAGTTATCTTTACACATCTCCCAGCATCTGGCCAATCCACCACCTTTCATTGTTTATACCGTTACGGTTAAAAACGGGAAAAAAACCCCCCATCGGCCCATAAAAACGAGGCATACCGGGCAAACGCCCGGTATGCCCGATGGCCAGTCCAGCTATGTTTACATGTAACCGTGACCTTTGTTCATTCTGCTTCCCCGGAGACAAAAATCACCTGACCTCTGAGATTCTTAATGAGCACTGAAGGTCCGGGGAACCCCCTTTTAACAGGAAGTCACCTCCAACAGGCCCAGGCTGAGGGAGTGGCAGTTGGTCAGGGGTAGGCCAAACCAATCTTCTGCCATCAGTTTTTAGTTTGTTTGTTTTCTTTTGCCTATTTGATTTGGTTCTTTAGCCATTAGAATTATTGTCTGAAGGCCAAGATGCCCAACAGATTTACTTTACCAAGTGCATCATCACGGCCTTGCCATATCGGTCCATTGGATTAACCTTTGTTATTTATTTTATTTTATTTTCAGTAGTTAGAGACGGGACAGACATGACCTCAACAGGTGAAAAAAAGAAGAGAAAACAAGCAAAAAAGAGAGCAACATAATAAACACAACACCATTGCAATAATCTAGCTAAGTGTAAATAACAGTAAATGTTATTGTGCAGCACGCAGGGCTGACAGTGCACAATGTGCTTTGGGTTAGCAACCAAGAAAGGTGCCATCAGTTGCTGCCCAGTGATGCCAACCACGTGTGCAAGCTCAGCAGGTGAGTGAAACAACCCGTGGCTGAGAGCAGGAACTGGACTCCCAGGTGTTCCCACATTGACTACAATCTGGGACTCTGGGACTCAACAGCTGTGTGAGGAGCAGGGTGGGTTTAGAGTCAGGATGGACTGGATGGAGCCGAGGTGCTGCAGGAGGCCGTGCGCTCATATGTGGAGCCTCGCTGCAGGACAGTGGCCTTGATCCAGGTGTCCTGGAAGCACAGGATGGGCTTGGGATGCGTTCCTGCTGGGGCGAAGCCTCAGAGGTCTCAGATATTTGCCATAAACTAAAACATGTGGCAGTCCTAAGGAGCCGACAGCACAGCAGTGATGCAAAAGAAGCGTAGCTCTAAAAATTCTCTTCAAACTAGCCAGTAAAAGCAGAAAGATTCCTGAGATTATAGGAAGTTTCCATCAGGATCTGACTGATAGGTTTGTAGCTCGAACCTATTCGCTGGAACGTTAAGGACAATCTGCTACGCAGCAAAAAGCAAGACTCAAGGCACCAAAGTTCTCTGGTTTACTCATGCATGAGGGAGACCTGGCTGGAGCCAAGCGTCGTTCCACCACTTGACCACTGTCAGAGTCTCAGCCAGGTTTCCCCACAGCACTCCTTTTATTGTGGCTACATGAATATGCATAGGGTCATTAACATATAGCATCTTACATAGGTATACATGTAAACAAAGAATACTGTGTGTGTGTGTGTGTGTGTGTGTGTGTGTGTGTGTGTGTGTGTGTGTGTGTGTGTGTGGTACTGCTGATCAAAGGGTCATATAACATGAAGGCAAACATCCTTGGTCAGGAAGAGGGTAGACCCCCCCCCCCCCCCCCCCCGGTGAGGAAGTCCAGCAGTTCATCTAAACAGAAAAGCACTTAGACTAGAACAGACGTAGCTACGTTAATCCTACCATAAAACAATGAAGACAAGGTACGACCTCTCCCGTGCTCCCAGGATGTGGGTGTGCATTCTAGTGTGGAATACACACCAAGCCTTTGCAGCCTGTTAAAGATCACACAACCTATCACTACACAATTGATTATACACCTCTAAGAATATATGGTTAAATATTTCCTAATACAAATGACAATAATAAAATCTAAACCCAACACTGACCCTGATGGTCGTTTTTGCTGTAATGCTCCAATGATTTCATAAATTTGTTGCATATATTTTATAATTTAATCATCAGGGATCTTTTTACTGAGCAGCGATGTAATGTTTGGCTAAAAGGCTCTCACAGAGCTGCAGGTGGACCTGAACTAGAACCACCACATCATCAGCTCATAGCTCAAAGACTCCACCTCCTGTCAGACCGGGGGACGTGGTCTCCGCCCATCAACCCATTCCTGGCCATTTCGTTTATTTGTGACTGACACCTTTGTTTACCTGAGCAGGTGCAGAATATCAATATTAAATCTCAGAGGAAAAAAGTTTGTTTCCTGTCAGGATCAGATGCCAGTCATGTGACTAGCGGGGTTATTCACCCCTCGCTATCAACCGTCAGATGAACCGTTTTACCACCTGATCCAGAGAGAGAGAGCGAGAGGGAGGGCTGAGCCATCAGAGCGACAGATCTTTGAGAGAGAAAAGAAAAGGGGATGAGGAGAGGGATTAGAGGAGAAACAGAAGGAGGCTCGCTGAGGAAGAGGAGGATTAACGAGAAGAGGAAGGGAACAAAAGGAAATACAGTAAGAAGAGAGGAGCTGAGGAGGAGGAATGTTTGATTGCCCGTTTAATCAGCTCATCAAGAATCAACTTGAAGACAGACAGGTGAGTGGCTGTCACACAGACAGGTGTGCTTGCAGACAGACAGACACACGGATGAAATAACCTGAGCAGGTGTGTACGAAGGTGTCTCAGGTGAAAACTGATCTGAAAGCTTCAGGTGATAAAATTATGATTTTCTGAAAGTAAACGAGACATTAGTGAGGAGGTGTTCCTAATGAAGTGGACGCTGAGTGTGTGTCAGGCATGGTACTGATCCCGCTCCGGTTTCATCAGCAGGAAGATTTTAATAAAGAGGAAGAGTCGGAGGACCGAGCGTCTCAGTTTAATCATCTCTGCCATCTCACAAACAAACACAGACTCTGAGCCGAGCTCGGACCGTCTCGCTTTATTTCTCCAGAGGCTGCAGGACACTGAGCAACATCTACACACCTGCTCCTGCATGATGACGGCTGATTAAAAGACTTCAGGTAAACCGGCAGGTCACAAACATCTGGATGCTTTCAGTAGCTGGTCAGTGCTTCAGGGTCGCCGCTGGTTAGGGTGTTTATACTGGTAGGAAAAACTTGGCGATTGTCACTTTGGGGGGGGTGTCGGGTTGTGGTACTTCCCTGCCTGAGGCTGAGAGATGGCACGATGCTCGGTTCCAGCTGTGGAACTGGACCCCAGGAAGGCGGGGCTGGATACTGCCCCAGTTTGCAGCTGTCCGCAGTGACAGGTGGTGGGCGAGGGGCGGCGGGTCTTCTTCTATCCCCAAGGTTCACAGCGTTTCTCTGGTGGATGTGAGCCTTGCTTCCCTGCGTGTTTGGGTGGGAGAACAGGTCTCGACTGGGGCTTGTGCGGACTTGTCCAATCACAGCTCAGAGTACTCAGGTCCTGTAGGGTTCGGTTGTCCTGCTGGGAGTCTTCAACGGTCACATGAGCAGTAACAGTGAGATGTGACTGGGAGAAATGGCCTGCCCGGTCTCTGACTTCTTCACAGTTTGTCCATAATGAAGGGGCGCCTGGTTCCAACTCAGCTTAGTGACCGGTTCGTGCAGACTGAGTAGCCTCCTGTAAGGTGCGTTGCTCCTTACGTTTCCAGGCTGAACAAAAACACGTGAAAGCTCTCGGCTGAAGGCAACAATGTAGAAAATATTCATGAATAATTGGTTTGAATGCACAGGCGAGCTTCCAGAGACAACACAAGCCTGTGCCCAAAGGTGGCAGCTGCAAACAGGAAGTGAGGTCATTTTGAGCAGATTGTTTCCTGTCTGTGAACATGTTTGGTTCAAGTTCACGGCATACTCAACGTTTGATGCTCTGTTTCTGTTCTTCTACTGCAGGCCTGTGGGCGGCGAGCAAAACCTTTAGCACACCATGACAACCACACAGAAAGCAGATGGTTGCCATGGTAGCCACCTGTTTGAAGTAGGCCTGGCAAAGCTGTAACTATGGCATGACCTTCAGCTGAACTTCCTGTTTGCCTGACAGTTCATCATGTCCCTCTCACACGCCCTCGCCCTCCTCGCCCTCCTGCTGCCGCGTGGACGGTGTCAGTTTGATGTCTGTCGATCTCTGCGTGGCTCAAAGGCGGGGCCTGAGTTTTACGCCTGTCAGCCGCCCCCAACCAACATGAAGGAGGTGATGCAGATCAGAGTTGACCCCCCTGGGATCACCTGCGGAAACCCACCTGAGAGATTCTGTACACTGGTCAGTCTGACGCACCTGAACACACACACCTGATCACAAACCTGAACACACAGGTGACCTCTGAGCCGACTTCCTGTTGCCTGTGTCACAGAAAGACATTATACCTCTGCTCTCTTCATCATTTTCACTCCACAAACTTCAGTTTGTCAGATGAACTCTGTCCACAGGTGAGGGTTTCACTTCACAGAGAGCTTGTGATTGGTGCTGCAGCATCTGAACTGTTTGCTGATGAAATTATTTTAAAGTTTTCCGACTACATTTAAATTGTTGGTGTTTCACTCATTTTAAACGTGAGCAGCTCGTTATCTTTCACCAAAACAAGGAAGAGTAGACGATCACCTGTCAGTCATTGTATGACCTCCTGCAGGCGCCCCGAGCCACAGTTTGGACCCCTCTGCAAACAGACAGAGGACACGGTGATCCCGCTGGCTCTCTAATTGTTCCTTTGGGAAGCTGAAGTCCTGCCTGAATTATTGATAAATGTAACAGCTGTAATGAAGCAAAGACTAAATGCTAATTGATTTCATTTGTGTCAGTGAAAAGACCCCGAGAGTCGGACAGGAAGCGTCTCACAACATACGTGAAACACGCTAAAGTTCAGTGGGTTAGACAGGCGCAGTAACGTGATCAGAACATGAACAAGGACGTTCAGACTGTGCAGCAGATGGACTCTGGAGCCACTGGCTCCACTGAAAAACAGACTCAGCTGTAATCACATTGGGTGGAACAGTGGTTATGCCTCCAAGCAAGAAGGTTCCTGGTTTGAATCCCAGCTGTACCTGCACGGCTTTTCGCCAGCTTCCTCCTGAGACTTGCGTGACTAACTGATCTGAAATCAGCTATGAAGTGTGGGAACAACTCATGTTAGCGTTTAGTTGACATGCTCACAGTTCAAAGTGTCGACGGAGCTGTTTACAGTTTTTGAAAGTGAAGAGTGGGCGTAGATACCTGCTATCTGTGCAGGTATCTACACCCCCCAACATTCAATGACATTTCTTATCACACAGGATCAATAATGAGTTTACATTCAGACCACCACACATGCTTTGAGTCAGACTACTGTAACAGTCTTTTAACGGGAATTAATAAGCTTTGCTATCCAAACTTTCCAGGAACCCTGAACATGTTACTCCAGCTTGCTGCTCTTCAGATTTGACTCAGTAAAGTTAAATCCCATTTCAGAGTATCGACCTGCTCTTCCTGTACCAACCGCTGCGAACCCTCAGATCCTCAACACAAACCTGTTTCCTGTTCCCACCTCATGCTAAAGGTGATCGAGTGTTGGCTGTTTTTCACACTCAGCTCTGGAGTGAGCGGCCCGAGGAGCTCTGGCATGCTTTGTCGGGGTTTTCTATAAACTGGTCAATTTGAATGTAGATTTGATGTTTTTGACATTCTTAGTTGAACTCAGTATTGTTTGTAACTTCGTTAAAGTTATTCATTACATTTGGAATAACTGTCAGGTAACTTTGGAGTCTAATTGGCTTATATTACATTGTGGTCACGCTGACAACTAAATACACAAGGATTCATTTTTAAAAACCTTTTTATTTGGAACAAATTAGGTGATATTACTGAGACGTAGTAGTGAGTTTACTTCTGTCGTTGTCACTGGTGCTGATGTCGAAACTACATCTAGTCAGGTGACCAAGAAAGTTAGCGACAGATCGAACAGATTTCATGAGTTTACCCAATTCCTTAAAACTCCAGAGAGGCCTGTAAGACTGCACCTCTGCTTCCTGGTCCCAACTCGGGTCACGTTTTGGGGGGTTTAATAAATTTGGCGGGAGCTGCTCCATCCAAAGCAGGATAGATGCCGTCTCTTCTAACAAGACCAGGGTCCTTCCGAATGTTTCCTAGTTATCTGATGTTGGACTCTGAGTTTGGATATTTTGGTGGAAACTGCATGAAAATTTAAACACTTTCATGATCATCTGACAGGAATGAGTCTAACACGTCTCCTTCAGCATGTATTTCAGGTTTTCGGCCCTCTTCGTGTGATTAGTTAGTGCTGGTTAGTTAAAGCCACATCTCCTGCACACGGCAGCTGAAGTTAAAGGATAAACCTCAAACCCTAATCAGATTAGCATCAGTGTTAATCCCTCTCTGCACATGTTAGAGTCTCTGTAAAGGTACAGCATACTGACCTTTAATGACTACACAAAGTATGTGTAAGTATAACGGAGGCCTAGGTTAAAGGTCAACATTAATTAAACACAGGATAACAGAAGCTGTGAGAATACCGCACAGTTTGTGTTTGCAAACGTCATCGGTATTAACCGCCTACAAACAGCATGTCAGACCAAATCAGGAAGCACCCGCAACAATAAAACTAAAAACACTGGCCATGAAAAGCCACACTGGTGCTGGTCCATGTTCACCATTAATACTAGCACTTCTGCGCTGAAGTTATGGTCTTTCCTCATCTCAGTCCACTCTGACTACCTCGAACAACACATTTTTAAATTAAATTAAATTTTATTTATATAGCGCTAAATCACAACAAAGGTCGCCTCAAGGCGCTTCATAGATACAGAGAAAAACCCAACAATCATATGACCCCCTATGAATTTAAACCTCAAAAGTCCCCCTCTTCATTTCTCTCCTGAGAAATGAACTAATTCCTTATTTATCCCTTTAAATTTACTTGCAGGTGAAAATAATAACTAGAATGTAACGAAACAAATCATGCCCACAAATCAAGCTCTAAACCCACTTCTAATTTCTATTTTTGGCCACACACCGTCTACGGGTAACATAAATCCAGTCTTAACACTATTTCTTTGGCAATTTACATAACATACAAATCCTGCAAACTATCACTAAAGTTGCTCTCATTACTCTCCATTACTTTCACAGTGTTACTGGAGGCCAAGGTAATGCCATCCAGAGTAAGAATCTGGTTAGATACCATATTTCTAAGCTTTTCAGGGCCGAGTACAATAACCTCAGTTTGATCTGAATTAAGAAGCAGAAAGTTAGCGGCCATCCAGGTCTTTATGTCTTTAAGACATTCCTGCAGTTTAACTCATTGGTGTGTGTTATCTGGCTTCATGGACAGATAGAGCTGGGTGTCATCAGCATAGCAGTGTAAATGTATGCTATGTCTTCTAATGATGCTGCCTAAGGGAAGCATGTATAATGTATGAGGTAAAAGTAAAAAGAACAAATTCCTGATAAAACATCTGTTTTCTGTGGACTTCCATCACACTCACCCTCTTTTCTCTCAATCAACCTTTGTCTTCGAGGGGCTCCTGCAACACCATGCCTGGGATTATAATGACTGTCTCTGAAATGTGCAGAGTCGCTGCTTTGAAGAGGCGTTGGAATTCTTTCAATTTTTCAGGAGTTACGGGAGCTACAGATGTTAATGTGACAATGACATTCTTGATTGTTTATAAACTTACAGCCCGTGTTCGTGCTTTATCAAATATTGGTGCTCAATGTGGTCTTTCCTCAGGAGAACCCGTACCTGTGCAGCGATGAGTGCGACGCCTCTAGCCCAGACCTGTCTCACCCTCCTCAGCTCATGGGAGACAGGGAGAGGGGTGGGCTCATCACTTACTGGCAGACAATCACATGGTCCAGGTTTCCTGAGCCCCTATTGGCCAACATCACCCTTACCTGGAACAAGAGTCTGGAGGTGGTCGATGACATTGTTGTTACCTTCGAATATGGCCGTCCAACCAGCATGGTGCTGGAGAAATCCATCGACAAAGGTGACTGGAAACCTGTTAAACACCTGTTCTGACTAATGTTTGAGAGATTTTCTGAAACATTCAGCTGATCAACTTCACTGAAGAGTAATTAGCTGAGTGCAGAGTCTGAGGGGTATCATTCAGAAACCCTTGTCTCCTCTGATCCATGGATGTGGGTGAAACAAAGTCATTTATGAAGCTTTTACAGATGGATTTTGTCTGGAGATGATTCTGAAACCAGGAAACAGGAAGTCACAAACACCGTGAACTGTCAAATAATCAGCGTTTGTGTTTCAGGTGTCACTTGGCAGCCGTATCAGTATTATGCCGATGACTGTCTCGAGGCGTTCGGCATGTCGCCCAAACGAGTCTCTGATTTAGCACCAAGTAACATTACCCGGGTCATCTGCACCGAGCAGTACTCCCGCTGGGTCGGCGCTAAGGTCTGTAACTGGACCCTGATGCTGGTCCCGCACAGTATGCAGAACACATTTGTACAGCTTATATTTATTTGTGGTTATCTGAAACTTCTCCTCACCAACAGGAAGAGAAATCTGTGGTGTTTGAGGTGAGAGCTCGGTTCGGGGTGTTTGCTGGTCCAAAGCTGATCAACATGGACGCTCTGTACACTCGGATGGAGACCACAAAGGGACTCAGAGATTTCTTCACTTTCACCAACCTCCGACTGAGGCTCCTCCGCCCGGCACTGGGAGGAACCTACGTCCAGAGAGACAACCTGCTGAAATACTTCTATGCTATTTCCAACATTGATGTTTTTGCCAGGTAACCAACAAAGACCTACCATAATCTAACTATAACTCAGCAACAACTGGCTACATTCACAAATGAGACAAACAAGTCCTTGCCCTGAAAAGACCAACATCCCTACTGGGTAACAAACTAAACAACCACAAACAAACACTAATGTACCATTTCAATGCCAAAACCAGTTAACCAACCTCTATATCACAACCAAGACGAGCCAAAAGCCAGCCATCATCATCAGGCGTTCCCCAACATTACAGCTAATCACAAAAAGTCATGTAGGGGGGCAGAACAGAGAGGGAGGCCAGTTTAAGAGGATTAGGATTTGAGATTTTGGAAAGAAATTGGACTACATTCAGAAGAATTTTCTTTTAAAGCTTACCTGACATCAGGGGGTTTTCAGCAACTTTTGACATACACAGAGGATAGATGATCCATGGTCAAGCTGAACACTGTCACCATCTTGACATGACAAGCAACTCAACCAGTCCCACTGTAGCCCCGCCCTAAATCCTGGCCTGCTTCGAGCAGGACAAACTGTTGTATTCAGTCAGACCTGAAAGTACTCACTGCTCAGATCGCCTGAGCGATCTGAAGGCTCGTACACTTCTGTCCAGTCAGACTCCTTCACAGCCAAGAGGAGTCACTCCCTGCTGGACATTAGAAAGAATGCAGGTTTAAGGAGCAGCGTCCATCTTAGTGGTCTAGTTTCAGGAGTTTCATATGAGTTGGTAAAAGTTCAGGTGAAGCTAAGCCCTTCTTTGTGTGTGTTTCTCAGGTGTAAGTGCAACCTACATGCATCTCAGTGTGCGCTGCGCGATGCGACACTGCAGTGTGAATGCGACCACAATACGGCTGGACAGGACTGTCAGAGCTGCAGCCGAGAGTTCACATCTCGCACCTGGAGACCAGGATCATACCTGCCCCTGCCCAAAGGCACTGCCAATGCCTGTATGTAGCTACACATGCACACAGACACGCACCTGCAAACAGCAATATAAACTCTACACCTGTTTCCATTCATGTCCTTCTCAGGTGAAGCAACAGAACCTGCAGCCAGTAAGTACAGCTCAGCTGATTAGCTGTCTTAACTGTCTGTCTGCTCACCTGTCTGTGTTGCATCATGGCACTTTACACTTGTAAGCAACTGTGCGTTTCTGTGCAGCTTGTCTAAGGTGAGCTTTTAGCAGCTGAATTCACTTCACGTTACATCATCCCCGTCAGTCACACGATAGCAGTCTACAAGGAAAATTTGGATGTTAATTATGTAGTTAACAGATGAGCCGCTCATGCTCTTAGTCTGTGTAAGTTGTTTTAAGTTGCTAGTTGTCACACACACACACTCATCCTAAGAGATGCAACCCTGACTGAATAGAGATCAACAGATAAGCTATATAGATCAGTAGATCAGCTAGTGACTGACTGACTTTTTTAGATCTGAGGAGTCAGCAGCTGAATTCTCAAATTTCTGGACAAACGCGATTCAAAGTTTCTGAGACTAAAGCACAGGGTGGAAACAGTCTCGGCTAAAGAGAGGATTTGTCCAGCAGTCTGTGGATTTAGCTGCATTAGAAATTGTTAGTGTCCATAAAGCCTCTGCAGGACACAGACCGGGTGTTTCTTACAATCACAGGAGATGAGATGTGGCTGGATGGGCTGCAACAGACTCCAAACTAAACCCAATGTTATGGCCTCAGCACCCTATGCAGGAAGGACCAGAGATAATAACCCCACCCAAGCAGAGCAGAGGCTGATGAGCCATGGCAGAGATCAGGTGACTGAGGATGAGCTAGATGCATAAAAGAAACCCAAACTGTACGAACCTTGAGATCCAGGTTCAGTTGCAAAAGGAGCCTCTGCGCTGTGGTTCATTGTACAATGTTGACCTGTTGATGGTGTGAACACATCTGTATAATTTCTAAAATAGCGCTGCTGTTCAGACTGTTAGGGGACAGGTATAAACATGTTGATATTTGGGGTGCTGAGAAGGAGGTTTGGTCTCAGATTTAAAGACAGGACTTGAAGAAAATAAGCATCAAGACTAGAAGATTAATGGCTCAAATGGTTTCTGTTGTTGGTTAGGGATTGCATGAGGGATGGGGTTGATTGCAGTTCCACTAAGACCAGGTTTTGGTTCCAGGGAGGCCTTTGAGAGCAGGTGGTTTACTCTGGAGTCTGTCAGCCTGACCATCTGCGTGGCTGTTATGAGAATGTTCATTTATTGCACTCCCTTTCATTAAAACCTCCCTGGAGTCTCTTAGCTGTAAAAAGATCTTGTTTTCATTCTTTTTCTGGTCTGGCTTCATGGTGGGACACACCCAGCTCACCAGTTTATTTTTACAGCCAGAGAATTAGACTGGAAAGCCCCAGTACCCTGTTCTGCAGACTGTAGAGAAAAGATTACTAAAGAGACGTAACTCTTCTTCTCTGACAGCAGGTGGTGACTCTAACTCTGAAGCATCTGATAGACCTGCCACATCAGATGGAGTGACTGACAGTACTACTACTGCTACTATTACTACTGTACCTGAGAGCAGGACGCCAACCGACACAAATACTGCTGTTGGCATTACTACAGCCACAACTGACAGAACTACTACAGCTACTGTTCCTACTAAAACTGACTTTGGTACCCCAGCTGACAGTACTACTACTACAACTACCAGTGACAGTACTACAGCCACTTATACTGTAACTGACAGTACTACTAAAACTGATACTAATACAGCTTTGAGTACTACTAACCGCATGACTGATAAGACTTTGAATGACCCAACTTCTCCTAAAGACATTCCTTTGACTACATTCATGTACACATTAATGTCTGATAACAGCACAGAGGGTCCTCTTATGGTTTCAGCTGATATTTCTACTAATACTGGAGGCAATTCAAGTACCAGTACATACATGACTGACTCTAGTACTGTGACTTACTTTACTAGTAGTAATGATTCAGCTGACCTTCCTTTAACTGCTATTGACTCTACCTCAACACTCACAACTGGTACAGTAGTTCTTACTGCTGTCCGTGGTACTATTAGTACTACAGGTTCTGTTGCCTTTACAGACTCATTCAGTACAGCTGGACCTACCACAGACACAGCTCCACCCAACAATCCACGTCTGAAGACTGGAGAAAAACCACCTCCCAGAGTACTAGACAGTACCACCAGCCGTCCTACCAGTACCACCCCCACTGTCCAAGGCAGCAGTACTGACACTGGAGGGTCTATCTCTGACCCACTGGGTCCACCCTATAACTCCACTTCAGACGTTGGTGTGCTTGGGACTGATATATCGAAGGTGGTGAGCAGTGCTGTGTCACCTACTGTCCCAACACCATCAGCTGGAATTCTGCCTCTAACAACCATCCCAGAAACGTTTTCCCCAGGTGACGGGTCTCAATCTGAAAACTTTCTCCCCACTGGATCTGTCCGTATCAGTCAGGCTGGAGATACTCTCTTTACAACAAAACGTGATGGAATTTCTCTTCGTCCTGATATACCTCCTCTGGCTGTACCTCCTCCAGATCTACCACTGGAAGCTCCCTCTGTGGATATACCTTCTGCTCTTAATGAAGCCCTTCCTGATGTAATTTCTCCTGATGTTTTACTGGATATACTATCTCCGGATACACTTTCTCCTGATGCATCATCTCCAGTTACACTTACTAATAATGTACAGCTACCAGAAATGCCCCCTCTTGATCTATCATCTCCAGATACACTCACTCCTGATGAAATAGTTCCTTTTGTTCCAACCCCCAATGTACTGTTTCCAGGTGCACCATCTCCTCCTGCTTTATCTTCCCTCAATGTTCCAGCTCCTGATGGAGCTCCTACTGATATATCTTTCCTTGAGGTACCTACTCAAGAACTTCCTCGTCCTGATCTCCCTCTGGAAGGACCACCTCCTGACAAACCTGCTCCTGATGTACCTCTTCCCGACCCGCCTTCTCGTAATGTATTTCCTCCCGATACACCTCCTCCTGACCTACCTTTTCCTGATCCGCCTTCTCCAGATGTACTTCCAGATGGGCCATCCATTAAGACTCCAGATACTTCAGTAGATTTTCCTCCTCCTGATGTACCTTCTCCTGATGGGGCATCTCCAGAAATACGTCCTCCTGATGCTACCCCTCCAGCTCCAGATATTCCTGTGGACTCCGTGTTGCCTCCCTATGGAGGTGGTCCTGTATCAGACACAAAGTCCGCTACTATAGATCAGTCTGACCCTGCTGGTGATTTAGCACCTGTTGACTTTACCTTCCCAGTTCCAGAAAACCCAAAGTCAGTTGGCCCTGGACAAGATTCAGGATCTGATTCTCAGCCCATGCCTGTGGTTGAACCTGGCAATGTTTCAAGTGACAATATTGAAACGCCTGGATCTAATTCTATCAATGCTGGACAGGAATCTTTTCCAGTAAAGCAAGGCAGAGGAGAGACAGGAAATGAAAAATCTGAATCAAGTGGTCCAGATTCTTCTGTGCCATACAGAAACATTCCTAATGTGGATCCAGGAGTGGATCCAGGCAGTGAGAATCCTGCAGTAGATTCTACAGCAAACAAAAAGGAAAGAACGTCTTCTGGAGAGGAATCTGTTGAACCATCAGGAGGGTTGAAGTTTGAGGAAAAGAAAGACTCGAAACAAGAAATGACAAGAGAGGCAACAAAGGAAAAAGGTACAAAAACAACAGATTAGGATTCACAGTCAACAGATATTAGTGTAGAAAGTATCCTTGTTGTTAATAGATTACTCCACCCATCAACCCATCCATCCATGGTAAATGGACTGATTCTTATATAGCGCTTTTCTACTTTCCCGGAGTACTCAAAGCGCTCTATACAACATGTCACATTCACCCAATCACACCCATTCTCACAAGCACTGACTCTAAACTTAGTGCTTTCTAAGTACATGCACACAAATTCAAATTCTGATGGAGCAACTTAGGGTTAGTATCTTGCCCAAGGGTTGGGTACTGTTTCCATGGCTGAAAGTTTCAGTGTTAAGTGGAACCTTTGGAGATTTCTCCATCATGGCATGATTGGTCAGATTACTGACACTGGGCGGATTGTAGGTTTATGCAAATTTGAAACCATTTTCTATTGAAGCATTAATGGCAGGTTTTTAGTGTTTTTTAGAAGAAATGTAAACAGAAAACATCAAAATCCTCATACAAATTAAGTATTTCATTTCCTTTTTGAACCAAGCAGTGCCTGAAGCCAAAGAGGAAACTAAAGAAAAATCTAAAGCCGAAGGAGAGAAGGAGAAAGAGGACAAAGGCTATGAGAAGAAAGGTACAGAACGCAGTCACTGTACTGCCATACTGCCACCTACTGGCAGGTAGTAGTAATGTAACCCTCATGGTAAAAATCCTAACAGGATGAATAGATCCAGTAAACGTTGTGCTGATCCCTGATTGGTAGATCATGCAGTGGTGACCCTGACTTCATATTGCCATGCTTACTGGTTACGCACCTGGTTTTGTGTCTAAAGCAACCCAGAAGATCCTGATTCCAGGAGGACCAAAGTTCAGTCAGCTGTCCAAAATTGCCTATGTGAGCTTCCAGGGTAAGACCTCTGTGTCCCACCCATTGACTGTAGAAAACATGGACGACGCGTCAGGTCCCCAAAAATGAAGCCAAAACGTCTCTATCGCCCCCTGGTGTCTGGCTGCAGTATAGGTCATAAACCCCGCCTCCTCCTTGTTAGCGGATGGGACGGGGGTCAGACTAAAATTAATTAATTCTCCTCAGATAATCTTTTTCCATAGATTCTTTCTTTTGTTATCAATAGTTGCTGATTTATGTCCAAGGGGTCTCCTTTCCCATAAGTTTGATTCTAATTCCTACTGCGGTGATGTTAAATTGGGGTGAAACGTCATCATAGCAGCTTTGACTGGCAGCTGCAGTCACGGAGAAACTTGCGTATCTCTGTTCGGGAATAGCAGATAGAGCGTAGGCTCTGAGAGGAGGACCGGCGTTTACGTTACGAAAACACGACCGAGTGTTTTAACCTGACAGCCTGAGGTATTCTTCAGTAAACTGGACTACCCGACAGAAGGACCCGAGGCCCCGCTGCACTTTTTCGGTAAGTTAAACGTGTTTGTAAGCTAATCCGTAACTACCGTCCTTAGCTAGCTCCTGAGACCTAGCTAGCTAAGATGAGCACTCGGCTGTCAGGGTTCGTTTAGCTAATCTGTGCAGGTGAATGAATTTACCCTGACTGAAGAAATCAAGAGAAACGCTCTGCGCTGCTCAGTCACTAATTACCGTTACTGTACTTTTATTACAAGTGTTATACTGTAAAAGCAACAGGCTGCATCCTGCTTCAGCTCCTGTGCAGAGCTGATTATTAAATATCTTAAAACAGCTGCATGTTTTCAGTCTCCACATGTGTAAAGACAGTAACACCATTTTTTTAAGCTTGTACTTCAGTAACTCCTCATTAATCTGTAACTATGGATTAAACTGTAGAACTGAAAAAATGTAAGAGAAGAGCTTCAGATCCTGAGTGTGTGAGGACAGAAGGATCAGCTTTATTTTAGATTTAAGAGATAAACTTTATATTTCAGTTTGTGATGGTTCTGTTCTGTTTGTGATTACAGGAGCTGCCCTCAGATTCAGACCTCAGCACCACCCAGTGACAGCAGACAGATCATCCAACATGTTCACATGTTAACTGCAAAATGAACTGATGAAAACAGTACAAAGGTTAAAGTGCCACATGTGCTGTAGTGAAAGCTGCAGCTGTTTTATTGATAAAGTTAAAGACAAAAAAACAAAACGATTAATCACTCATGTAACTGTGTCACTGTATATCAGCATTAACAGGACCTCAGTTTGGTGTTTCACAAAGCTGCTGATAGGGATGGGTACCGGTGTCCGGTGCCATGATGGCACCGGTTCTGACATAAACGGTAGTAACCAGACCGAAAAGCAGCGCACATTTTGGTGCTTTATTTCGGTGCTTTTTCTTCCTGAACTTCTAGCCAATCATTTTACGTTTCCGAGGATAGTAGGCGGGCCCAGGTACGTACGTTCTTTTAGAGCAGAGCTACAGATTAAAAACGCCCAGGGCGAAGCGGTCAAAGTCGGGCTGTACTTCACAGCAAAATATGCAAACTCAGCAGCCTGCAACTAGTGCTTTAAGCTGATACTGTGATACTGTCAAAGGAGGTAACACCTCGAATCCGATGAAACACCTGGCGACGCATAGCGTTTTTTTTAAAAGCCCAGAAATGCGCCGTATTTGATAGCTTGCTGCGAGACCTCACACCGAGCGCATCTACTGCGGGTGGGTTGCCTGTTATGCAACATCCCCCAAAAACTCAGAGAGGAGAGTCCTGGCCCCTAGCCCTGCCAGTGTAGCAGAAATGATGAGGATGATGATGCAGCAGCAGCCGTTCTTCTCTGCGTGAGTAGCTTCATGTTGTTCGTGTGTAATTTACGTTGAGTAGGCTAACCACGTTATTACGTTAATGCATGTAAGGTGAACTAGCAAACATCATCATAGCTACATGCGGCTGTCTTCCTGTTTGATGGCAGATGCTCCCTTCACCCTGGCCAAAAAGGCTAAAATGACCAAAGAAAAAGTGGGAAACAGTTAAACATGAGAGGTTTTGGACAAAGTTTATTTTTTCCATTGTTTAAGCACTGCTTCCAGCCAAGAGTGATACCATATATGCCCCATAGCTGCAGAAAAGGCTAACATTGTTATCTTTTTACAAAAAACAGCTAAACATGAGAGGTTTTTGGACCAAGTTTGTGTTCTCCATTCTTTTTGTTCCTAGGGCGACCGTGGCTCAGGGGGTTGGGAATCGCATCTGTAACCGGAAGGTCGCCGGTTCGATCCCTCGGCTCTCTGTCCTGGTCGTTGTGTCCTTGGGCAAGACACTTTACCCTACTTGCCTACTGGTGTTGGCCAGAGGGGCCGATGGCGCGATATGGCAGCCTGGCTTCTGTCAGTCTGCCCCAGGGCAGCTGTAGCTACAACTGTAGCTGCCTCCACCAGTGTGTGAATGTGAGAGTGAATGAATAGTGGTATTGTAAAGCGCTTTGGGTGCCTAGAAAAGCACTATATAAATCCATTATTATTATTATTCTTTAAGCACCGGTTCGAGCACCGTTTCAGCACCGGCACCGTTTCAAAAGTACCGATTTGGCACCGGTATCGGATAAAACCTAAACGATAACCATCCCTAGCTGCTGATCTCAGACCTGCACAGCTTCCGTTTTAAACACTTGATGTACTCAGCTGCATGAAGAGCACGTTTGAGTTTCTCTGACACAATTAAATAAAACCTGATGAAGGTCAAAGGTCGTCACTTGTATGTTTAACTACAAATTTGTCATCTGGAATTCTTTCAGTTTTTTGCAGATGGTGGGTTATTTACCATAAAGTGATTCAGAGTTATTCATACCAGAGTAACCAGAGAGGATCATATATTTTTAAATATACAAGTTTCTACAGGACTGAATATAATATCTTTATGTAAAAGCCTGGAGCCTCTGGGGAGTATCCGAGTATTTATAACATTACACAACCCAAAGGTCTCCATCACAGTGTTCATGAAATGCTGGGTTTATCCATCTTCTGGGGCGGGCCTACGGAGGAGTGCTGAAGATTTCCCTGTGAGGGAGCTGCTGGTGAAGATCATGAGTCCTGCTTGATCAATGCGATGAGCTTCAGTCTTCCAGGGGCCTGTTCTTCGTACCTCGCTAAGTAAGTTAGCTGGATTTGATTGTTGACGATTTCGCGTGATCTTGGATCGTTCGGTTCTCCGAAGCTCATCCGGGACTTGCTGTCATAGCAACAGATCCGTAAGCGTAAACCTGCTCGGGAGCAGGTTTACTTTATGTAAACAGGATTAGATCGCGGCCACTCAGGTATGTCCGCTTCATTTATATGAAAGCAACAGCGATATTTTACCACTGTTTCACCATAAATAAATAACATCAATGTAACTAAAGATAATGCAGCACTTGATCCTTTTATTGATGTCACACAGATACATACAGGTCATTTCGTAAAAAAAGGGAAATGTACTATTAATCATTCTATTACATGTATGTGATTATTACAGATGTAATTCATATTTTAGAGTAGTAATAGTAAATTACTTCATGTAATCAAGATGAGAGACCACGGCTATAAAAGCGAAGGTGGATTTGGGAAGCCTGTCGCAGCCATGTCCTGTCCGTATACGCGAGCCACCCATTGCAGAAGGTGCAAGATTGATAAGGAGAGTCCTCAGAATCCAGCGTATATTGCGGGATAGACAGGATCCTTTAGCTCAGCGCGACAGTGTGCTCATAGAGAGATATCGATATTCCCGTGAGGATATTATTTACTTAACCAACTTGTTGACGAGGGGGTGCAGGACCACCACCTGTCTTTTTTTGCTCTGCCCTTTTCTTGGTTGCTGTTATAAACAAACAAACAGATTATTTCAGGGTCTCTTTCCAAGAGACAACAAGCAACATAAGTGATAAATATTACCATTCTGTAAAATATTCTTATATTTCACTTTTACTTGTTCCCATGTTCTAGTGGGTCCTGTCGTGGCTCTAATGTGAAAGAGGATATAATGTAATATAATATAATATGATATAATGTAATATAATATAATAAATTTACCCTACCGCCTACTGGTGTTGGCCAGAGGGGCCGATGGTGCGATATGGCAGCCTGGCTTCTGTCAGTCTGCCCCAGGGCAGCTGTGGCTACAACCGTAGCTGCCTCCACCAGTGTGTGAATGTGAGAGTGAATGAATAGTGGCATTGTAAAGCACTTTGGGTGCCTTGAAAAGCGCTATATAAATCCAATCCATTATTATTATTATTATTAAATTACTTACGAGTTTAATTTGTCAGCAACTTTCTGCCAGCCCTCTCTCCTTGCTTTTGCAGCCTTTGCAGTGTTCCCTTGCGTTTTAATTAAACTCTGAAACTCCTGAAATCCCTCAATCAAGAGTTCTTGCTCTGCTGCCGAAAAATACCGAGTGCGCTCCTTCGACATTTTCGCCGACCAATCAAAGGGTTGCCGATCAATGTTTCTACTATCGATGCGTAGCCCCTGTTAAGCCACCCAGTGATCTCACATTACTTCATCCAGCTGTACTGATCGTCAACAACAGGTTTGTTCGGAGAACCGGGATAGCGAGCTCAAAGTTAGCGCGATGATTTGATCTTGGATGTGTCATTCGATCTTGGATGTAGTAAGCGAGGTACGAAGAACGGACCCCTGGTGTTTCTTAAATGAAACCTCTTTCAGTGGGTCAACAGAACAGCTGGCACAGGACAGCTGTGATGAAAGAAAGGCAAGAAGTTTCTCCAAACCTTTGGACCCAGAAACCCAGCTTGGTCCTGATGGTCTGCCTCACTAGTTTCTCTCCAGGGTGAATGTAGCTGTTGATATAATATGGACTCTATTATTAAATGAAAAGAACAAATTAGACTACACTACTGAAACCTCCTGCTGATGTTTTTAAAGTTTCCATGTTACCAGGCTATAGAGATTTAAACAGTTTTAGATCCATTACACTCACAGTCTTATGTTAAAATCTCAAAGGACAGCGTTATATTTTTGATATTAACAGTAACTCTGGGCGTCTGTGGAGTGTGCAGCTGATCTCATCACTGTCTAAAAATGGAAACAAAACCTAAGGAGTCCTGAATCATTCAATAACAGACTATTAGAGTAACAGGTGTGTAACATCGCTAGCTAGCTAGCAACAAGCCTCCAACACAGTGCGTATGCTAGCGGCTAATCTAGCAAACTAATTAACAACAGAGTGATTTTAGATGTTGTAGAACTATAAGATGATAAGCTGTGTTTCTTTCTCATAACAGTGACGTGGTTGTATTTACCTTAATTTAACGAGTCGTCAGTCGCGGTAAACCAGCTAAAAACTGGAGCAGCCGGGCTACGTAAAAAGTGTAGGGGGCGTGTTTCCGGCCATGTCCAGCGGGTGTGTGGGCGGGAGCGTGACGCAGTCGCTCCACCTCAAGTCACCACTGCGCAGACTCTGGCTCCAAAAATGCAAGATGGCAGCCTCCACAAGTGGGATATTTTGGCTTCATTTTTGCACACTGTCAGTCTTTTTTTTTTTTTTTTTTTTTTTTTTGAAACAAATTTCCATATACAAAACAAGTCAAGGAAACAGACCAGAATTGTAACAATTTACATTATAAAGATGGTGAAGCAAGTCATCATAACTTTACAGGGAGAAAATAAAAGTTTCTAGAGTAAAGAAATAAGGAACATAGACCTTTTGACACAGGCAAGAAAATTAGAAGAGCAAGTATTTTTTGATTTTACAGTATAGTACAGCAGTTTTTTTGTTCATATTTGAAATAAGCTTAAGTGACTTAAAGTATTGACAAAAGTAATTCAAGAAGACGGTAAACATAGGAGAGGCATTCTTCCACTTACATAAATGAATGAAAAACTTACATAGCACTATTACAAAATTGACAACATCTGAGATTTCAGAATCCAGATTGTCCATAAAGTAAAGAATATCCTTAGATGTGAAGGCAGGTACATTGGAAATTCTGAGTGAAACCCAACAGTGTATTTCAAACCAGAAAGCATTAACATACTGACAAGTGAAAAATAGATGCTCTAGTGTTTCTGGATCGGAAGAACAGAAAGCACAAGAGTCAGCCTCAAAATTAAACCTTTTATGCAGGAATTCTCCAACTGGATAAATGCCTGATATGATTCTGAAGTGTGTTTCTTTCATTTTAGGCGCAAGTGGGTATTTTAAGTAAAAAGAAAATGACTTGTCTTTCAATATGCTATCAAGGTCATGTCTGACATTGACATTGTAGTTGCAGAATACTATTTGCTTAAAGGTATTAGAGATGAACTTATTATTAAATTGTTTACAATGTCACTGTCACTACCCGATCCGTACCGGAAACCCGATCGGTACCCCGCATGCGCGAAAGGTTTCTACTTCCGGTCGTAGCGTTTTACGATAGTTATGGGTCAGAGTATCTGTTAAGATGTTAAGAATAACAAGTATATCTTAAAATGTTTGCAATAATGAAGCGTTTCAGTACAATGTAGACAAAAACGAAAAATAAAAAGAAAGTTACGGATCAGGACTCTCCGATCCTTACTGCGCATGTGTAAAGTCTGACCGTACAAATCGGGTCTACCTGATCCGTAACGCGCATGTGCAGATGTTTTCTTCTTCTTCTGTTCGTTTAATGGCAGTTTACTCCCCAGTGTACGAGGATACCGCCACCTGCTGACCGAGCGAATAAACCCTATTATAAACTGAATTATCGTCATTACAAACGTGTGTTAAATCTGATTTAGCGATAGTCGAGTGTGTTTATGCTTGTCTGTGAGGAGAGGATTGTTGGAATAGTGATGATGATGTCCGCTATCACTGTCAATTGTCAGTAAACACTTAATCTGGCTGATGAATCTACACGTGAGATATTACAAAGTCTGCATTATTAACTCTGTAATTAGGCGCCATTCTTCTTATTTTACGGCGCTGTTGCTCAATCGGGGGACGCTCTCTGTTGAGGAGAAAAGCATGAATTTCTTTGCATACGGATTATCCATTGTTTAAATGTCCCGGGCAGTCGAAAAGGAGGCAGAGCTGTTGAGAAATGCTAGGAGCTAACTGGGCGCTAACCGCATCATTCAAATATATTGAATGTCGCAAAGAGAGGAAGTGACGTAAGATTTGCGCATGCGGGGTACCGATCGGGTTTCCGGTACGGATCGGGTAGTGACACACAATGCGAGGAGGCGCTGTCACGTCGTCCATGTTTTCTACAGTCATTGGTCCCACCCTATACCTGACCCCACCCACCAAACAGACCTCGCAGTGAAATAGACTCCCCCCCCCCCCCCCCCCCCCAACCACCTCCAGATACACTGATCGTGTCCAGAAATTTTTTTTCACAAACTTAAGTAGACACTGACTCCTTCCTATCAGCACTGGTCCCGCCCCTCATTGCTCTAACTCCTCCCCCTTTATTTCACTACGTACCATGATGAGCACTAATAAAACAATGTCTCCCCATCAAAGTTCATGTTGTGTCATCAATCTATGTTTGATGTCCGGGGGGTGTGGGTGGGGCTGTGGGTGGTCCTTCTTTGAACACAGGTGTGTGTGTGTGTGTGTGTGTGTGTGTGTTTCCTTCAGACTGTGAGTGTAATGGTCACTCCAACCGCTGCAGCTACATCGACTTCATCAACGTGGTCACATGTGTGAGCTGTAAACACAACACGCGGGGGCAGAATTGTCAGTACTGTCGCCTTGGATACTACCGAAATGCCTCGCTGCCGCTGACTGACGAGAACGTCTGTGTTGGTCTGTAACATGCACACAAACGCAGAGATAGAGCTCAATGTGAAGTTAGAAACCTGTAAAACATCTAAAGGTTGAACCGTAGCTCTGGTCTTGAGCTCTTCTATGACAACCAGGTCGAACATGTAAAAATCTCCTCAGATGTCTTCACACAGCTCTGACTTTATAAGATACCAAAGTGTATTCTCATCAAACGGCAGCACAATGTTCCACAGGTCAGAGGTTGTCTTATCACATTAGTTTATGTTAATATCTCACAGTGAGTAACCCATCTGAGCCAGACCTAAAAGGTAGAATGGAGATCATATATCTTTCAGGAGCAGGACCACACCTCTGTACACGCCCCGTCCAGTTCTCTGTCTATAAATGACCAACCCCACTGCCGCACTGTGGCACTACAAGCTATTCATACGCATTTTTGTCAGTATGTGGGGATCTGCCCAGGAGCCACTGCCAGTTCCCAAACCACAGCTCAATTCATGCTCACGTCATCCACTTATCTACTAAAAACACAATCTGTTACGTCCCAGTCTAGGAATACAGGTGCGCAACATGAGGGTTAAAAGGAAAGTGACCCCGCCTCGCTCCCCAGAGCCATATCCAGAAGCCAGTTTACAGGTTAAGGTGCTTTCATTGCTACGAAAAACTGAAAACTTTAACTCTGGGGTGAACACAGGCCAAAATAACAAACAAAGCAAGCTATTCCAAAAAGGGAGGTGCTACCTAAACCCTGGGAAAAACAAAAACCAACTCCCTGATTTAATAAACAAGAGCAAAAAGTACAGAAAATAATAAGGCAGCTTCAGTACAGTGTCTACAACCGACATACAAAACTTAATGATTCTCTAAAGTCACACACGGACGTTTATCAAAGATGGTTTGGAAGCCAAGGATGGTCTGCTGCTGGAGAAGGCTTTTTAAAACAGGCACTTGGCACAGGACACTCGGAACAAAATCCAAACACCGTGATCCAAAATATGGGCGGGGCCGTAACACTGTCCAACCTGAGGATGTGGTCCCAGCTAGTGAATAGATAGATAGTCTATTGATCCCACAGGGGAAATTGTCGTGTTACAGCAGCATGACAAAGAGGAAAAATGGTCCACTCCACAATAAACAACAAATAACACAGTTGGAGTGCCACAGGTGAGGGCCTTCTACTATGACACAGCACAGGAATTTATATATTTTTATATTTACAACAGCGACACAAACAAAAGTAAGAATGAAGTCGGAAACAGTAAGAGTCAGACTGACATTGTGCAAACTGCATGAATAAGTCCTGTTTACACTGTACATGTAAGGTGTAACACAGACGTGTTTGGGATGTTGTGTCCTCAGAGTGCGAGTGCCACGCAGACGGCAGCGTGTCTCCTAGATGCTTGGACTCGGGTCTTTGTCAGTGTAAAGATGGAGCCACGGGGAGGCGCTGTGACTCCTGTTTACCTGGATACACCTGGAGAGGAGGCGGGGCCAGCTGCACAGGTACACAGAGGGGCTGAATATGATGCGCCTCATGTTATCGATGAGCTAATTGGTGATCGATGATCTTTCACCATCAGCAAACGTGTGCGACAGTGAGCGTTTGGTCTGTCGGAATGGAGGAACCTGCGTCGACTTCCTGCGCTGCATCTGTCCTGAAAACTTCACAGGTAAACACAGCTCAGGTGGTGTAGGTGGGTTGGGAGATGCAATGATGTCACAGAACAACTTGATGATGCCACGTGCCCCTTCAGGTTTATTCTGCGAGCAGAGGGTGTGTCTGAAGAAGAACGGCTGCCTGGAGAACGCTGAGGACTCCGCCTCCTCTCTGGCATCACACCTTTACCTGCTGACCTTCGGTCTGATCACCGCCACTTTCTGCTGACCCCGCCCCCAGGCACAATGTCCCATAATGACATTACCTGGGACGATGTGATTGCAACCAAATGTTTTTCACTGAACTTCATGTTTTTTTACATTGTCGTACAGGATATTACATCACAATCTTATGACATCACATAAGGCCCTGCACACTAAGACGATCATCACATTATAATTTTAGGAGATCAACAACAGGTCACTTTAACCTGACAAATCAGAGACAGCCGAACTCTGCAGGAAGAGAGCTGCCTCAACCCTACTCTCCCTCCAGCCCGTCTTCTCCACATTGTCTTCTCCACATCGTCCTCTCCACCCCGTCCTCTGAATAATAAAGGTTTATCTTATCTCCTTCTCCCCCTCCTCCTGTGCAGTTCAAGGACTCTTTAATTTGTATGGATGAAGCTCTGCAAAAACATTGTCACCCATACTGCACTTGGAGCTCTGACTGGTGCATACGTCTGAAGGTCAAACTGAGTGAAATCAGCTGATCAATACGTTACGTGTCCTCTCTATTTCATGCAGAAATGTGATGAAGTTTATTGACAAAGCCGCTGATCGCTCGCCCAGCTGCAGCATTGATAAATGGTGATTCTTTTTGTGGCAACATTTTAGCTTCATACCTTTTTTAAAAATATATATTTATGTTTTATATTCCCAAAGGTTGATTCTGTTCATCTGTTCATCAGTGGGAGAAACATTTCATCATCATCCAGGTGACTTCTTCAGTCTCAGCTGACTGCAGTTTTCCCCAAACCTTATAAACAGTACATTTGCATAATGACTGAAACTAAAAAACTAAACTAATACCAAAAATTGGTCGACCCCAAGGATCATGGTGCACGCTGTTAAGTGCAGGAGGATTGGCAGGATTTATAAATCGGGGAAACCAAACAACCTCTGGCTACAACACAGAAGAGCCACCTCATCAGGCCAGGACTCTGCAGTCTGTTTACACCTACAGGCCAGTGGACACTCTTTCAATTATGAGGATGTAACATCCTGGACAGGGAGGAACGCTGGTTTGAGGGCGGAGTCTTTCCCTTTCATTTACATGAAAAGGGAAAGACCATCTCTGAATCGAGGAGGGGGCCTAAGGGTACATCTGTCACCATCTACAATGCTGTGATTGCAGCCATTGCAGCCAGATTTAAACCCAGTGGGAGTTTTAAATCTGGGACTCCCCACCATTTGACCTTAGAACTGAAGAAGCTTCTCGGATGAGAGGTGAAACGTCTTCAAGCAACTCAAGAAGTCCAGACGCTTTTCTTTCCAAGCTCCTTAGACTACGATGACCTGGATGACTGAGAACCTTCACAGACATACCTGGATGATTGAGCATGCATTAATATGTTTTATATTGTGTTATATTTTATTATTTGTTTTAATACTGACACGTTTAACTATATGTAATCCATTATGGTGAAGCTCAGGGATAGATAAGATAGTAATTACAGGTAGTTTTCTTAAACATGGCCTCTGATTGTGTTCCACCCTGTTAGGGACGTTTACATATAGACCATAAATAGTTAAACATGTAAATATTGATCAATAGTGACTTTAGACAAATTATGTCCCTTTTGGTAATATAATGTTTTATTCTTGAAACTGTAACAAGTTATTTAATAACATATACCACAGGTCTGTATTATACAAAAACCAGTTTATTTTAACCCATGTTTTCTGACGGCATGGAAAATACTTGCAGTTTTAAAAACATATACATATGTGTGCATTTAATGTTCCTGTCTTCTCAACTTGGCACAAAAATTTTCACAACGCTTATTGGTACTGTTCAGTAATCTTTTTCATTTCATTTCATTTCAAAAAAACATTTTTCCAAACAGGATGGAACATCAGTGTTTTCAATTTTAACATCTGAGTAAATGTAATGGAGACCAGGGGTTCCATTACCTTGGTGGCATTGTTAATGATAAATGGGTGGATTGGGAATTTAAAATAGGGTAATAAAGAAAACACATTCGTTCTTATGGAGTCTTTTATTAGGTTTATTTTGACATACGATTAAATTGACAGCTTGTGAAGGTGAAGAGACAGGGGGACTGGCCTACCTGTGTCAGAGAAGAGCCAAAGTTAGAGCTGTTTACAGTTAATCATATGTCAATAACCTAAATATATGTGAAATTAGAACTTGTAAAGGTACTCACCTGTCCTGGTTGCTTCTTGCAGGATGTGGAGCAAAAGAGTGAAAGCGGCTCAATCACCTGTTTAAGAGCTCCTGGAGCAGACCAGTGTGCCAGGTTAGGGAGTGTGGTTAAAGAGGGTTTTAATTTATAAAGTAACGGATGAAGCTTATGTTATTGGTTTGTTTATAGTACGTGTTGGAAATATGTATATGTTTGTTATGTGCTTTAATGTTATTGTATGTTTGTTTGTGTGGAGGGCTATGTTTTCATGTTGATTAGTTAACCCCATACTTGGGCTATTCCGGATGCTCACCTGAAAAGGTAGAGTATAAAAGGAAGGCATTTTGTTTAGTTGTAGTTAGTGTTTGTGCTCTTATCATGCTCCTTCTTTAATAAAGTGCCAATCCATGGATGTATTTTATTCCAGTCTCGCATCATATTATTGGACAGTGTAATGTGTAGGCTGTGTGCAGACAAGAATAGGACCCAAGGTGCAGACTCCGGAGCCAGATGTGAACTCAAAACAGCTTTAATGTTAAACTCAAATATAACATAACTGGAAAAAAATCAAAATAAACTTACACCGGAGGACTGACAGAACACACAGCTAGGTAAACGGTAGATCGCGACACAGAGAAACACAGGGCTCAAATACACAGAGGAAGCAATCAGGGAATGGGTAACAGGAGGGAAACACAGCTGGGGCAAATCAGGCCTAACGAGACAAAGGAAGCAAAACAAGACACATTAACATCAGACATGGACTTTCAAAGTAAAACAGGAAACCCATAACACAGACTGAACAAAAGACACAGACTCACATGCAGGCACTACAACAGAGGGAACAGAGACGTGGGACCAGGGCAGACAGACACTGACCGGACACGGGGATATAGCAACTAAGGATACACAGAGACGCGAACTAGACAAGGGGATACAGCTGACAGGGGAGACAGAGCAACTAGAGAAGACAGAGACATAAACCATAAGACAGAACTCAAAGAAACCAAAGACTAGAAATAATAAATATTAAACTCAAAAACCCTGGGTCAACGACCCAGGCATCCTAACAGACAGAACCTATGACCGCCAGCCAAAACTGACAGTAAACATCTACGGTTCATCTTTGCTTCTTATATGTTTGTTCATTAAAAAGTACGTCAGAAACAAGAAACAAAAAATCATTAACAAAAAACAAACAAACATGCAAGCAGCTGTAAAATACCAGAATGGAGCACACAACATCAAACATGAACAAGGACCAGTAACATAATTCAAGGAATACGCCACCTTTTCATAAAAGCACAAGTTGAAAAGTGGAACAAACCATTTAGGAACAGGTCCATACCATTAGCTTAGCACAGTTAGCAAGTTGTTTGCAAAAGTGAACCAAAAATATCCTGAATAAAAAAAGGAAAGTGAGAGTGACCGTTGAATCTTACCTCATTTTCCACAGTTGAATTCCCTCCAAAAACAAATGATGTCACTTCCTGTTTTCTCCCACAGGGGCTGTAGTTTTTTAAGGCAATAAAGCACATTCTAACAGGGTGTAAAATTACTACTGGGACAAGTACAGTATGAAGAAAGAAATAAAGAAATTTTACCAGATTCAATTGCATAGCAAAATAAAGTTTAGTATAGTCATCAAATGTGTGTGTATATATATATATATATATAAAATAGTGAGAGAGAGAGAGAGAGAGAGAGAGAGAGAGAGAGAGAATAAATTATCCTCTCGCACCTGTGGGTGGTTTATCCTTCAAGCTCGGGTCCTCTACCAGAGGCCTGGGAGCTTGAGGGTCCTGCGCAGTATCTTAGCTGTTCCCAGGACTGCGCTCTTCTGGACAGAGATTTCCGATGTTGTTCCCGGGATCTGCTGGAGCCACTCGCCTAGCTTGGGAGTCACCGCACCTAGTGCTCCGATTACCACGGGGACCACCGTTACCTTCACTCTCCACATCCTCTCGAGCTCTTCTCTGAGCCCTTGGTATTTCTCCAGCTTCTCGTGTTCCTTCTTCCTGATATTGCTGTCATTGGGAACCGCTACATCGATCACTACGGCCGTCTTCTTCTGTTTGTCTACCACCACTATGTCCGGTTGGTTGGCCACCACCATTTTGTCCGTCTGTATCTGGAAGTCCCACAGGATCTTAGCTCAGTCATTCTCCACCACCCTTGGGGGCATCTCCCATTTTGACCTCGGGACTTCCAGGTTATACTCGGCACAGATGTTCCTGTACACTATGCCGGCCACTTGGTTATGGCGTTCCATGTATGCCCTGCCTGCTAGCATCTTGCACCCTGCTGTTATGTGCTGGATTGTTTCTTCTTTACACAGCCTGCACCTGGGGTCTTGCCTGCTGTGATAGGCCCCAGCCTCTATGGATCTTGTACTCAATGGCGTGTCCAGCGGGGTGGCCTGGGGGGGCACAGGCCACCCCCCCCCAACCAGACTGGCCACCCCAGGTGCCACCCCAAAGGTAAAACAATAAAATTCAATCAAATATCAAATGTCCGATTATGTTTTCACGGTGAAGCTCAGATATCCGAGTGTAAGTGAATGCAGCACCGGCTTCTGCGCTATGTGCATCACGTTAGCAAAGGTAGGAGAGCCAAGCAGAAAGACGGCACTGCAGGAAACAATTTTTCAGTGAAAGAAAATGAGGACAGAATAAATGTCCCAGTAAGTAATATTAAGTTTGTTGAGTTTAGTAAATTTCGGTGAAATTAGAATACCAAGGAAAAAATAACACTTAAAGAATTATTGCAGCCGTGGAATATTTCAGACAGTATGCTACTGAGGGGAGCTAACATAAGAGTTATGAGTTATAAGATGTAATCTAAGTCGTAACATTGCTGTATGGAGCTGCAGATTTGGTTGCAGGTTAACATAGCTGGACTGGCCATCGGGCATACCGGGCATCTGCCCGGTGACTTATTTTTTATTTATTTTTGTAACGGCATGAACAATGAGAGGTGGTGGATTGGCCAGATGCAGGTCGATGTGTAAAAATAACTCAGTTGTTTGGTGGTGGCTATGGCGGGGCTTCCACAGAGGCCAGCAGGTGGATGAGGGAAGGGGAGGCAGGAGGAGAGCCCCGAAGCGGCCACCAGTCCGAGTGTCAGGTGAACTGAACTTCAGGTAAGAAGTTATGACCTGCAGTCTATCTGGGTCAGATACAAACCAAGTTTAGGTGGAGTTTATTTTAGCTGTGCTGACTTTTTACAGTCAGTTACAATAACTCGTACTGCGTTCTAGCCAGCTTGACGGAGTTTTTATACAGCTGGGTGGTGCTATGATGTTACTGATAGTGAACTTTATTTTATTCATAAGGTTAGTTAGTAGAGTTGCCAACGACTCCTTAAAAAAATGGAATGGTCCCTCATTCAGAGAAAATATTACACGTTTCATATTGAGCTGAGACGCAGTTTGTCCCGAACTTCAGCTAGGATGGAAAAAGACACAAAACTGGAGTTATTCTGTCGTTACGCTGCACAGCTGCCTCTTCTTCTCTCGTTCTCTCCCCCTCCCTCTCCTGTTGCTACTTCAATCATGAAACTGATCAATGATCAGCTGATCGGCTCTCTTGTTTGTTTATCGCCCACTTTGCGCCAGAAAGAGGAAACCAGCGGATGTCGCGCTAAACAACAGCAGCACGTTTAAGCTTGATCAGCTGTTGTCAGAATTTATTTAATATTAATTTCTAGTATCAGCTGATGTTTGCTGGAGCCACAGCTGTAAAGCTGCTGGTCATGATGTCGGTTTGGATATGTGGTGAGAGGGAAACATGAAGATGAAACCAGGAGATGTCCTTACTGAACCATCAGAGCTGAACAGGTGATGGAGAAACAGGTTTACCTTTTAGGTGACATGAATGAGTTGAAGGGAAGTTATGAACTGTTTCTGAGAGACAAATAACACCAGGATCCTTTTCTAAGCAGCTGACAGCTGGTAACTGTGCAGGGGCGGGTCTAGCAAAGTGTTGCCAGGGGGGCAGGTAGGGCTTTAACAGGGAGAGGGGGGCACAAAGAAATACTTTTCTTTCTTATTCTCATTTAAAATATCTAGCTTTTATTAAATAATTATCTAAATCTTACAACCAAAGTTTTTATCTGACGTAAAATGTATAGAAATCATACATATACCAACAAGACTGTACATCACTGTCACAACAGCATTTGTTTTCATTCAAAGTCTTTATGGCTCTAATACCTGGTGGGTCGGTCTGTAGTCAAAATGCCCGATTTTCTGTCCCAGTCCATCCCTGCAGGTTAATACTGGCAGTGTCACCATGCCAGCTGTCTGTACTTCATCATCAGCCAGTGTTGTTCTTTATCAATATTACCAAAGTTTACCATAAGGCAGCAGAGAAAGTATTTACTTGCTTTCAGGTTTTATTCAAATGTTAGTCTTTTCATTTGTTTCCCCACTTTTTTCCTGTTTCAAAATCAAACACCAGTTTGTGAGAAGATTATCTTCTTTTTTTAACAGGCAGATAAAGTTTTGCATTGTCATTGGCTAATTTGTCAATTGTTTGTTACAAATGATCAACTAGCACCGGTGTTCACGGAGATCTTCAACCTCTCCCTGGCCCAAGCTGTGGTTCCCACGTGCTTCAAACGGTCCATTATTGTCCCTGTTCCAAAGAAACAACAGCCCGCTTGCCACAATGACTACTGTCCAGTAGCACTGACTTCAATTGTGATGAAGTGTTTTGAAAGACTGATGAGAGATCACATCACTTCTTCACTTCCTGCCACCATCGACTCACTTCAGTTTGCTTACCGGACTAATCGTTCCACAGACGATGCCATATCTCACCTGCTCCACACATCCCTGAGTCACCTGGACACTGGCAGAGGGAATTATGTTAGGATGCTGTTCGTGGACTACAGTTCAGCATTCAACACAATAATTCCCTTTAAGCTTTTCACCAAGTTGACGGATCTAGGACTCAGCTCATCACTGTGTCAGTGGATCCTCAACTTCCTCACAGACAGACCCCAATCAGTGAGGGTAGGAAAACAAGTCTCCCCCTCCATCTCACTCAGCACTGGAGTGCCTCAGGGCTGTGTTTTAAGCCCCCTGCTGTACTCACTGTACACTTATGACTGTGTAGCCACATCCGACACCACCTCCATTGTCAAGTTTGCTGACGACACTGCTGTTGTGGGCCTGATCTCCGACAACATCGAGACGGCCTACCTGGAGGAGATTAGGAACCTGGAGACCTGGTGCCAGGAGAATAACTTCCTCCTAAACATCAGCAAGACTAAGGAGCTGACCGTGGACTTCACTACAAAGCAGGCGAGGAATTACAAACCCCTCATCATCAGTGGCACGCCAGTGGAGAGAGTGGACAGTTTCCGATACCTGGGTGTCCACATCACTCAGGACCTGTCATGGTCCTGTCACATCAACACCCTGGTTAAGAAAGCCCGTCAGCGTCTCTTCTTCCTCAGAAGACTTAGAGACTTCCATCTGCCACTGAAGGTGCTCAAGAACTTCTACTCCTGCACCATCGAGAGCGTCCTGACGTCAAACATCTGCACCTGGTTTGGGAACAGCACCAAGCAGGACAGACGAGATCTGCAAAGGGTGGTGCGCTCGGCAGAACGCATCATTCAATCAGAGCTCCCTGACCTGCTGTCCATCTACACCAAGCGGTGCAAGTCCAAAGCTAGGAAGATTATGATGGACCTCTCCCATCCCAACAATGGACTCTTCTCACTGTTGAGGTCTGGGAAGCGCTTCCGCTCCCTTAAGGCCAAAACAGAGAGAATGAGGAGGAGCTTCTTCCCCCAGGCTATTCGGGCCCTGAACCAGGTGTAGGACTGGACTCTCCCAAACACGTCACTATAAGACTGGACTCTCACACACGTCACCACATGCACCACCACACATTTCCTATAATCCTATAATTCCTATAATTTATAATCCTTATCTTTATAATCTCTTCTGCTATTTGCACATTCTTTACTGTAAATTCCTAAGTTAATTTGTAAATTTTTGTAGTAAACTGTAAATATTGTAAAACTTTTCTTTTGTCATTTAATGGTCGGGCATTGTACAGCTACAAGCATTTCACCCCCATGTCATACTGTGTATGGTTGTGTGTGTGTGACAAATAAAATTTGAATTTGAATTTGAAATGTTCGTATTTTAATATTAAAAAATGTTTTTGCCCAAAACATATGTGCACTATATGTCAGTAAAAATACTATGCAAATATTGATGTCCTTGAATGCTGAGTAAACACTGACTGATTGTATCTCTTGTACTTTATCAACGCAGTATCTAAAAACTTTGCACCGTAGTGGTTAAAATCTCATTCTAATAAGAGTTAAAAGCGCATTCGGTTATTAGGTTTACAGGGTTATTGAATTATGGTTAATGGTTGGTAGAATTTTTTTTAAACATTATCTGCCAATTACATCTGCCACCCTTCTCCAAATCTGTGCCCCTACCTGGCCCCCCCAACAAAAATTTTCTAGACACGCCACTGCTTGTACTCAGAGCTTGTTCCTGTGCTGCCATGATTAGTGCCTCTGTGCTGTCTTTCAGTCCAGCTTTGTCCAGCCACTGGTAGGACTTCTGGATATCAGCCACCTCCTCTATCTGCCGGTGGTACATACGGTGCAGGGGCCTGTCCTTCATTGATGCACTCAGAGCTTTGGGGGTGCTGAGCACCCAGACAGCTGCCCAGCCAGTCAAGATAAACTTCTTCCTTCTGTCAGTCCCTGCATCCTTAAATGTCTCCAGTTGTCCCGAGTTCTCTCTGACTGTCTCCTTGGTGCATTTAAAGCCCTGTTCCTCCCTGTCCTCGTCGCCTGTTGTCTTTGTCTCCGTTATCAGTCATAATTTTACCATCTCTGTACAAGTCTTCAAACGTCTTTATTAAATCAAAAGATTCTTAAATTCATCAAGTCTCTCTGTGCCTGGGTCCTCGTCACAAAACACGACATCACTGTTTTGTACATTTTAACACTATTTAATCCCACATTTGTGAAAGAAAAGCAAAACACTTTTTGAAAAGTTTGTAACAAAACCATCAAATCTGATAAAGGTTATTTAAATGCTGCAAAATAAGAACGGATTGGAATAAAAACAAAAATACATGTCCTAACCTTAATAAGTGGGGAAGAATAATGAATGATGCTCATAGTGAGTAAAAAGTAAACTGAGTGCATTTTTGGACAGGGATTCACTTTTAATGTGTATGTGTAATATAATACAGACACATAAAAATACACTCCAAAAATAGAGGAGTCCTTATGATATACAAATGTACAAAATATTAATATTAATATAAATTATAGAGAGAGACAACAGGAGTTATAAGGCTAATTAGCATCCAGTCAGTTAGCTAGTTAGTACCTTGGGCTTAATACCGGCACATGCAAATAGGACAAGCTTCTCTCCTTCCATTCCAAACAGGACAGTAGTAACAACAGCAGGCTACTGACAATGTTAAGTTTTAGCTTTTAAAAAGGCTGTATAAATTTCAATGGGAGCAACAGGACGGTCAAATGCTGCTGATTTTACTACAGAGCAGGACGGATTGTAGGTCAGCAAACATTGTCAGAAAACACGTTTTCAATACTGCAGGTTAGCTGGGTGTAATGTTTTTCAGCTAAAAAGAAACATGGCCTGACTCCTACCTAACGATATAAGAGTAACTGAAGGCTAAATGCAGCTAGCATGTCCTGTTTTAAGCCAGGCACTCACACATCCGCTCCGCTGCGTCTCAGCCGCCATCGCTCTGGCAGAAAGGATGCTAGAGCCAGAGCAGGGCAGAGCTGGAACAAACCATTTTGGGAGGCTCTATACTTTTGTTGTTAAAGTGTTACGTCTCAACCAAGTACTGTATGCTTTTTATACTTTTAGTAGTGTGACACACAAACAGCAAATATTGTCAAAAAAAGTAAGAAATCTTTGGGGGTACTTTGATTCATAAAAAATGGGCTAAAAACGCCCCTGCATTACTCAATGAGAGTAACGTATTCTGAATACTTTGGATTACTTAATATATTACCTTGTTTTTTACAACTACATGAATGTCCTATTGCTGTGTGATTTATTACTATTACTGAAGGTTACTCTCCACACCAATACCAGCTAGATGTTTAAATCTTAATATAATGAGTAACAGTAGGTGGACATTAGGTAAGGCTGCACTTTTTGCAGCGATCTCGTATAGAAAACTATTCGGCGCGTATAAGATAAGATAAGATAAGATAACCTTTATTAGTCCCACACGTGGGAAATTTGTTTTGTCACAGCAGGAAGTGGACAGTGCAAAAGTTATGAGGCAAAAATTAGAATACAATAAGAATAAATACAGTACACAACTGTACAGAATAGAATAAAATAATATACTATATACAGTAGAATAAAATAAAATAAATATACAATAAGATAAAAAATAGAATACAAATACAAATACTATATACAACTGAGTAAAAATACAACGATGACAGAAAGGATTATTGCACTTAGTATTATTGCATATGTATGGATGTGTGTGCTTGATCAGTTAAAGTCTTTATTATGGAGTCTGACAGCAGTGGGGAGGAAAGACCTGCGAAATCTCTCCGTCCCACACCGTGGATGCCGCAGTCTCCCACTGAAGGAGCTGCTCAGTGCTGTCACAGTCTGCTGCATGGGGTGGGAGATGTTGTCCAACAGGGATGACAGCTTAGCCGCCGTTCTCCTGTCACTCACCATATAAAACAGGTCCGCGGCTCTGAACCGTAGTAAAGGGACCTCTGGCTAATACGTCGGGTTCGTGTCGGGCTCGTAGCTGAAAACTAGCTTTACTTTGTTGTCTGGGTCGACTTTGCTAGCGAGAGACAGAGAGAGGCGTTGAAAGACTCCAACGGAGCTTATTGTTTCAGAGGAAACACGAACACAGCGTACAGTCGAGTCTTAATAGCTTACTTACAGCTGGACTACACTGCCCACGAGGCTACATTCTTCAGGGCGATGCCTGTAACACTCTGCCTGTTGCCTTCTTATTAAGTCATTTTTTGAACAGTAATTTTTAAAAATATTTCTTCATGTCAGTATGCGGCCACATGTAGAGGTGACGTGGGCCGTGAGATTGAGACACAGACATTGGAGCCTCTTAATGCGTGTTTTGTTTGGGTTTCCACCGGCATGGAAACCAAAAACAGAGAGGGCATAGCCGAACATATGAAACGGGAAAAGACCGCCGTGTAATCCTTTATTTCAACAAAGTAACTGTATTCTGAATACCACCTTTTTAAACGGTAACAGAATACAGTTACTCATATTTTGTATTTTAAATAGGTAACGGTGGTTCATGTACTCTGTTACTTTCCAACACTGACTGTGGGACGCAATGAAATTAAAATTGAGGGTGTGTCAACAAAAAGGTGTGTAATAAATAATATTTAATTTGCATTTGATTTATGTTTAAAGAATGGCAAACAATCACATAATTTAGGACTTTGTTGTACATATTTGGCACAAAAATCACTGAAAGTGAAATATGTGGACACGAAATGTTGCTGCACACACACAGACAGGTAGACGCTTATTAAATACATTCCTGTGACGTCATCACAGCGCGTCACCAGCAGCTGACCCGGCAGCATGTGGCGGACCGGGGCGACCTTGGTGTTCGGAGCGGGACTCGGAGCGGCGGCGAGCCGTCTGTTGAGCGCCGGAGGCTGGCGTGAGGAGGGGGGAGCCGGCCTGATGAGCCGGGTTCCGGTCATCCCGGTACCGGGAGTCCCGACGGTGCAGGCATCAGAGCTGCAGGTGAGTGTGCGTGAGGTCATAGACTTCCGGCATTTGCTTGTGTGTGCTCCAAAAGTGTCTTCTATCTAGTTTTCCTAACATTGTTTCCTTGACCCGATGAGGAAAACAAGTTAGGAGACGCTTAACGTCTCTGCTTAACGACGTGACGCCGGATCTCCGAAGTGTTAAAAACTACAACTTGCAGGAGACTGACTACAAAGCGCGCATCTCACTTTAGCTGTTTGTGAGACCCACAGCAGACCGGCTCTCCTTCAGCCTCCTCTCATTTATCGGAGCTGCTGTTTTCACAGCGAACACTCGAGCCTGAGCTCACACTGGAGCCGCTGAGTCTCTCTGCTGGTTCTCACTGACAGACCCTGCTGCTGTATGTCGGTAACAGCCAGTGGCGCTTCTAGCCTGTATTGCGGCCTGGGCGAACACTCCCTCTGGCATCTCTGTTTTGGACAGTACTATCCTCTATGCTGTTGTTGTATACAGAGGCAGCAGGTTGAGTGAACCACTGAACCACAAGCCCAGTAATGTTGTGAGGAGGATGGAGCTGAACTCCGTTAGGGTGGTGTCTGAGAGGCAGATGTTGTCCAAGATAAGGACAATCATGGATAATACCTCCCACCTACTCCATGACATGCTGGCTAGTGACAGGAGCACACTCAGAGACTGAGATTACCCACAATGCACCACTGAACGACACAGGAATCATTCCTGCCTGTGGCCATCTCCCTGTACAACTCCTCCACCTAACACACTGTGAACACTGCAACAGCTACAGCCTTTTTACACACGCTCTTTTCTACTCTGGAATATTCTTGTCAATTTTCTTGATATTTATTTATCATCACCTCTGTTAATCCTTGATATTTAGAATTGAGTGATCTGTATATATTAGTGCTGTTTCTTAAACGTGTAAAATCTGTAACATAATGTATTGTTTGGAGTTTAGTCTGTTACTGTTAATATTTTTACCATTTCTTCTTGGAGCAACTGTAATCCACATAATTTCCTTAGGGATTAATAAAGTATTCTGATTCTGATTGTTTCAGGATGACCTGCCATTATCCAATCACACATCTGCTTACCTGGATCTGTTGCTTGTTTCTCTTCTTTTCTCTATTTTCTAAACTGAGCACCCGATGGCTTTGAACTTTTCTTGTCCATCTTACATTGGTTTTAATTTTGCTCTTCAGTATGAACACAAATCCCCCAACTCAAGGGTCACCACAACATAACCTAGACCTACACCTTAGTTCACAGATTTACTTTGTCGAGGGTTTATTTCTGGGATTTCACACAACCCAGGATTCAAATCATGAATACATGATGGGCTTGGATTTACAACATGCTGAATGAAATGTGCTCTATTTGGAAGCAGCCGGCCCCTCCCCTTTCAAAGGGTCGTGTGTGAGACTTTAAATCGTCAAGCTTAATTATAAATTTGTTATTGATCCTTTACTCCGAGTCCTAAAGTGTAAATTTATTTTCTAACTCTTCTTATATTTATTGTTTGTTTACTTGCACTGCTGTAACTGCAGCCTCGTCGTCTCGTCTCTATATGCTGGACTGTCTGTAGCGGAGATGACAATAAAGTTTACTTTGACTTCAGCACCGCGCAGGCGCACCGAGGGCTCTCGCGCTCACTTTTCGTGTATAGAATTATGAAGAAACATCGGTGCAAATTATAAGTTTGTATCATGATGTCTGGTGTTTTTGTGTTTGTTGCTTTGTTTTATTTTGCGAGTTGGTTATTAGACGCTGCTCCAGCCAGCCAGAGACTCCGCCGCAAGCAGCAGGCGCACCTCGCAAACGGAGGGCGCTCTTACTCCCAGCAAATAGGTGATAGAAAACCGATCGGTGCCTCTGCCATTCCCAATATGCGCTGGCTGATGTCGGGGCAGCATGAGTACGAGCAACTTTATTTTTTCTTTTTTGCCGATGCCCGTGATGCCGCCGCGGGCAACCGCCCATATCAAAAACCGCTACTGCTGACAGCACATCCTCCTGTGACTGTCACGTCACAATCATTTGGCTCACTGGGTAAAAAAAATGAAATCCATGGTATGTTCTTCTATCTGGCTGCTGTGGAACTCGTTTCCTCCGCCCTGCGACTGCATTTCCTCCATCATCACTGATCCTAGCTGACCTGAAGCAAACATGAAGCTGTAACATAACAAAGGACATCAATGATCACTGGGCTCATACGGCATGCTTCATGCAGCAACTCAACAGGAAGTAGTTTTTATTCACTCAGGCTCCAGCTGTGACTTTAACAGCTGCTCATAAAACTAGGAATGTATCAAAATGCAGTTAGAAGGAACACTTACACCATCTGCTGCACGCTGTTCATGTCGATGCTGCAGCAGCTCCTTCAGGTGTGTGAGTCCATAAAAACACTGAGGAAGAAGACTTCCATATACTCTGGATTATTGATCAATTAGTGGGAGGAGTCTCTGTGTTCCCGATTGGCTGATTGAGTGTGTCTCTGTGTCTAGGTGAGTCCAGGTAGCTCAGGAGCTGTGATGAAGTATGGCTTCCCCTCACTGGGCAACATCAAGACCAGAGAATCCTACGTCACCTCCTACGACCCCCGCACGCGTACTGCAGCCTGGGTAATAGAGCGGCTAAACCCCGCCTCCCTGAGCGGACTGTCAGACAGGAAGTACTGCGAGTTCAAAGAGGATGACAGGTGCGACAGGAACAGGGCAGGTAAAGTTCATGTTCACATCAGTGTTCTCCCACCGGGCTGTCAAACACAGGGCACGTGGGCCAGAACCGGCCCTCATGAGGTGCGAGCTGGACTCGCCTTTCTGCAGCTCTTATTGAGATGCTGTAAAAATCCAACTGTGCGAGCAGAGCTGCAGATAAACACCGTGACCCCAACTTTCCTTGCTTGAAAATTGTGGTCCGTGCAGGTTAACGAGGCGACAGGTGAAGGACGTTCTTCTCTACCTGTGAAGTTGTTTGAATTCTTAACGTGTAACATCTGTTTACATTCATTGGCAGCGTTCATGTTTTCCACCGAGCGACCAATGCCGACTACAAGGGGAGCGGGTTCGACAGGGGCCACCTGGCCGCAGCAGCCAACCACAAGTGGAGCCAGAAAGCCATGGACGACACGTTCTACCTGAGCAACGTGGCTCCACAGGTGAGACTTTTTACCTGGACAGGCTCATCCAGAGTATTGATTACCTGATTGATTCTATGGATCTCTGGTGTTTGTGAGCAGAACCCTCACCTGAACCAGAACACCTGGAACAACCTGGAGAAACTCTGCCGCTCCCTCACCAAACGCTACCTCAACGTCTACGTCTGCACTGGCCCGCTCTACCTGCCCAGGTAACCTGCTGCCCATCCTTCTGTGATGACTGAGGGGAGGGGCTTGGGAATGACATTGTCAGGTGCGTGTTTCAGGCAAGAGGCTGACGGGAAACTCTACGTTCGATATCAAGTGATAGGACGAAACCACGTCGCCGTGCCGACACACTTCTTTAAGGTGAGGGCCACCCACCGGATGGTGTCAGCACTCCTGCCCGTCAGCTGGCGATAAGTTCTCCTGTCCCATGTGCCCTCAGGTGCTGATCCTGGAGCAAGCGGACGGCAAGGGGGTGGAGCTCCGTTCGTACGTGTTACCAAACGAACCTATCAGCGAGCAGGTTCCTCTGGAGCGTTTCCTGGTTCCCATAGAAACCATCGAGCGCATGTCAGGACTCCTGTTTGTGCCAAACATCATGAAGAGGACCGCCGGCGGCGTACGGGCCATCGCTGACAGATGAGCTGCATTACCCACAATCCTCTGCTTCAGACTTCCTTTAATCACAGATCAATAACGTTCGAACGTTTATGAACTTAATTATTTGTGAACTATCAGTGTGAGCATTGCTTCTGATCGAACAAACACACAACATACCAAAACAATTTTATTTAATGTTACAAAGCATCTGCACCTTCAAAATAAAAGTCTTTTTTTAACCCACTCCCTGTCCCGATTTCAAAGTGTTTTTATAAAGTCTGTCCACTGGGACACCACATGTTGATTGGCTGCAGGTCAGCTGTTGTCCAGCTCCACGTCGTCACTGAGCTCTGAGAAGATGTCAGAGAGCTGATAAAGTCTCTCCTTCTCCTCCTCTTCCTGCGCCTCCTGGGGCTCACACTTCTTCAGTCTCTCCTCCAGGACAGGGACGGCTCTGCTCTGTAGGAAGTCGATGATCTCTGAGAGACAGGCGATTACAGATTACTGCAGGCTCACCTGAACACGACACTTAAACCTGAATTACTCTGAACAACTGAACCTGAGAGCTTGCATGCTGCATCCAGGTGCTCAATGAAAACTGGGAAATCTGAGGGGTGTACTAAATGCAAGGACCACACATCCAGGCTTTGTTTGAGCCCCAGTCTGAGTAACGCCCGGGGTGCTCATCGCCTGTCTGTCCGCTCAGTTTGAGCTGCACTACAGCGCAGCTGCTCCTGACCAGGTGAGCAGTTTAGTTACCATTGTGATCGAACAGGTAAGAAGACTTCAGAGGGGTCGGGCTGTCTCAGGTGTGCTCCGGTTGGAGGTTTCTTCGATGCTCGACATGACACGACTTGTTTGTGTGGTTTGGTTTTGGAGAACAGATTCGGCGTGTCCTCGTGTTTGTGTGGTCGGAAACACACTGCACACAAACAGCTGAGGTCATGTGACCCGACACTCGGGTCACATGATCAAAGCTACACTCTGGTTTAATCTGACAGTGCGACACAAACAGGAAGTGGAACACACACCAAGCTCGAGCTGCTCACCTGCGTACGACAAACTCGTCCAGTTTGGAACTCTGGAAACCTTCAACCTGTAAAACATCTTCTGCACACACATCGGCGTCACAGTCCTGAAACACACACACAGGTGTGACACCACAATACTGCCTGTAGTACAGTCTATTGTGTACTTAATACTAGTTTGACCTCACCCGATGAGTCCAGCCACCTCGTCCCAGTCGATGTCCGCTGCGTCGTCCACATGCATGTTATAGAGCCTGAACACACACACACACACACACACACACACACACACACACACACACAGTGATGTCCATCATGACCGAAGGTTTGTCCTGCATTCTCATTGGCTGATCAGCGAATGCTCTGATGGGTTCGCGTCACTCACGTGTTGATGAGGTGGATTTTTGCGGCGTACCCCTCGGCACCTCGGTTGAACACTCCCTTTGAGGACAGCTTAGACTTCAGCAGGTAGAACCTGGAAAACACCAACACCTGAGTTATACCCGAGGATCCGCTGCTGGCGTGGAATGTACCGGTCTGGTTCACGTGAGCAGAGGAGCACCGACCACTTGAGACGACACTGGATCCAGGACCGGGTCTCCACCTGCTCGCTGATCCTCTTCCAGGGCAGGTTGTTGCACAGCTGGTTTCGGCTCAGACCTGCAGGGCTCTGCTGGACCAGCATCTCCAGGTGAGCCCTGACAGCCTGCCAAAGGCGCAACTCTTCCTCTGCAGTCCAGGTACCGCGACCCTGAGCTGGGTGTGAGCGCACAGACAGGAGAGCATTTTCACGGCTGAGCAGAGAAATCTGTTCTACAGATCAATAACCGATCAATAACCTGCTCCGTCTCAGGTCACAATGAGCAGCTGGAACAAATCTGCAGAATTCTGACTCGGCGCCACGACAGCAACCAGATCAGCCCAACAAATGAACTTTCAAAATAAGCATGGGGGTCGTTTACTTTAAAAAATTAAAACAAGTCACTAAAGATATCTGACCAAGTCGTCTAAGTACAGTCTGTGATTGACCACAGTGGAGTTCAGAGGTTAGGGGTCACAGGGAAGCTCACCGATGGTGTTGAAGCGTTTCTCCAGCGAGTAGATGCTGCGGTCCATCTTCTCTGAGATTCTCTTCCAGTCGTTGCCGTGGAGCTTCTGCAACTTTGTGAGAGAGCATAGCTCATCCTCAGAAAACCTGAATGAACACACCCAAATTGTGTCAGGTGACCGTCAGGTTAACGAGTCAAACATAAACCCATGAACATGCAACGTGACCTCTGACCTTCCCATGTTATTCCTCTCATCAAAAATCTTCTTGGCTCTGACGTAAACCTGATCACATGTCCGAGGAATCCCCTCAGCTGCAGACAGACAAGAAGATCAAAGGTCATACTGGGATCACTGATTTTAAAATCACAGCAAGACTTAATTATGGAGTTCCACAGGGTTCAGTGCTAGGACCAATTCTGTTTACATTATACATGCTTCCCTTAGGCAGCATCATTAGAAGACATAGCATACATTTACACTGCTATGCAGATGACACCCAGCTCTATCTGTCCATGAAGCCAGATAACACACACCAATGAGTTAAACTGCAGGAATGTCTTAAAGACATAAAGACCTGGATGGCCGCTAACTTTCTGCTTCTTAATTCAGATCAAACTGAGGTTATTGTACTCGGCCCTGAAAAGCTTAGAAATATGGTATCTAAGCAGATTCTTACTCTGGATGGCATTACCTTGGCCTCCAGTAACACTGTGAGGAACCTTGGAGTCATTTTTGACCAGGACATGTCCTTCAACGCACATATTAAACAAATATGTAAGACTGCTTTCTTCCATTTGTGCAACATCTCTAAAGTTAGAAATATCCTGTCTCAGAGTGAAGCTGAAAAACTAGTTCATGCATTTATTACTTCCAGGCTGGACGACTGTAATTCATTATTATCAGGAAGTCCTAAAAACTCCCTGAAAAGCCTTCAGCTGATCCAAAATGCTGCAGCAAGAGTCCTGACAGGGACTAGAAAGAGAGAGCAGATTTCTCCTGTTTTGGCTTCCTGTTAAATCCAGAATTCAAAATCCTGCTCCTCACATACAAGGTCTTAAATAATCAGGCCCCATCTTATCTTAATGACCTTGTAGTACCATATCACCCTATTAGAGCACTTCGCTCTCGCTCTGCAGGCCTACTTGTTGTTCCTAGAGTATTTAAAAGTAGAATGGGAGGCAGAGCCTTCAGTTTTCAGGCCCCTCTTCTGTGGAACCAGCTTCCAGTTTGGATTCAGGAGACAGACACTATCTCTACTTTCAAGATTAGGCTTCAAACTTTCCTTTTTGCTAAAGCATATAGTTAGGGCTGGACCAGGTGACCCTGAATCCTCCCTTAGTTATTGTTAAGAGATATATTCTAAAACACTTCTTCAGCTGAGAATCAGAGAGGAGAAACACACAGTTTTCTTGCTAGGAAGGGCAGTCACCAGAGTGCACGCACAAGAGTGAGGATCAGAGACTCGCAGCTCTGAGACTGCCCTGGTCTTTATTTATACTTTAGTGGGCGTTTGTTCCTTACATTGGAATGTGGAGGTGTGTATGTATGTTTGTGTGTCAGAGTGTGACCCCACAAACGACTTCCCTTAACCTGCTGGTCTGGAAAATCTGGAAACAGTTCATCTATATGTAAAAAAGGGCACTTAGACTAAGACTGACATAGCTACGTTAATCCTACCGTAAAACAATAAGAGAAGGTACGACCTCTCCCATGCTCCCAGGATGTGGATGTGAATGCCAGAGCACTCTGGAATGCACGCAAAGCTTTTGCAGACTATTAAGGATCGCACATCCTATCACTACCATATGTAAACTTATATTATTAAAAGATTATACTGACTACTAAATACAATTTTCTATTGACAGTTATGCTGCAATAGACGTAGGCTGCCGGGGATTCCCATGATGCACTGGGTGATTCCTTTCCAGTCACCTTTCTCACTCACTATGTGTTAATAGACCTCTCTGCATTGAATCATATCTGTTATTAACCTCTAGTTGTGTTCAAATTCATGGGCTGCATCCTCCTGAGGACCCGGCCTTCGCGGTCTACGTGGGCCGGGTCCTCAGAAGGTCGGGCAGGCTGGAAGTAAACGGCTGTGAAATGGGACGGTCCAGCCTTCAGATTAGCGTCACCGCTGTCTCGTGGAGTTTAATAAACTCGGCCGTCTGCTCCTTGCTGTCTAAAATATAACAGGACACTGGAGGAAACTCCAGTGTATTTGTGTGTGTGTATATATATATATATATATATATATTAGGGGTGCAACGATATTCGTATCGATATTGAACCGTTCGATACAGTGCTTTCGGTTCGGTACGCATATGTATCGAACAATACAACATTTGTAATTTATTTTATCAACTTTCCTTCTGACGATGCTGTCTGTGTTGAGCGCTCAGTGAATCTGTGTTCGACTACTCCGCCTAGGCTGCACTGTCGAGCGCAGATCCACTGAGCGCTCAACACAGACAGCATCGTCAGAAGGAAGAGCGCAGGGCACCTCCCCCACCCTCATTCAGATCTGGCGTTTGGAACTATTTTGGTTTTCATGTGACGTATGACCCTGAAGGTAAGCGCGTCATGGACTAAAGTAAAACAGTATGTTGGATGTGCCACGCAATGCTCAATTACATGGGTGGGAGCTAGTGTGCTAGCGCAGTTAGCTCGTTAACGTGTTGGCCGTCTAGCCCCATGCACGGGGCGATCGGCGGTAGCTCGTTAACGGAGATTTGCCGTGTTGTGGTGTTAAGGTCATTTCAACGAGATTAACCTGAAAGCACTAGTGGGAACACAACGAATATGACTGCACATTTACACCGACATCATCCTAGTGCAAAGACAAATACAACAAGCATGCTACTAACTTTAGCCGAGTCATTTAGACAGCTGTTAGCACATGATTCTCCTTATGCTGCTGAGAATATAGCCCAGAAGAAGCGGATAGTATAGCTTTTATTTTGGAAAGAGACATTTCTCTGTAATAAACTCTCTTTTCCAAAGATGCATGATTCCTCAATCAGATACAGGGCTCGCAAAATCGCTAGCCCGACGTCCCGGAGCTAGCGATTTTTTCAGTCGGGCTACCAAAATCTATCTCTGCCCTGCCCGTCGGGCTATTGTAGGAAAAATATATGTCAATGCTTTTGCATTCTTTCAGAAATGTAGCTGGGTAATTATGTCATTGGCATCGGTGAGCCACTGTCAATATGTGACATATTGAAATCGCGTTTGAATTTGCGCTTGTTTTTTGCTTTCACTTTGCAATCGTGCGAACTGTGTATAGAGAGCGACAGCACTGATCTGTGAGTGATGATAATTTGTGCACCAATTCCTCTGACATCGTCTTATTAATCGTTAGCTTACTATGCAAACATGACAAGTGAAATCTCCCGCAGCTTAAACATGTGAGAGGTTGATCGCGCAGAGAATCGCTGAGCTTATGTGAGTCCGTGTGTAAAAGCAGCAGGATTTATATTTGACTACGATGACCTGGATTAGAGCTGGGCGATATGAGATTTTTTCATATCACGATATGTTTTTTTAATTTCAGGCGATAACGATATCTATCACGATATCAGCCAAATAACTATATTTGTAAGATTTAAATGTGCCGTTGCTCACAAGTAAAATGTGAAATAATCAGCAGCTTGTTTTTATTTAAATATTTATTTCCCATAATAAGTTCAACAGGGTAGATGTACTTAAGGAACATGAGACTTTTTCAGATAAATAAAGGCAAATATTGCAAACTACACAAAAGGCAGCCGCTAAAGCGTTTAAGTTTCAAAACAGACTAAACTGTCAATTCCACTTAGAAACAAAATATTAATTCTAAAAATAAATCTTAGTTTGTTTTACAGAAGAACAGACAAAACTGACTAACTTTTGTCAATATCAAATAAACTGAGAACTAAAAGGAAATTCTCAACCTCTCCTTGTTGTATAGCTGAGCTTTTCAAACAGTTTTAACAGTTACTTTAGTCTGACAAAAGCCGAATGAAGAATTAGCGCTTCCAGTCAGAGACTGAGGCTACGTCCACACGTACACGGGTATTTTTGAAAACGGAGATTTTCCGTTTTCGTTTTAAAAAAATAATCCCGTCCACACATAAAGGCAGAAATGAAGGAAAACGCTGCTATGAACATGCCAAAGCAGCAGGTGGCGCTAGATTCCTAACCGTGCAGAAATGTTGGCCAATCAGAAGTCTAGAAGCCTCGGTGGGAAAAAGTAAACAAAGCTGGGGCATAGAAGCAGAACCGAGTCGTATGTGTGGAGGGACAGTAACTGTGTGTATATGTAAGCATTTAAACACTGCAGAGAGTAGAATTAACAGTAACAGTATTGTAGAAATTCATTTCACCGAAACAATAACGCGGCGCACAGTGTGACGCATGCACCAGTTTATTGTATTTCCAGACTTGCTTTCGGCACATTTACAGTGCACGCTACTCTGTTTTTTGTCAGACTTGAAATAGCCGAAATACCTTCACCCTACGGAGCTTCTATGGCTCTTCCGTTCGACAATCTCTCCGGCATTGCAACCATCATCTGTTTTCTCTTCGGTCACGCTCGGTTGATTTTTCTAGTCGGCACACTCATTTCCTCCATTACCCGCTGGCTGCTTCCCAAACAAACACACGTGCGGCTTGGCACTTGTGCTGTACGTAACAAGTCACGCGACGTGACGCTGCGGCTGTGATTGGTTCGGCTCTGCGCTGCTTAATTTGGATTGGCTGACCTTTTTTTTTTTTTTTTTTTTTTAAGAGGACAAGAGCGGCGAAGTCTATCGCGATAGTTTAATTTCTCTATCGAGTAAAAGTTATATCGCGATACATATCGTTATCGTTCTATCACCCAGCTCTAACCTGGTTAGGGTTAAATTTAAAAACTGTACTTTTGAGTTAAAATATATATTTATAATTTTAATAAATGACAAATTAAAAAGGCATGAACATTTTTTTTGTATCGAAAAAATATCGAACCGTGACACCAAAGTATCGAACCGAACCGTGAATTTTGTGTATCGTTGCACCCCTAATATATATATATATATATGAAGTTTATATGAAACGCGCCCTGAGGTGACTGTTGTTGCAATTAGGCACTGTATAAATAAAAGCGAACCCAACGTCGTTCTGCATTGGTTACGTACCGATGTTCTCCAGGAAGTGATGCTGTGCTTTCAGCCTCCTGATCTCCAGCTCCTGCTCTTTGAACCTGTGAGGAAACAGAAGCTGCTCCGCTGAGCTGATTCCCGTCAGAGCCAAGAAGTCGGCCACGTTCTGTTCGATTTGCTGGTTCTCAAGCTGAGAGTACCGCCCCCAGCGCAGAGACACACCTGGAGGAAGACAGGCATTCACAGGGTTAATGCGCAGTGCTCGTACCTTCCTGCTGGTGGCGTCTGCAGCAGCGTTACCTTTCTTTTTGAAGGCCTTGAAGCGTGCCAAGTCGTACCGCAGCAGCTTGTTGATCTGATCGGCAGATTTCTTCTTCACATGAGGAACAAATTCCTGAAGTTCCTCCAACAACTTATGGTCAAACCTGAAGCACATGACATCATCATCATCATCAGCTGACATCATCATAAAAGCAGAGACAACAAAGATGGACGCCGCATGAGGAGCTTTGCGTCCACGCTGCTTCCTGTCTGAGCGTGCGGAGCCGCAGGTGGTAAGGTGTCACGGCTCCCCAGCTTTGTTCAGTCTCTGATCTTTCTGTGTTGTGTTCACTGACGTCTCGTTAACATGAACTTTATGAACTCACTCTTCAGGATCAGCTGCCGCCTCCGTTCTCCTCTTCTTCTTCTCCTCCTCCCCGTGACCCCCCGCTGCACCTCTCTGCCTCTTTGCAGGATTTACATTCTTCGTTGCCTTCTCTCCATTACATGATGTCACTTCCTGCACACTTTCACTTCCCCTCTCCTCCTTCAACCTGTTCTTGACTGTTTGAACCGACACATGTGCATTTGCTGTTGCTGTGGCTACACTCGCCATGCGCGCCGCCTTCTTCTTTTGTTTAGTCTCGCTGTAAGGCTCCCTTTCCTGTGATGTCACTTCCTCTTTCTTTTTCTTCTTTCCTCCCTCGCTGCTCTTCTCCTCTTTTCTGCTCACCTGTCCATGAGGAGAACAGAACACCTCCTTCTCCTCCTTTCTCTTTTCTGGCTCTTTGTCCTCCTGTTTTTTCTTCCTTTTCTTCTCCCTGCTCACCTTTTCATCCCCAGTAGGAGGTGAGGGAGGAGCCAACAGTTCTTCCTCCTCCTCTTCTCTCCTCTTTTTTCTCTTTTTCTTCTTCTCCTTCCTGCTCAGCTGTTCACCCAGACCAGGAGACGAGGGACCCGGTTCCTCCTCTTTCTTCCTCTCTGCCTCGCTGGTTTCCTCCTGTTTGTCCCCCCTCTGCTCTTTCTCCTCCTTCTCCCCATTCACATGTGCATCTTCAGCAGAAGAAAAAGGAGAACTGAACACCTCCTCTTCCTCCGCTCTTCTCTTATTTTTCTTCTTCTTCTTCTTCTTCTTCTTCTTCTTCTTCCCCTCGCTGGTTTCCTCCTCCTCCCCGTTCACCTGTCCATCTTCAGCAGGCGAGCTGAACACCTTCTCCTCCTCTCGTCTCTTCTTTTTCTTCTCCTTCCTGCTCACCCGTTCCTCTTCAGCGGGAGGACTGAACAGTTCCTCCTCCTCCTTCTCTCCTCTCTCAGGAGTGTCGATGTCGATGGGAGCAGGCGACTCCTCGCCCTCTGCGAGCCTCCTCTTCTTCTTCTCACAGGATGATGGAGGTGTCATGATGGGAGGAGCAACAGGAGGAGGCGATGGCTCGATGCTGCAGGTCAGTTTGTGACAGAAGCTGCAGAAGAAGAAGAGGAAGGTCAGGTCAGGTGTGGCCAATCAGGACAAATAAACAGGACACAGGTGTGAGCTGACCGCCTGGCACAGGCGAGGCTTCAGTGGGGGAGGTGTACCCGGCCACTTCACTTTACGCCCGCTGCCAGGGCGCAGGAAGCCGCTGCAGGATTCTCCTGAACAACGGGTATTGCCGCTCAGACAACACATTTTGAAACGGCTCTAACATCACCTGTGTGTCTCGGAGCGCCCCAGCCAACATTCATTATCAAAGTGTCCAAGCTCACATGTGACAGCGACCAGGTGTGCTTCACCTGTGATATGATCTCCTCACCGCAGGAAGAGACGCTCGTCTGTCTGGCTTCAGATCACGTGACTTCATTAGAGAGGGTGTGCGCACGTCGTCAGGCCGTAACAGCGATCAGAAACATTATCAATCAGCAGAAAACCCGATAACGAGTCAGAGCTTCACGTATCACCACCACGGAGCCCCCAAGGACGGCCCCCACCTGTGGCTTCCACCCGGCAAGACTCAATCAGCTCCAACCGACAGTCAGGACACATCTAGACCCCCTTCAGCTGGTTTAAAGTGGCGTCAGACAGGCGGATGTTGTCCGAGCTGGCCAGTCAGAGGAACGTGCTCAGTGAGAGACGGAGACTGCCCATAATGCACCACAGAACGACACAGCGTGCACACTGCAGCAGTTACAGCCTTTGGCACGTCGTCCACACCAAAGTGCAGCTCAGTGTGAGCGGTTCAATCTGTGACGTGTGTCGTCGATTCACACCAGGATTCAGGGTGCTTTTATTCAGCTGTGACATCACGTCCTCTGAGATTAACCACACAGCTCTCTATACTCCTCACTGTACTCCTTCACCTCTGCAACTCCCTCTATTCTTCCTCTGAATGCTTTCCTATACTTCCTCATTTCTCCATCAAGCCTCCTTGTCTCCTGTTCACTGTGCAGAGGAAACAACTTCTCAGCTGGTTCCCTCAGCACCCAACCTGTAGGTAACTCCTCCCACAACCAGGAGCCCCTCAGCATTCCTCCTCTTCCTCCTCGGGCATCTTCCAAAACCATCTGCTCTCCCTAACCTCTTTTCCTCGAGCCCAGTGAGAAAAAGAGAAGAGTGGCCTTCTGTTCAAAGGAGGAGGAGCAGGTAGGGTCAGATGACGTCACAGAGCACAAACACGTGATCTGTCCTGTGCTCACAGCTGTGACACGCGTGTACATGTTTACAACAGTCACACAAACTGCTGCGCTGTGGCTGTCGTGGTTGCGTGTAATCGGCTCACGGGTCAAACTCTGTTACAGCTAAGAAGCCACGGTATCGGCCGGTAGCTAGCGTTCTTCCTAAACTCCGTGTCCGGGGTCGCTCAGGTGTGACGACCCCAGCAGCGCGTGGAACACGATCAGCTGATCAGCTGCCGTCTACCTGAGAGGAGACTACGGCAGCGGGGTCAGGGGTCAACCCGCCTCAGACAAAAGACGAGCTCGAGCTGCATCGCGAATTCGCCGCTGAAACCAACCTGGCGCTCATATGTGACGTCACTAAAGAGCTCTTACTCTGTAAAAACCGAACCGGTCACACTGAGGGTTAGGGGTCAGGGCGAGTTCAATTTAACGCTAACCTTAAAGAAAGAAAACGGAAGTGCTCCTACCTGATCTGGTGTGATCGATCTTTCTCGCGCTCTTACAGCCGTTAAACTTTGATTCTCGCCGACTCGCGCTCTTTGGCGGATGCACGCGGACGGCGGAACTCGCGCTACTTGTTTACGTCCTGTGTTGCAGCCGCGCATGCGCAGTGATGGACATGCTCAGTGGAGGAAGTGAAGCGGTCCCTCTGAGTTTCCGGATTCGTTTGAGGGTTAATTTTTTCTATTGGTGCACGAAGAAGAGCTGATAGGAGCAGGCGCTCCGTAAAATACATGTGCGCTTCCATAAAAATAAAAATATATAAAAACTAAAATCAAACAAAAGCAAAGGGCACATTAGAGTTTACTAACTAAACCAGTGGTTTAGCAGTGTGGGTGTGATCAAGTTCCTTTGAATACATGTGAAACAGAGCTGGAGACTGATTTAGTCAGAGATTAAAAGTGTCAAAAGCGCCAAATGTGAATTTTTCATCTGATGAAATACATCCAGTAATATCCCCTAGGAGTAACACTGACCTCTGTCCATCCACTCCTTGTTATACTGTGATACAGCGAGTAAAATTATGATTACACAGCAGTTTCCAATGTATGAGGTAGAGATGGACCGATCCGATATTCATCCAGGCTGGAATATTGAGTTTGCAGCAGGCTGTGAGTAAGTTTATTTCAGCATGAAACACATTTGTTGTTTCAACTCTTGGAGCTGATCAAAGTCTTAAAATAAGCTGCAGAGAAAAAAACAACAACCAATGCACTTATGTTGTGATGAAGCTGTGCTGGAACAACCAGTTTATTTCAGAGTTACTAAAACAACGCATTTATCAAAACGTCTTTTAAAAAGCTCAAAGGACACAACAGTGTGTTTGTTTTAGTATTATTATTTTTATATTATTAGTCTTTGACGATAGCGTCGGCTGTCTCAGGCTGTCAGCAGCTGCGAGTTTCATGATCACGGTGTCCAGATCTACATCTTGTTAATAATTTTACCTCTTCACTACGTACGACTCTGGATACTGTAGCTCTGGTGAAAACTAAGGCCTAAATAATACTAAATAATCAGGCCCCATCTTATCTTAATGACCTTGTAGTACCATATCACCCTATTAGAGCACTTCGCTCTCGCTCTGCAGGCCTACTTGTTGTTCCTAGAGTATTTAAAAGTAGAATGGGAGGCAGAGCCTTCAGTTTTCAGGCCCCTCTTCTGTGGAACCAGCTTCCAGTTTGGATTCAGGAGACAGACACTATCTCTACTTTCAAGATTAGGCTTCAAACTTTCCTTTTTGCTAAAGCATATAGTTAGGGCTGGACCAGGTGACCCTGAATCCTCCCTTAGTTATGCTGCAATAGACGGAGGCTGCTGGGGGATTCCCATGATGCATTGAGTTTTTCCTTTCCAGTCACCTTTCTCACTCACTATGTGTTAACAGACCTCTCTGCATTGAATCATATCTGTTATTAACCTCTGTCTCTCTTCCACAGCATGTCTTTATCCTGTCTTCCTTCTCTCACCCCAACCAATCACAGCAGATGGCCCCGCCCCTCCCTGAGCCTGGTTCTGTCGGAGGTTTCTTCCTGTTAAAAGGGAGTTTTTCCTTCCCACTGTTGCCAAAGTGCTGCTCATAGGGGGTCATATGATTGTTGGGTTTTTCTCTGTGTGTATTATTGTACGATCTACTGTACAATATAAAGCACCTTAAGGGGATTTGGCGCTGTGTAAATACAATTGAATTGAAATCTACGTCGCTGTCACACCACTCCGAACAAATCCAATTATTCTGGATCGGGACATGTGTGGTCCTGATCAAAGGTCGCCTGCAGACAGCAACAGGAGGCGGCTTCGTTTGTCTGCAGTCAGCTGACTGAAATGTGAAATCTCTGGTCAGATTTGAACCATCGTCGCTTTTGGGACTGGGAGGGTGAGAAAGGTGTTACCAGGCAACAAGGAGGAGGACAAATAGGATCAAGCCTGATGAAACTTTATTCAAGCCTCCAACACAGGAAGTGACATTTCTCTTTACGATCAGACTTTTCCAGCTTACAGAGGTCAGAGGTCACAGAGAGGCTTCAGCTCCAGACGGACACCTGTGATTGGTAAACATGTCAGGTGGGAGAGCCTGACATCACGTCTGTGAGCTGCATGTTTGAATAAAGTTTGACAGTGAAATACAAGCTGAGATGTTTGTTAGAGAGATTATTTAAATCAGCACCACGAGGTTAAAGGTCACATTTCTGCAGTTACTACAGAATCAGGTGAGTACAGGTGAAACAGGACACAGATCAGGTCACAGGTTCACAGGTCCAGGGTGACGTTTACATGCAGAGTGTTTATCATGCGGTCAGTGAGTGCATCGTCAGTTGGTCTGCATTCAGTCACCTCGTTAGTTTGGGTTAGGGACCACAGAACAAACAGAAAGTAAACAGCTGTTTCCTGTACGGCATTGTGGTGGGAGGAGCAACAGCTGATGGATATGATGACCTCATTAAGGCTGTGTCCTTTTAAAGCTGAAAGTATGGGTTACTAAACTTCACTACATCTACCAGAATGCTTTGCATCCCCCCCCCAGTCATGTGACTTAATGAGTCGTGTCCTGCGCCCCCAAGGGTTTCAGCAGTCTCTTCAACCTCGACCACTTCTCGTTAACTTGTTAACCATCACTACATTTGCCCCTCACACTGACACGCGTGCTTCACACCTCAGACCCACACCCACCCCTCAGACCAAGGACCTTACACCCACACCTACGCCTCACGCCTCACACCTCACACCCACGCCTCACGCCCTACTACACCTTCCCTACCCCAGCATCACAGGGATGCCCACGTTCACCTTCTAATGCAGTCAAACCTCAGCTTGCCCCACCAAACATGCCTCTCTTGGCCACTAACGTGGGTTTCCTGTGGGAAAGCCCACACCGGCATCCCCACTAGCCTTGAAGGGCAAATATGCTGCGGGCGCTGTGTGAGATAAATATGGGTTTGCCCCACCCACATAGCCCCACTTACCCATCCACACAGAAGTGCTTGCAGCCCTAAGTTTGATTAAAACAAACTTCCAAACATCAAATCAAACCTCAGAGTCCATCCAAGCATTTTTTTCTTCTTCCGTACAGAAACCAACCTGTGATTCCTGATCATGTGACATGTGTTACAGGTGTGTTAGTAAAAATTAAGATTATTTCTGACAGCAGTTTGTCCTACATGCAGACGAAAACCCTCATGGCCCCAAGTCCAGGATCACTGCGGTCCTGGTTTCAGTCTGAGGAGCCAGAGCCACACTCAACAACAAATGCTACTCCTTAAAGGGAACTAGAATTCAGTCGCTCCACCCGATCAGACTTGGGGCTTCATCAGTGATGATGATGATGATGATGATGATGATGGAGGGAGGAGCTAGCAGATTGTGCGTCCGGGTCCTCCTCACTGTTCCTCAGCAGCAGTGAAGCTCGCTGCTCATTCATCCTCCTGGACTGGACTCTCTGGACCAAAGAGAAGAAGTTCTCCTGACCGTCAGGAACCGGAGTGAGCACGTCATCCAGGTCTGGGAGGGAACACCTCTGGTCCTCCATCCTGTCAGACTGCAGACAGAGAGACAGGTGAGGGCTGTTCTACACTATCCTGTTCCTGATGACGAGATCAGTGTTGATCCAGGACCATCCCTGAGCAGCCGCACTGTTGTGACATATTGACAGAAAGTACTTGTTTGCACCTTACAGAGAGCCATCTTGTCATGGGGTCTGGAGGTCAGTAAGTGGGAGTGGACCCAAATGCAGACACAGACAGAAGCTCACGTGGGTCATAACCCGTCTGGTAGCTAATGTAACACAACAAACATGGATAAAATCTTTTTATCCCCATAGCATCATCATCTGTTCTGATGAGCTTCTCTTTCATCCTTCAGGTAAAGTGTAGATTTGACTGAAAATGCTAAAATCAAGTCCTGCCCACAGCACCTTTACTGATTAATGTTAAAACAATGTGTACAGATAGTGAGGTACAAACGAATTTTTCTTGTTGTTCATTCGTACACATGCAGGAGCTGCACTATCATATTGCTCATAGATCAGAGTGAACTGGAGTGAAAATGGTCGGATACTTCAAACAGGGCCATTCTGACCACTGACAGGTGAAGTGAATACAGTCATACCACCTGTTAGTGGGTGGTATATATCAGGGAGCAGGTGTACATTTTGTCCTCAGACGTGATGTTAAAAGCAAGAAAAATGCACAAGAGGATTTGAATGTGTCTGACAGTTTGGGTCAGAGTGTCTCCAAAGCTGCAGCCCTTTGGTTGGTCTGCAGGGCTCAGTAACCTATCAAAGAACCAACCAGGTTCACTGACGGCTGGACCGGGTGGCCCATTCTGATAGAAAGGTGTCAGCATACACATCATGTGGATGCCCAGATGCATGTGTACTGCTTACCTGGGGAACACCTGGAAGCACAAGGCCAGATTGGAAGAAGATGAGCCGAGGAGGCGGCACGATGTTTTGGGTGATGTTCAGCTGGGAAAAGTTGTGTCCTGCATCCACGTGGATGTTACTGTGACAGGCCTACCTAAGCACTGTTACAGGCCGTGTCCACCCTTTCAGAGAAATGGTGCTCCCTGATGGTTGTGGCCCTTCAACAAGATAAGCCACGCTGCTAAACAGGTTCAGAAATGTTTTAGAGCACATGAAGTTTGAGGGCGGACTTGGCCTTCAATCAGGGATCTGTGTGATCTCCCAGACTAAGCAAATCCAGTCTAGGAGGCCTCAGCTCGCAGCTTACAGGACTCAAAGGATCTGTTGCTAACATGTTGCTGCTAACCCTAAACCAAAAGTAACCAAAGGCTTTATTATTTACCTTTTCTCTTTGCTTTAGTCAAGAACAATACTAACTTAGGGAGGTCTCTGTTTTCAAAATTAGAGGTAAGAAAGCATTTCTAATATTTCTGTCTGACATCACAAGAATCTGATTGGTCAGGAGCATTGATACTCCCGGTGTTGTAAAAACCACACCAACCAACCACACCAGTGTGTCCAATCTTTAGCTAACAGTTAACCCAGTAAAGATACAGACCTGGTAGTGTATGAGCATGTAGTAAAAGTCCAGGCTGGGCACAGGGGGTTGATCTGGACTGCAGGCCCCACAAAGAGCAGCTGGTCCCGGATCGGGCAGCAGGCTGACGCTGGCTCTCTGGTCGTCCAGCCTCTGACACTGAGACTCCAGGATCAGGTCCAACAGGGCCTCTGGCTCCCCCTGCTGGCTGCTCCTACGCTGCACCAACAACACAGGTGTTACAAGTGGTTAACAGGAGTCTGAGTTAAAGATTTGAGTTCCAACACACTTAATGTGACAGCATCTGAACACCACGATGTCACCATCTGTCCTCTCCGCTCTTTCCAAAATCACCAAAACTCTTTACTGCATGTTGAGTTTTCACTTTGATCTGCAGTTTCACACCAATGTTTGTCAAATACTACAGACCAGAAGAGTCTGAGGCAGCTTATGTCAGCCTATTGCTTCTGACTGTCTGTAGATGTCTTTGATTGGAGTTCATCCAGGTGCAGAGCTTCACCTCAGACAGGTGATGATTCTTTATAAGCTACAGCTAAAAGGCTGTTTGATCCATTCATCGGGGTCTCCCCTGAATCTGTGACCTCTCTTTAATTATTCAGGCTGTTATTAAAAATCACATGAGGTAACTCTGACCACACATGTGGTCCATCCAGATTTTTAGGTTCTAACTCGTCTCATCAGACCTCTGTCTGATCAAAGCTACCCAAAGACTGATCAACACCTCCCTTCAGATTTGGCTCCACCTGGGAGCTCCTGTCTCTCCTGGACTTGTGGGACCAGCTCAGGTGTGTCTTTCACTGCAGGTGAGAGTTACCTTACTTCTGGGGGTCGTGATTCTCATTCTGGAGCTGAGTGCAGAGCTAAGGCTCTGTCCCCGAGGTCTGGCGGTGCCGCCTTCAGGACTGGGACCGGCTGGACTCACAAGGCCTCGGAGAGTCCTGAGGGTCCTCAGGGGTGAGGTGGAGGTCAGCGTCCTGCTGCTGACTTTACTGGGATTGTGGGATTCTGGTCCTGGATCCAGACTACCATTTTGATCAGGGGTCATGGGACTTTTTGACACCGCCCCCCCAATCCTGCCGTTGTGGTGAACATTTGAAGAGAGCGAGGGGGAAGGCACGCCTGGGTGTTGGCTGTCCGTCATGATGGAGGTGTGGGAGGTGCTGAGGGAGGAGTTCTCCTCAGGCTGTCGCGGTGAACCTGGACACAGAGGAAGTGACAGATAGTACTCTGTAGTATTCTGTATACTGCATTTCATTTTTTCAGACTTAAAGGCTAAAACGTCCGTTTGAGCCCCACGAGGTCAGAGTTGGCCTGCAGCCTTTTTTACTGTGTGAATTAATCCTTACCTCCATCTCCACCTACCCCTCCACCCCTTGCATCAAACAGTGTGAAACATATACCATCACCCTCATGTTTTCGGACACTAACAGTTAACAACCCAAACACCTGGAAGGCAGCACAGGTTCTCTAATGACATGAAGGTGATGCTCAGACGTTTCCATCCGCTCATTATCAGCACCACCGTCAGGGTGATTTGGGGCTTTTAATCACTCCTTTGAAATGTTTGTTTTTACCAGGGTGGAGTGATTGTACAGAAATACTAATTTTTTAAAAATTGTACTTTCTCTGCAATCCACACAGAGTGAAGAACACACCCCACTAACATTTGGTTCAACGTCCCTCAGCAAGCTTCAGCCTGACCCGATGCTTTGGATGTTTGACCACTCCTCTTGGCAGAAGCGAATCGATGCTTCAGCAATGTTGAGGTCCGGGCTCTGCGGAGGCTGATCCATCGTATGTTTCTATTCAGGATGCTTTCACTGCACTGGCAGTGTGTTTGAAGATCTCCATCACCTTTGGCTGACATGCATCTGGAACCACGATGGAGACTCCGCCATGTTTCACACAAGGCTGCAGACTCTCACTGTTGCACCTCTTCTGACCTCCTCGTACATGCTGACCATGACGTGGACAGTTCCTCTGATCTTCAGTCCACTTCCGGTGTGATTTTTATACCCCAGCTTTCAGCAATAGTATGTCTTGGTTTAAAACCGGCCCCCTTCATGAGATCAGAATCAGAATAGTTTAAGCAAATGTAGATTTGTATATATGAAGGTTTGTGTGTGTGTGTTGTTTGCAGCAGTGTTTAAACTCTGATTTATCTTTAAAATGTTGCCTGCAAATGAGAATGAAGCTGAGCAGTTGGGTTGTGTGCGCTCCACATGAAGCAGAAACAGTAAAGTTAGCCGAGTGCGCCCTCGGAGACGATTTCAGGTTAAAGTGAAGCTACAGAAGTAGGTCAACAACAACAGGAGCAGAGCTGCCAGTGTCTAATCGCATTTACAACACAAAGACAGCCACACACACGAATGCATTAATGAGCAGTGTCACTGCGTTCATCTGCCCCAGGCTGCAGCTCCACCCAGAGGCTGTCGGGGGAACTGCGGCAGCCCACAATAAAGCGGCAGAGAAAATCAGAGAAGTCAGAGGTGGTTCAATCTGGACTCTGAAAACGTCACGAAGGGGCCACACACACACACACACACTCCCCGAAGAACAAAAGCTCCTGTTCCCTCACCTCTACATTACAGACTTCCTCCAACTTCCAGCTTCCTGTCTTCGACCCCGTCAGTCGTCACGCCGCTCTGCTGCTGGGTTCTTCGTCTTACTCCTCCATCGAGTGAGGTCTCTCTACCAGCCAGTCCACACAAACTTTAAAGCAAGCACAAAAGGACATACACATACTCACACAATGAAAGGAGAAGAACCCCGCCCCCTCGCCCTTACATCATGTTTCTATGGAAACCAAAGAGAGTCGTCCAAATCCCCCGCCTCACACACATACACACACATTCCTGCATTGTTAAACTCCATTCAGCTGAACTCAGAGGACGCTCTTCATCAGTGGGCCTCACACACACACACACACACACACACACACACACACACACACACACACACACACACACACACACACACAATCTAACACTGTTGGCATAGACTTTTGCACAGTTGAACCAACAGTTTCAGGATAAAGCTTCTGTACCTGTGCCCAGACTCAAACATCATTAAAAATGCACGAGTATAATTGTAAAAAGAACCCAAAGACAGTGCTGTCATCATGTGACTGACACATCTTTAGCCAATCAGTGTGCAGCATTCTTCAGTCAGTCATCATGTCCTGTTAAAAACAAAAGTCTGTGATTCCTCAGCTCAGGAGATCAGAATCCTGATCCAAGGCTGCTGGGGATTCCCATGATGCACTGGGTGTTTCTTCTTCACTCACTATGTGTTTATGCACCTCTCTGCACTGAATCATTATCTGGCTCTCTTCCACAGTCTGTCTTTGTCCCGTCTTCCTCCCCTGAACCCCACCAGGCAGCAGCTGCGAGCTGAGGCAGCAGACAGCAGAAAGTTTTTCCTTCCCACTGTCACCTGCTTGCTCATGTGTGGGTTCGCTCCAGGTACTTGGGCTTCCTCTCAAATGGAAGTAGTGGGGTTGGGTTAATGAACGGTGTGAGTGCGAATGGTTGTCGGTCTCTGTGTGTTAGCCTGTCCAGACCCGACCTGTCCAGGATGTCCCCCAGCTCCTCCCGGGCCCCCCTCTCGTCCGATGGTAGCTGGGACAGACTCCAGCGAGCATTTCTGAGAGCTCGAAGCAAAGCTATTAAATCTGTGGATCCTGCAGCTTATAGGAAGGAAGAACCCGTCACAGGGGATCAGAGAAGCGAAGAGACTGAAACTGAACACTCACTTCATGTGTAGCAAGGATCCACAGTGTCTGTGGCAGGGCTTTCAACACATCGCTGACTACAAGCCCCCTCCCCCGATGATGAGCCGGGACAACAGCTCTCTACCAGATGAGCTGAACAACTTCTTTCTACGGTTTGAGGTTACAACACCACCCAGGCACAAACAGTTCCACTGCCACCGGGCGGGGCTCTCCAGCTGTCAACAGCTGGAGAGAAAGGCTTGAGCTGAGCTTTTAACACAATCATCCCATAGCAGAGTGTGGAAAAGCTGATGTTTCTAGGCGTGGACACTGCAACCTGCAACTGGCTTCCTGAAAAGCAGACAGTGAAGGTGGGCAACCGCACATCAAAAACACCTCAGTGAGCTCCTGTGAAGATCAAAAGAGGATACCAGTACAAAATCCATCCATCCATTCAACTGAGTTTACTTCACTTCAATTCAAAACTTCCCAGGAAAAAAACCTGTGGCAGAGGATCAGGAAGGGGTGGCCATTTCCAGTCTCACTTTTATCTGAGACTGGAAATTAGAAGCAGGAAATTAGCAGCCCCAACCTGTCCATGGTATCGCTGTCACCCTATGGCAGCTGGGATAAGCCCCAGTCCCACAGAAACCCTGAACTGGATAAGAGGAAGAGAAGGGATGGATGGAAGTTAGCAGCCATCCAGGTCTTTATGTCTTTAAGACATTCCTGCAGTTTAACTCATTGGTGTGTGTTATCTGGCTTCATGGACAGATAGAGCTGGGTGTCATCTGCATAGCAGTGTAAATGTATGCTATGTCTTCTAATGATGCTGCCTAAGGGAAACATGTATAATGTAAACAGAATTGGTCCTAGCACTGAACCCTGTGGAACTCCATAATTAACCTCAGTGTGTGAAGAGGACTCTCCATTTACATGCACAAACTGGAGTCTATTAGATAGATATGATACAAACCACTGCAGTGCAGTACCTGTAATACCTACAGCATGTTCTAACCGCTCTAATAAAAATCCATGTGTCGCGTCTTTGAGGATTTGTTCCCGTCTCTAAAGGAACAGATTTTCAGATACTGTTTATCTGTTAGAAATTTTGTTTTTCTTTTATGTAGAAAACGATTGCTCAAGAGCACTTCAAAAAATACAGGAAGTCTGGCAAAATATAAAGAAATGAGTTTAAGGTTAAGCCTTTTGCCCAGTACTTAGTACACAGTATCAGCAGTATAACTGACTCCTGTTAGAAGGCGATACAATCACTGATCTCAAAGTTCAGAAAGGGTTAAAAGTGAGGATCCACCCCCACATGTCCTGCTCCCCGAGTCTCAGCTCGTCTCTTCCCGTAGCCGGGCTAAGAACACGGACCCACATCGCTGCACGTGTTCACCTTTCCTTAAAGCTGGAAACCATCAACTATCATCTGATGAAGATTTAACTGTTATCATTTAGAAGGTTGAAGGAGTCCACTCTCATCTCCACAAACTTTTCATTTGCAATTCACGACTTTTCCATTGTTTTGATTTTGGTGGGTATGAAAATTTGAGAACTTCAGGATGTTTCATAAAATGTGTGAAACATCAGGAAAAATCAGCTTTAGAGGTTTTTTCTCTACTGAACTAAAATGAGGATGCGTGTATGTCTGAGAGGCGTCCACATAAGGAGACAGTGAGAGGTGTGTAATTCTCTGTTTTGCCATCAGGTGTCACTGTGATGTCACTGTCCTCAGTCTGTCATTGCTCAGCAGGTCGCTACCATGGTAACCGACGCAGCCACCTGATGCTGCTGTTTTGTCCACAGCATCGTCCCTGCTGCAACGACAGACAAGAGCAAGCTTAAGGTGAGAACAAGAAAAGAAGATGAGTGGAGGAGAGGTGAAGGTCCTGTCTGAGCATCACCTCAGCAGGCTGCTGGAGGTGAGACACTTTCATATTCATCTTACTAATCCAGGTAGCCAAGATGGCGCCGGTGCGTGTGGCTTGCCGTCTATCACTGCCAGTGTTATGTTTGTTTGTTTTGATTTTATTGACTATTGTAATAAATGCCAACTCTCTCTTGGTGTATGATCGCCTAACCCTACTGGATCTCCGACCTTCTGTCAAAGGCTGGGCAAAGTGGAACCAAGCTGAACATAAAACTTTGCCCCCGCTAATATCGGAGATCCCGGCTCACCTGTGCCGTGTTCCAGATCCACCACTCCGGCAAAAGTGCCGTCGCCGGGGTCGAAGGGCTGGCTTCCTGGTGAAGCTGAAAGCTTCTTTAAGGTATTCTCTTAAGCCCTTGTCCAGAAAACAAGGAGTGGTGCCAAACTTCTGTTTCTCTCGGCGATCGTTGGAACCTGTCTGTGCCTGGCTGGTACCTGTCATCGGCACTTGTGTCAAGCCAGCCTCCAATTCGAGACTTGCAGTCAAGCCAGCCTCCAGTTTGTTTTACGTTCCCTGTGTATTCAAAGTATTACGGGAATGGATGTGGAAACCGGATTTCAAAATAAAAGCCAACTTCGAGTGAATTAACAGATATGTTAAGAACATAATAACATATAATTAAGTTTTTTTTTTTTTTTTTACAAACTCTAATGTCAGATCTATATGACACAGCCTTGTACCCTAATTGTGCCCTGTCACTATCAAGGCCATCTTATTTTGGATTTCAAAGTAAAAGCCCTGTGAATCTTCATTTTTGAACTACTCTTTCAATGACTTAATAATGCTCTTAAAAGCAAAAGTCGTATTTCCAAATACTATTTGAACTTTATATCAACACTTTCCAACCACAGTCTTTTTACAGTGATACCATATCAATATCAAGTCAGTCTGATTTTGCCTTTCATAGTAATGGCCCTTTGAAATTGTCCATAATTGACCTAACTTTCAGTGATTTCAAAATGCTCTAAAAAGGAAAATTCCTGTTTCCACAGGGTAATTCCACCTTAGATCAACAGTATACAGCCCCACAGTGATACCATATCAATATCAAGTCATTCTGATTATGCCTTCCAAAATAAAAGCCTTTTTAAATTGTCCATAATTGACCTAACTTTCAGTGATTTCAAAATGCTCTAAAATGGAAATTTCCTGTTTCCACAGGGTAATTCCACTTTAGATCAACAGTGTACAGCCCCACAGTGATACCATATCAATATCAAGTCATTCTGATTATGCCTTCCAAAATAAATGCCCTTTCAAATTGAGCATATATACGACCTACTTTTTTAACGATTTCAAAATGTTCTTAAAAAGAATTTTGCTGTTTCCACAGGATAATTTCACTTTAGGTCAACAGTATACAACCTCACGATGTTACCATATCAATATCAAGTCATTCTGATTATGCCTTCCAAAATAAAAGACTTTTCAAATTGCCAAGATACGACCTACTCTTTTAAAGATTTCAAAATGCTCTAAAAGTGAAAATTGCTGTTTCCACAGGATAATTTCACTTTAGGTCAACAGTATACAACCTCACGATGTTACCACATCAATATCAAGTCATTCTGATTTTGCTTTCAAAAATAAAAGCATTTTCAAAATGCCCATATCTGACTTGAACCTGGAACAATTTCAAAATGCTCTAAAATGGAAATTTCCTGTTTCCACAGGGTAATTCCACCTTAGATCAACAGTATACAGCCCCACAGTGATACCATATCAATATCAAGTCATTCTGATTATGCCTTCCAAAATAAAAGACTTTTTAAATTGTCCATAATTGACCTAACTTTCAGTGATTTCAAAATGCTCTAAAATGGAAATTTCCTGTTTCCACAGGGTAATTCCACTTTAGATCAACAGTGTACAGCCCCACAGTGATACCATATCAATGTCAAGTCATTCTGATTTTGCCTTCCAAAGTAAAAGCCTTTTCAAATTGTCCACAATTGACCTAACTTTCAGTGATTTCAAAATGCTCTAAAATGGAAATTTCCTGTTTCCACAGGGTAATTCCACCTTAGATCAACAGTATACAGCCCCACAGTGATACCATATCAATATCAAGTCATTCTGATTATGCCTTCCAAAATAAATGCCCTTTCAAATTGAGCATATATACGACCTACTTTTTTAACGATTTCAAAATGTTCTTAAAAAGAATTTTGCTGTTTCCACAGGATAATTTCACTTTAGGTCAACAGTATACAACCTCACGATGTTACCATATCAATATCAAGTCATTCTGATTATGCCTTCCAAAATAAAAGACTTTTCAAATTGCCAAGATACGACCTACTCTTTTAAAGATTTCAAAATGCTCTAAAAGTGAAAATTGCTGTTTCCACAGGATAATTTCACTTTAGGTCAACAGTATACAACCTGACGATGTTACCACATCAATATCAAGTCATTCTGATTTTGCTTTCAAAAATAAAAGCATTTTCAAAATGCCCATATCTGACTTGATCCTGGAACAATTTCAAAATGCTCTAAAATGGAAATTTCCTGTTTCCACAGGGTAATTCCACTTTAGATCAACAGTATACAGCCCCACAGTGATACCATATCAATATCAAGTCATTCTGATTATGCCTTCCAAAATAAAAGACTTTTTAAATTGTCCATAATTGACCTAACTTTCAGTGATTTCAAAATGCTCTAAAATGGAAATTTCCTGTTTCCACAGGGTAATTCCACTTTAGATCAACAGTGTACAGCCCCACAGTGATACCATATCAATATCAAGTCATTCTGATTATGCCTTCCAAAATAAATGCCCTTTCAAATTGAGCATATATACGACCTACTTTTTTAACGATTTCAAAATGTTCTTAAAAAGAATTTTGCTGTTTCCACAGGATAATTTCACTTTAGGTCAACAGTATACAACCTCACGATGTTACCATATCAATATCAAGTCATTCTGATTATGCCTTCCAAAATAAAAGACTTTTCAAATTGCCAAGATACGACCTACTCTTTTAAAGATTTCAAAATGCTCTAAAAGTGAAAATTGCTGTTTCCACAGGATAATTTCACTTTAGGTCAACAGTATACAACCTCACGATGTTACCACATCAATATCAAGTCATTCTGATTTTGCTTTCAAAAATAAAAGCATTTTCAAAATGCCCATATCTGACTTGAACCTGGAACAATTTCAAAATGCTCTAAAATGGAAATTTCCTGTTTCCACAGGGTAATTCCACCTTAGATCAACAGTATACAGCCCCACAGTGATACCATATCAATATCAAGTCATTCTGATTATGCCTTCCAAAATAAAAGACTTTTTAAATTGTCCATAATTGACCTAACTTTCAGTGATTTCAAAATGCTCTAAAATGGAAATTTCCTGTTTCCACAGGGTAATTCCACTTTAGATCAACAGTGTACAGCCCCACAGTGATACCATATCAATGTCAAGTCATTCTGATTTTGCCTTCCAAAGTAAAAGCCTTTTCAAATTGTCCACAATTGACCTAACTTTCAGTGATTTCAAAATGCTCTAAAATGGAAATTTCCTGTTTCCACAGGGTAATTCCACCTTAGATCAACAGTATACAGCCCCACAGTGATACCATATCAATATCAAGTCATTCTGATTATGCCTTCCAAAATAAATGCCCTTTCAAATTGAGCATATATACGACCTACTTTTTTAACGATTTCAAAATGTTCTTAAAAAGAATTTTGCTGTTTCCACAGGATAATTTCACTTTAGGTCAACAGTATACAACCTCACGATGTTACCATATCAATATCAAGTCATTCTGATTATGCCTTCCAAAATAAAAGACTTTTCAAATTGCCAAGATACGACCTACTCTTTTAAAGATTTCAAAATGCTCTAAAAGTGAAAATTGCTGTTTCCACAGGATAATTTCACTTTAGGTCAACAGTATACAACCTGACGATGTTACCACATCAATATCAAGTCATTCTGATTTTGCTTTCAAAAATAAAAGCATTTTCAAAATGCCCATATCTGACTTGATCCTGGAACAATTTCAAAATGCTCTAAAATGGAAATTTCCTGTTTCCACAGGGTAATTCCACTTTAGATCAACAGTATACAGCCCCACAGTGATACCATATCAATATCAAGTCATTCTGACTATGCCTTCCAAAATAAAAGACTTTTTAAATTGTCCATAATTGACCTAACTTTCAGTGATTTCAAAATGCTCTAAAATGGAAATTTCCTGTTTCCACAGGGTAATTCCACTTTAGATCAACAGTATACAGCCCCACAGTGATACCATATCAATATCAAGTCATTCTGATTATGCCTTCCAAAATAAAAGACTTTTTAAATTGTCCATAATTGACCTAACTTTCAGTGATTTCAAAATGCTCTAAAATGGAAATTTCCTGTTTCCACAGGGTAATTCCACTTTAGATCAACAGTATACAGCCCCACAGTGATACCATATCAATGTCAAGTCATTCTGATTTTGCCTTCCAAAGTAAAAGCCTTTTCAAATTGTCCACAATTGACCTAACTTTCAGTGATTTCAAAATGCTCTAAAATGGAAATTTCCTGTTTCCACAGGGTAATTCCACTCCAGATCAACAGTATACAGCCCCACAGTGATACCATATTAATATCAAGTCATTCTGATTATGCCTTCCAAAATAAAAGACTTTTCAAATTGCCAAGATACGACCTACTCTTTTAAAGATTTCAAAATGCTCTAAAAGTGAAAATTGCTGTTTCCACAGGATAATTTCACTTTAGGTCAACAGTATACAACCTGACGATGTTACCACATCAATTTCAAGTAATTCTGATTATGCCTTCCAAAATAATGGCCTGTTGAAAATGCCCATAATTTACCTAACTTTCAGTGATTTCAGAATGCTCTAAAAAGGAAGATTTCAGTTTCCACAGGGTAATTCCACTTTAGATCAACAGTATACAACCTCACG
>NC_141355.1:40809202-40839202 GCF_057382095.1 Aulonocara sp. 'chitande type north' Nkhata Bay | reverse complement strand
TCAGGATGGTTTGGATATGTGGTGAGAGGGAAACATGAAGATGAAACCAGGAGATGTCCTTACTGAATCATCAGAGCTGTGATGGAGAAACAGGTTTACCTTTTAGGTGACATGAATGAGTTGAAGTTATGAACTGTTTCTGAGAGACAAATAACACCAGGATCCTTTTCTAAGCAGCTGACAGCTGGTAACTGTGCAGGGGCGGGTCTAGCAAAGTGTTGCCAGGGGGGCAGGTAGGGCATTAACAGGGAGAGGGGGGCACAAAGAAATACTTTTCTTTCTTATTCTCATTTAAAATATCTCACTTTTAATAAATAATTATCTGAATCTTACAACAAACGATTGATAGATTGATGCATATATACCATCAGAACAGTGCACATCACTGTCACAACAGTGTTTGTTTTCATTCAAAGGCTTTATGATTTTTCCTATAATGGCGGCCAGTCTCTAGTCAAAATGCCCGGGCCAATTTTTCTGTCCCAGTCCAGCCCTGTATGCAGCTCATCTGCAGTCTGCTGTTACCTACATCTTCCTATTCAGAAGCAGAATTTCCGAGTTCTGAGTGCAATCAAAGCACCACGACTGCAGTTTTTGTGTTGGATGTAAAAAGCAGGCTAGGATAGAATCAGGTGTGGGATTTCTCTCATGGAAATGCGCACATTATTTTTTCCTTTCTATTGGTGGCACAGTGCACTTGTGGCAAGTAAGCAAGCTAGAAGACTGGCTGGGTATCCAGTTACGGAAGCAACACATTAACAAGAGAATTCTGAGTAAAACCAAAGTTACTTTCCCTAGTAACTAGTTACTCTGAAAGTAACGAGTAACTTGAAGTAACTGAGTTACTTTTTGATAGAAGTAACTAGTAATGTAACTAAGTTACTAATTTAAAGTAACTTACCCAACACTGTGTGTGTCACATGACTGTATCCTACATGTCTCATTGGTAGGATGACCGTGGCTCAGGGGGTTGGGAATCGCATCTGTAACCGGAAGGTCGCCGGTTCGATCCCTGGGCTCTCTGTCCTGGTCGTTGTGTCCTTGGGCAAGACACTTTACCCTACTGGTGAAGGCCAGAGGGGCCGATGGTGCGATATGGCAGCCTGGCTTCTGCCAGTCTGCCCCAGGGCAGCTGTGGCTACAACTGTAGCTGCCTCCACCAGTGTGTGAATGTGAGAGTGAATGAATAGTGGTATTGTAAAGCGCTTTGGGTGCCTTGAAAAGTGCTATATAAATCCAATCCATTATTATTATTGGTGGATGTTTCATTAAAGTGTTTGGAGATTAAAGTTATAGTTTGAAAACACAACGTTGTTTGTGCTGCTGTGATCAAACATCTGCTTCATTCATGGATTTTAAACCTCTGTGATCAGCTTAGCGTGAAAGATGAAGCCAAGCTGCAGCTGCGCAGTTATTTCCAGACTGAAGGACACAGAGAGCATCATGGGACATCGCCTCTTATCACAGCTGGAATGTTAATGACACATGAGGCCACATCACCTCAGAGATAACGAGACACAAATAAACTGAACTGAAAGGGCCGCAGATAAAAACGGAGGGGAGGTGGTGTTACAGCCTGTGTTTAACCTGATGTAGAGAACTGGTTCCTCCTCAGTGTCTGTCTAGGTGGCGCTCTCACGTGGTGATGGTGCTCACTCAGTATTGCAGCACTCCCTGCTCCTGTTATGAAGCACAGTGATGTTTGTGTAGCTGATTCACCTGAAATTATACCTGTCACAGGTCATCCTGCTAGACCTCAGTGCAGCGTTCGATACTGTCGACCATAAAATCTTATTAGAGCGATTAAAGCAGCTGCAGGTATCACAGGTACTGCGCACTGAGGTTAATGATGGAGGTAAGTTGAACAGGCACAGTCGTCTTATACAAGATTTGAAATGTAAAAAAACAAACAAAACATTTTCAGAATTATTTGTGTCTGTTTTCTTGTTTTGTACTTGAACACTAAAGTAGCTCCAATGAGACGACAGCAGCGGCTCTCAGCTCGTTCATGTTTGATGCCCCTGATTTAGGCAGCATCATTAGAAGACATAGCATACATTTACACTGCTATGCTGATGACACCCAGCTCTATCTGTCCATGAAGCCAGATAACACACACCAATGAGTTAAACTGCAGGAATGTCTTAAAGACATAAAGACCTGGATGGCCGCTAACTTTCTGCTTCTTCATTCAGATCAAACGGAGGTTATTGTACTCGGCCCTGAAAAGCTTAGAAATATGGTATCTAACCAGATTCTTACTCTGGATGGCATTACCTTGGCCTCCAGTAACACTGTGAGGAACCTTGGAGTCATTTTTGACCAGGACATGTCCTTCAACGCACATATTAAACAAATATGTAAGACTGCGTTCTTCCATTTGCAGTTAATCCAAGGCAGACAGAGAGAGCAGATTTCTCCTAGATTGGCTTCTCTTTGCAGATAAATCCAGAATGTAATTCAAAATTAAGGGCCTGGTATGCAGAGATTACTTCACAGATTGATGCAGAGGATAGCTGCGCTGTGAAACTGCGCTAAAAACTATTGATTAGCAGGAAACAGAAAAGATCCCAGAGTATGTGAAGGAGGAGGTGGTTTTCACTGATGGAGGCCTGAGGAGAGGTCAGAGGCTCCGGTTCAGACCGGCTCTGCTGCTTCTGGAAGCTTCTTATCTGCAGGCTCTTATCTCCTCTCAGTGTTTCCATTCCAGGTTTCTTCCATCTTTGGTCGCCTCCTCTCTCCTCCCTGCCATTTGCTCCTGGCTCGCTCAGCCCACCGCTGGCTCCTATAAAACACCAGACAGTCACTTTCCATCTTCACCGCCAGTGCTCTGCAGCAACATGCCGCCAAAGAAAGTGGAACCGAAAAAGACAGAGGTGAAGAAGGTGGAGGCAAAGAAGGAAGAGCCTCCTCCTCCAGCAAAGCCCGCGGAGCCGGAGCCAAAACCCCCCGAGGTGGACCTGAAGAGCATCGTGGTGGAGTTCACCCCCGACCAGATCGAGGAGTTCAAAGACGCCTTCGCTCTGTTCGACGAGACGCCAGCCGGCGAGATGAAGATCACCTACGCTCAGTGCGGCGATGTTATGCGGGCGCTGGGACACAACCCCACCAACGAGGAAGTGCTGAAACTGCTGGGGAGGCCGAAGGCGGAGGAGCTGAACGTCAAGCTGCTGGACTTTGACAGCTTCCTGCCCATGCAGCAGCATGTGGCCCGCTCCAAAGAGCAGGGCAACTTCGAGGACTTTGTGGAGGGGCTGAGGGTCTTTGACAAGGAGGGAAACGGCACGGTGATGGGGGCGGAGCTCCGCCACGTCCTCGCCACGCTGGGAGAGAGGATGACTGAGGACGAGGTGGATCGTCTGATGGCGGGACAGGAGGACGCCAATGGGCACATCAACTACACCGAGTTTGTCAAACACATTCTGGCCGGGTAGAAACAGACAGCGACTTTGTCTTCCTCTTCTTCTGTGGTGGACGGAGCGTCTGATGTATGCGAGTTTGTCGTCTCTAATAAAACGTCTTCTCAGTGTGTCTCTGTTTGATGTGATCAGCAGAGTAAGAATCAATGTGAATAAATGAATCGATGGAGGATCATCAATAAATGAATAAATCACTGCCTGCATTCATTTCTCCATGTCCTGCATTAATGTGTTTATTGAGTCATCAGTGATATTACGATTCACTTTGCTCCTCCAAAATAAAACTTGCTCAGGCCTCCTCTTTATGGTGCTCTGCGTCTAATTATTGGGAATGATGAAAACACAAACTTGATGGGCGTGTCCACACAGGTGCTTCAACAGAAACGCCAATGATTGTGTTCCTGTTGCAGCTGGATGTGAGCCTCTCATCACCTCCTCAGAGCTCCTCTCTCAGTGAGCAGCGAGGAAGGATGCCACCAACACCTGGACGGGGAGGTACCCAACCACGCACACACAGAAACACCCTCATTAAGACAAACAAATACAAAAATGGGCATTTAAAATATTTCACGCAAAAACAAAAAAGGAAATCAAACAAAGGGAAGAAATGAAGACGTAAAACTACAAGTAACCGACTCAAAGGTTTGTTCACGAGGTGTAGTTACGATGATCTGTGTCGGTGTATCATGACAAAGGTTCTGGCCTCCCCACACTGGCCTCCAATTGAATTTAGGATCCATTTGAAATGCTTTTACTGGTTTTTAAAACCTGAAATGGTCCAGCGCCTGTATATTAGCCCCACGTCCCCCTCAGTTGCTCAGCTGAGCAGCTGTTGCTCTCAGTCACTAAATCGTGGCTGAAACTTAGAGACGAGCGTCCTCTACTGTGGCCCTGAAGCTTTGGGGTGATCTTCCTCTTCAGATCAGGCCTTTTTATTGGCTGGCCTTTGACTCAGTGTGTAACTAACAGAGGTGTGGACTCGAGTCACATGACTTGGACTCGAGTCAGACTCGAGTCATTAATTTTATGACTTTAGACTTAACTTGAAAAAATGTTCTAAGACTTGTGACTTGACTTGGACTTTTACACCAATGACCTGGGACTTGAATTGGACTTGAACCGGTTTACTTGAAAAGACTTGATATTTCACCCCAAATATAAAATTTAACATGCATATTATATAGAGATTGAAAATGTGACGTCATTCACGGGTAGAACCGCAAAGGATTCTGGGAACTCGTGGCAAGTGGTACTAGCGCACGCAGGCTTTCAATTAAAATCAGTTATACAGCGATAAAAAGAAACACAAAAATGTCAAGAAGCTGTTGTATTATTAACTGCAATAGCCGGTCGCATGACAGCCACGGGAAGCCGACGGGTAAAGAGATCGGTTGTTATCGGATTACGTCGTTGAAGAGAAATTGTTCGAGCCATGTTTCCGAAGTAACAAAGACGACGGATGGCCTGGATTGCAGCCATTCAAAGACCAAATATAACGTCCCAGAACACTCCAGCTCACAGGTTAGTCTGCTCCAAGCATTTACACGAAGGTCAGTGTTTTTTAGTAGTTAATACGTCATTTTTCTTAACATAATTGGTGATATAGGTTACAAGCAAGTCTGGCGCTGAACAGAAATTGTCGCGCTATGCTCCTTTGTTTATTGTGCATAAATAGTGAATTGTCCTGACACAATATTGTGTTTCGCTTCTGTTATTATGGTACATTGACAAAAACATATACTTTTATTCACAGGATAAAACAGGTTTTTTGTATCACTAATTGCCCAGTATGATTACAGCATACAATATTATTGTCACTGCTACATTTCTGTGATGCTACCAGAAATTATTTCCACTACTAATTAATTACCGTTGAGCTCAAAGGTCCTATTAATAAACGGTTAAGGAATGTGTATTTATGACGACGATTTGTGAGACTGGTAAACTTATGATACGTACGATGGTCTTTCGTTCTACACGGTGCATTTCAAGGTCCTGCACCCATCCGTCGGTAAACTGTACCTGGGCTTGTTGCAGTGACCTGAAGTTACTAAACTTCATGAGTGTATGCACTCACTCCAAGAACCGTATGATTATAAATATGCATATAAATATGCTAAGATGAGATAGCTGACTTCATCTAACTAGCAAATGTTGTCCAGGCTACGTTGGTGATACAGTTTTTTTTAATGTGTATGATATTTTTGTCATGCGATTTTAAAGCCGGTCCTACAACCGCATCCAAGAATAACATGCAGCTTATCTCAGAACTGTCGGTGAAAACTATTCTTGGAGCTAGGTTTAATTGAGCTGCATTTTAAAGAGGTGCAATTTCACAATTTGTGTATATTTTCTAAGTTCACTATTTTGTATGTGTTGAGAAAAACACAGATTTAAAAATTACATGGTCTAATATTTACATTTAGCATAACTGCAACATTATTTTTTCGTTTTTTTTTTTTTTAAAGACTCGAAAGGACTTGAAATTCAAAGTTTCAGACTTGTGACTTGACTCGGACTTTTACACCAGTGACTTGAGACTCGACTCTGACTGGCCTGACATTACTTGAGACTTGACTTGAGACTTGAGGATAAAGACTTGAGACTTACTTGAGACTTGCAAAACAATGACTTGGTCCCACCTCTGGTAACTAACACTGTTATTTTACTGTTATGTATTTACTGTACTTTTTATATTTCTGCTGTACAGCCATGTGCTGTTTTTAAAGTGCTATATACATGAATTATGGTTTGGCATGTTTGCTGCATCTCTTTCAGACTCTTTGCATCCATTAAAGGTGGAGTTCACGTTTGTAAAGACACCACCTTCATTTCATTTCCTGTGGACTGTGAAGATTCAACACCTCGACTGGTGGAATTATCTTCAGTACTCTCAGCACTCATTACAAAAAAGTGATTTCAAACACCTCTGACAGCCAGATACCAGCAGGTGCTGCTCCACCTGCACACACCTGGTCTCCATCACTGAGAACCTGAACCGTAGGAAGCACCAGCTGAAGTCTGCGCTCTGTTATCACGACTTAAAGACTAAATAATGAACTTCAAGGTCATTCGGTCTGTTTTATTAGATTTTCAGGTTATTGTTGAATCAGTTAAAACTGTTCAGTGTGATAATCAAACAGCAGCAGATGAATCCGTCACTCAACCTGCTTCACCTGTGCAGCCTGCCGGTGTCAGACTTCCTGCTGGATGGAGGGGAGTCACAGAAGAGGAAACAGGAGGTCTGACACCTGATGTGACATCAGTCAGCTTTAATCAGAGATACATCAGTTAGCCGTTAGCTAAAAACATGAATCAGAGTCTGCTCTGGAATCAACGACATGCAGCCGAGGCTGAAAGTCCTGCCGATGTTTAACCTGTGAGCAAGGCTTCACCTGGGTCACGAGAAGGCATAAAGGATAACACCTAACAGTCTAAAGATGGCATCTCATTTCAAGCTCAAGGTCAGAGGCCATGTTTTTCTCACACGGACGGGTTAAATGTTTTTAGATAAACAAAGATCAGCAAAAAAAGAAGATTAGCGTAAGAATCAAGTTGTTTAACATGAAAAGGGTAAATGTCCCAAAACACTCAATACTACATCTCCCAGAATGCTACTGAGAGATTTGTTCAACCAGTCGGAAGCTCAGATCAACCCCTCGTCTCTGGTTGGTCGGATCCGCTGCTCTGTGTTGTGACTGGCCAGCTGGGTGTAGAGGCGGGACTTGAGGAATCGTGGGTAACTGTCCGTCTCCATCAGGTTGAAAATCTGCTCCTGCGCCAGTTGGAAGGAGGCGGAGCTAACGCCAAGGCGCAGGCTCTGATTGGTTGCCTCTCTGATGGCAGAGTCCACATTGACCTTGAAAAAAAGCAGCTGTGTCAAATGAGCAGGTGGACCAACATGTTTGATTACAAGTCTTTACTTTAATACAACGATCAATAAAGCTTTCGATTTTCCGAAAGCATAAAGTGCCATTACATCTATATGCAGATGACTGCCAGCTCTACTTACCTTTTAGTCATTCTGATAGTCTCCCAACTGGACCTCTGCTTGACTGCCTTACTGATGTCAAAGCATGGATGGCAAAAAACGTTTTAAATTTTAATGATCGGAAGACAGAAGCAATTTTCTTTGGCCCAAATCGTTCTTCTCATACTCTGGATGTTGATCTTGCAGCTTTGACTTCCCAACTAAAGAGTTCGATCACAAATCTCGGAGTTAAAATTGATTCTGCACTCACCTTTGATGACCATGTAAACGGGGTGGTAAAATCAGCATTTTATCACCTCAGACGTTTATCAAAGGTTAAGCCCTTTCTTTCCAAGCGTGACTTGGAAAGCGTTATTCATGCCTTTATTACCTCACGTTTAGATTATTGTAATTCTCTTTTAACAGGGGTTGGGCAGGGCACTTTGTCACGCTTGCAATTAGTGCAAAATGCTGCGGCACGATTTTTAACTGGTAGAAGAAAATTTGATCACATCACTCCGATTTTGGCCTCTTTACACTGGCTTCCAATTGAATTCAGGATCAGTTTTAAAGTCCTTTTATTGGCTTTTAAATCTCTAAATGGTCTGGCACCTGCTTATTTGTCTGACTTGTTGAAGCCCCACGTCCCCACTCGTTCCCTTCGGTCAGCTGAGCAGTTGCTGCTTTCGGTCCCAAAGTCACGGCTGAAACTTAGAGGAGACCGAGCGTTCTCTGTTGCAGCGCCGATGCTTTGGAATAACCTTCCTCTCCATATTAGACAGGCTGCATCAGTGCCAGTTTTTAAGTCTTTATTAAAAACCTATTTTTATTCCCTGGCTTTTAACTCTGTAGGTAACTGACATTTTTATTTTTTATTGTTTTTTAACTTTATTGCTATGTCTGGTTTTATTACTATGTGCATATTAGTATTGTACAGCACTTTGGTCTACCAGGTGTGTTTTTAAAGTGCTATATAAATAAATAAATGATGATGATGATGATGATGATGAAAGTAAACAACCTGATGGTTTCAGGTATGAATTTAACCGAGCCTCTGGACTGTAACGACATCATCGTTGGAGGAATGCTTCATCACCATATTAGGAAAAAAACAACCAAAAAACACACATCAATCGGAGCTCAGACACATGGTACCTGTCTCGATGCAGTCGTAGAAATAAAGTGGTCGTAGATTTTTGCAGCTCTGGCAGCCATCTTGTTGGAGGGACGTGTCTTTTTAAACCTCTCCACAGCCAACCAGAAGTCCAGGTTCTCTTCACTGAACTCTGACCTCAGGAAGTGACGGAACACCGTCAGACCATCTGACCAATTAGAAAAGAGAAGCACGCCATTAATCTGGTGCCAAAAGGTTTATTCTGTCCATCTGGACGTTTCAATGGGAGAAATATTTCATCATCATCATCATCATCATCATCAGGGGATGTCTTCAGTCTCAGCTGACTGCAGGTCTCAACCTTATAAACAGGACATTTGCAAGACCAAAGCTAGGAAGATCATGATGGACCATCCCAACAAAGGACTCTTCTCACTGTTGAGGTCTGGGAAGCGCTTCCGCTCCCTTAAGGCCAAAACAGAGAGAATGAGGAGGAGCTTCTTCCCCCAGGCTATTCGGCCCTGAACCAGGTGTAGGACTGGACTCTCCCACACATCACATCACCACACGCACTCTGGTTTTTCTTCATGCACACTTCCTATAATTTATAATCTCTTTCTGCTATTTGCACATTTTTACTGTAAATTTCTAAGTTAAATCTGTAAATTTTGTAATAACCTGTAAATTGTAAATACTGTAAAACCACTGTCATCTAATGGTCGGGCATTGCACAGCTACAAGCATTTCACCTCATGTCATACTGTGTATGGCTGTGTGTGTGACAAATACAAATTTGACATTTGCACAATGACTGAAAAAAGCAGCACTGAATGAACAATGGGCTGGGAGGTCAGCTTGTGATCATTAATATGCAAAGTGTCATGACTATTGATCAGAGACCACTGATCAATCACTGATCAGTGGTCTTTGATCAATAGTTGTTGGTTCGTCACTTGATGAGCGATGAAACGTTTCTCCCACTGAAACGTCCAGGTGAACACAATCAACCTCAATCTACTTACCTGGATGATTGAGCATGCATCAAGACATTAATCTAGTGGAGAGGCGTTTCTCATGCTGGCTCCTCCCCTTATTGGTTAAATTGGTTAAACACAAACAGGAAGTCTTACACTGATTGGACAGCAGGGACTCCAGACTCTCCGCCCACCTCAGCACCTCCTTTGCAGACGGTCTGGAAAACAAAACAAACGCATCTCAGGAAAACCTGCATTTCCTCTAACATCCACCAGAGGCTCTGAAGTCGAGCTTCATTCAGACTGTGATGTCACCTCCACACCACTGCTGTTAGGGCAGAAACACCGACATGCTTGGCCGTGATCACCTGGAGATTTTACTCTGATTAGTTATGACCTGTGATAATCTGCTGCCTTTCCTGACCTGCAGGTGAGTCTAGTTCGGGTTCAGGTCCGAGTTACCTGTTATTTTTCAGCGCTTTCTCCAAACTGCTTCCATGGACACCAGCGCCATTTTTCCACATTCGCAGAAACGCCAGGCGGCTTCGAACATCAGCTGCTCTGAGGAGACAACGAGGACCAATCAGAGCGAGAGGAAACAACACCAGACAAAACAACAGTGTGCTTGTTTACGTACAGAGTTTTCTTCTTCAGCTGTCGGTTTCTGGGTTCTCCAGCCTGAAAAACAAACAAAAACACTTTGTTAGAACCGAAGAACCCGAGCTGTACCGGTCTCTAACCCCAGGATCTTCCTCTGCACGTGTTCAAACCACTCCCACAGTAAATCTCCCTTTTACACTCGTCATTAACCTGGGCCTCAACCAATCAGCTTGTAGATTGTCTTATTAACGATTTGCACGTCTGATTTGACACCAGATGCCGTCCTGGTGCAGTCGCCCCGTTTGCCTGGGGCTAACTCTGACATGCAGCACAATGATCAACCTGCTGCTATGCGTTGTGTAGTCACATGACGCTGGTTCGCAGTTCTGTGGTCAAAGCCGGTTCTGGTCCCTACCTTGGTCCCGTTGAGCAGCATCAGCATTTGGTGCAGAGACCCCCCCTCTCCGGTCAGCTGCTTCCTCAGAGTGTGGGGGGAGGGGGCTCGGGAGGCGGGGCTCGAGTTGGGGCTGAGGTCAAAGTTCACAGGACGGGTGAGGCGGTGGATGGTGCTGTCGGACAGGAAGTGGGGCGATTGAGGTTCTCGCAGCAGAGAACCCTCGGAGAGCGAGCGACGTAGGACTGAAACAGGAGAAAATCCATCAAACTGGGAACGTTTCCACCTGCAGCGGCTCTAAACCAGCTTCATCCTGCTTACCTCACATCCTCCACTCCCCCAACTCAAGACTTTTGACTTTCTTTCAGAGCACTTGAACTCACCTGGTGGTCTGAAGATAAACTTCTCTTCCTCCTCGTCACGGTCACTCTCCTGGTTCATGTTGAAGTGGTGAGGGCTGAGCAGGAAGCCCCGCCCCCCGACACCACCCGCGTTCTCTGAAGTCTCTGAGGCACTCTCCCCCTCCCCCTGTTGCCGCTCCTCCACCTCCTCTTCCTCCCGTCTCCTCTTCCTCCTCTCCTCTTCCTCTTCTGCTCCTGCTCTCTCCTTCCAGATAGGACTCCTTAGAGTGGAGGAGGGACGGTGAGGTGAAGGGAGGAGCTGAGCTGAGGAGATGATGTTCCTGGAAGGTGGTGAGGAGGAGTAGGGAGAGAGAAGGGAGACGGGAGCAGGAGGAAGAGTGGAGGAGGAGAAGGGAGCACTGGGGGAGTAAGAAGATGGGGAGGGAGGTCTAAGGGAGTCACAGAGCGAAGAGTAAGGAGATGAAGGACAATAGAGGGGGTCAGACTGCCCGAGAGAGAGGAAGCCAAAGTCTGAGGGGAGGTCTGACAGCTGGGGGGAGGAGGAGGAGGAGGAGGAGAGGACTTAAATTGTGTGGGAAAAGCTTTGAGTATTTCATGTGTTTGGCGACCTCTGCTGGACACACGTGTGAACTGGCCCTCTTCCTGCTTTCTGTGACTACCTGGACAGGTGTTGTACCTGCTGGGTGTGTGTGGCCTCCGTGGTGACGAGCTGCAGCTGGATGTTATCGTGGAGACACAGGCTGACTCGGACCTTCTGCTCGATGCTGAACGCCTCCAGGCTGAAGAGGCGGCGGCGGCTCGGAGCGCTCTGCAGGAAGTACAGGTGGAGCGGCTCCGACAGAGCTGCCACACACACACACAGAGAAACGTCAAATGGAGAGTCCTCTTCACTGAATCATATCTGTTATTAATCTCTCTGTCTTCCACAGCATGTCTTTATCCTGTCTTCCTTCTCTCACCCCAACCGGTCGCAGCAGATGGCCCCGCCCCTCCCTGAGGTTTCTTCCTGTTAAAAGCAGGGTTGGGACTAACGCGTTATTAAGTAACGCGTTAGAGTAACTACGTTATTATTGTGGTAACGAGCACGGTAACTAGTTATTATGCCAAAACCGGGAACGCGTTACTCGTTACTGGGATTTAGATAAGCTCGTTATTCGTTACTTCGTGTGGAGGCTATCGCGGAGCTTCCACAGATTCAATAACATTAAGTGGTGGAGGCCAGCAGGTGGATGAAGGAAAAGGGAGGCAGGAGGAGAGACCCGAAGCGGCTGCTGGTCCGAGTGTCAGGTGAACTGAAGTTCAGGTAAGAAGTTATGACCTGCAGTCTGTCTGGGTCAGATATGAACCAGGTTTAGGTGGAGTTTATTTTCGTTGTGCTGAGTTTTTCGTACTGCGTGCTAGCTAGCATGACGGGGTTTCTATACAGCTGGGTGGTGCTATGTTACTGATGTTGAACTTTAATAATTAACCTTATGAACAAAATAGAGTTTCCAACCGTCCCGTAAAAAACGGAATCATCTTGTATTCAGAGAAAATATCTTATTGAGGTGAAAAGGAACAGTTTGTCCCGGACTTCAGCTACAATGAAAAAGTCACAAAGCTGGAGTTATTCTGTGTTTACGCTGCACAGCTGCCTCTTCTTCTCTCATTCTCCCCCCTCTCTCTCCTGTTTCTACTTCAATCATGAAACTGATCAATGATCAGCTGATCGGCTCTCTTGTTTGTTTATCGCCCACTTTGCGCCAGAAAGAGGAAACCAGCGGATGTTGCGCTAAACAACAGCAGCACGTTTAAGCTTGATCAGCTGTTGTTAGAATTTATTTAATATTAATTTCTAGTATCAGCTGATGTTTGCTGGAGCCACAGCTGTAAAGCTGCTGGTCAGGATGGTTTGGATATGTGGTGAGAGGGAAACATGAAGATGAAACCAGGAGATGTCCTTACTGAATCATCAGAGCTGTGATGGAGAAACAGGTTTACCTTTTAGGTGACATGAATGAGTTGAAGTTATGAACTGTTTCTGAGAGACAAATAACACCAGGATCCTTTTCTAAGCAGCTGACAGCTGGTAACTGTGCAGGGGCGGGTCTAGCAAAGTGTTGCCAGGGGGGCATGTAGGGCATTAACAGGGAGAGGGGGGCACAAAGAAATACTTTTCTTTCTTATTCTCATTTAAAATGTCTCACTTTTAATAAATAATTATCTGAATCTTACAACAAACGATTGATAGATTGATGCATATATACCATCAGAACAGTGCACATCACTGTCACAACAGTGTTTGTTTTCATTCAAAGGCTTTATGATTTTTCCTATAATGGCGGCCAGTCTCTAGTCAAAATGCCCGGGCCAATTTTTCTGTCCCAGTCCAGCCCTGTATGCAGCTCATCTGCAGTCTGCTGTTACCTACATCTTCCTATTCAGAAGCAGAATTTCCGAGTTCTGAGTGCAATCAAAGCACCACGACTGCAGTTTTTGTGTTGGATGTAAAAAGCAGGCTAGGATAGAATCAGGTGTGGGATTTCTCTCATGGAAATGCGCACATTATTTTTTCCTTTCTATTGGTGGCACAGTGCACTTGTGGCAAGTAAGCAAGCTAGAAGACTGGCTGGGTATCCAGTTACGGAAGCAACACATTAACAAGAGAATTCTGAGTAAAACCAAAGTTACTTTCCCTAGTAACTAGTTACTCTGAAAGTAACGAGTAACTTGAAGTAACTGAGTTACTTTTTGATAGAAGTAACTAGTAATGTAACTAAGTTACTAATTTAAAGTAACTTACCCAACACTGGTTAAAAGGGAGTTTTTCCTTCCCACTGTTGCCACAGTGCTTGCTCATGATTGTTGGGTTTTTCTCTGTATGTATTATTGTAGTGTCTACCTTACAATATAAAGCGCCTTCAGGCGACTGTTGTTGTGATTTGGTGCTGTATAAATAAAGTTAAATTGAACAGGTTATAGTGCTGTTGATACTTTACTTGGTCAATCAGCTGACAACGAACCAGGAAATGAAAATCAAATGTGGATTACAACAATGTGTTCTGACATTAAACAGAAACCTGCCAGCTGTAGGTTACAGAGAAAAACCGATGCTCAGAGATGACAGTGAACGCAGCATTACCCTCTCTGAGCTTCAATGTGTTCAGGAACACCGGACTCTGCAGGACGTTACAGCGTCCAGCTTCATCCTCTCTGGTAAGTAGCAGCAGGTCAGTGTAGATCAACACGGTCACCTGAAACACACACACACCACTGTCAGCACAATAAAATGTGTACTTGTAGTTCTTCTTCTCATCGACCTGTTTCTTCATTTGCACACAACACTGTGACCTTTGACCTAGGGCTGGGCGATATGACCCAAAATTCATATCTCGATATTTTTTTAAAGCCATAAAGTAAGAACAAAAAGAGAGTTCTTAGTCAAAGCTGTTTTATTAACATACAGCACAGATGTACATGAAAAAACTACTCAAACATAAATTATGAGCATTTATTAAATAATAATGCTCCATAAATAAAAGAAAACGATGTTGTTTTTGTGCATAACAAAGAGCTCACAATTGTGCAGTCAAAATGTAAACGAAAAGACGCTGAGCATAATAACAAAGATTTCACAATTCGTGACTGACAGCCTGGAGTTTGAAATCCGCTTCATAACCGTGTCTCTTAACAGGTGCCATTTATGGTCCTTATACACAAACAATACGGTAATATTATGTTGAAGCACAGTACGTATCACTCCGCGAGGCTCCTCCTCGGCAGCCGTAATGCTCCGACAATCCATCAAGCTGCTGCAGCTCCGTAGCAAAGTCGAACTAAAACATTTTTTAACAGATTGCTGAGCGCCGTGCTCCACAGAAAATTGGTTCGCGGTCATCAAGCACAACCAGAATTCATACATAAGGCGTGCAGTCGATTTTTGAGAAAATGAAAGGATTTCAGGCCGTGCATGGCGTTAGCGTGGTTAGCTCGTTAACATGTTGACGCCGTCCAGCCCCACGCACGGGGCGATCCGCAGTAACTCGTTAACGGAGATTAACAAATTTCCCACGTGTGGGACTAATAAAGGTTATCTTATCTTATTTGCCGTGTCCATCTTGTCGCTGCCTGCAGGTGAAGCGATGGGGGAGGAGGGGGAGTTGTGTTCAGTGAAGGAGAGGCGAGGCCGAGTAACGTTGCGTAGAGACAAAAGTGGACGAAAGAGAGGCAAACTTGTGGTTCCACAACTATAATTATAACGTAACATAGACTATATCGATATAAACGATATTGTCACATCTTATATCTCGTATAAAAATATATCGATATTTTTAAAAAACTCGATATATCGCACAGCCCTACTTTGACCCTGAGGTATGTCCTCAGAGTTCACAGACCATCACCGCCGTGTTCATTCTGCTCAGTAACAATGTTTAAATGCTTATAAACCATCTTCCTTTTCCTCATCATCAGGTCGTGTTTATGGACCGCCGGCTTCGCCACGCTCTTCCTGCACTAACACATGTAACTGAGAGTCGGAGGCAGAGCGACGTCTGACCTCCACCTTTACTGAAAGTATGAAACTAAAACACAGCAAATTCCCAGATGTGTGTAAATGGATGGGAGGAGGAAACTGATCCTGGTTCAGCTCTGAGGTCGGTGTGTCCTTCAGGATCAGGTTCAGTCTGCAGAACCAGACGTTTCTCAGAAACATCGATGGGAACACAACGACCAGCACTGCATTATCAGCCGTAAGGTTAGAATGGCTCCAGAAGCGCAGCCAGTGAGGATCGATAAGTGATATCCATAATGGAAGCTTAATCGCTAAATTCTTATCAATTCCCATCAGCAAACCCATCAGTCCTCAGCAAACAGGAGATGTCCTCCATTTGTCTCCTCAGATATCCGAGGACACACAGCCCAGAGAGTTTACCGCTAACAGCTCTTTGGGAAACACCTTGTTGGAGTAAAAATACTATTTTATGTCAAACTGTGTTATCTTTGCATTTTTCATCATTTCAGCTAAAGAAATGGAAACAGGGTGATTGTGTGACAGGCTGTGGGTAACAGGTTTAAACCTTTGGAGACCTGAGAACTGAAACTCCAAGCACGACATCCCAGTGCACCTCAGCCTCAGCCTCCCAAACACAAACTCACCGTGTCCACTGTCAAGTCAGCTTTATTTGTATAGCATGTTTAAAGACATCAAGTGTCGGCCAAAGTGCTGAACAGAGGGACAATCTAATCAAATACAAGAAAGAATGAAGATGAATGAGGTAAATTATTTATCTCGTGATTAAACATCCACATACAGACACACTTGTCTATACATGTGTATATATATAAGAGGGAGGGAAGACTGTTGCAGAGTCTCAGAGCGGCGGTGGAGAAAGCCTTCATCACCTATGGATTTTAACTGGGAGTGTGGGACCAGTAAAAGCATCTTACTGGAGGAACGCAGAGTTCGAGTGGGTAGGGGTGCAGGCTACTCGATCAATAGTGTGTCAGCCGCCCCAGGACCGCCTCTAAAGGTGTCTGTTTAGTTAGAGTTCCAGGACTGTTGGTGGTACTCAGGGCTGCATACGTGCAGTATATTTACAGGCAGTGTTGGGAAGGTTACTTTTAAAATGTATTCCATTACAGATTACAGATTACATGCCCTAAAATGTATTCTGTAACGTATTCCGAATACGTTACTCAATGAGAGTAACGTATTCGGAATACTTTGGATTACTTAAGATATTATCACGCTGTTTACAACTACGTGAATGTGATTTATTACTATTACTGAAGGGACTAATACGGGTTCGTGTCGGGCTGGTAGCTGAAAACGAGCTTTACTTTGTTGTCTGGATCAACTCTGCTTGCCAGAGACAGAGAGAGGCGTTGAAAGGCTGCTCCAACGGAGCTTATTGTTTCAGAGGAAACACGAACACAGCGTACAGTCGAGTCTTAACAGCTTACTTACAGCTGGGCTCATCAGGCTCTCTGTTTGGCTGCAGTGGTTATTATTATATTTACATGCTTCCAGCTCCCGTTTCTGCTCGGTGACAGCTCGTACTTTTCCTTTTTCTCCCTCCTCGCTCACAGACACATAACGGGTACAGCAGTCCATTCTCCCTGCAGCACGGACTACACTGCTCATCAGGCTGCATTCTGCCTGTTAGCTTAGCACAACAACAACAAAAAGGCGCTCTCTCACCCAGGAAACACGCAGAGAGAGAGCTTCACCCTGTAACCATGGCAACCGTAACGCTGCCGCCTGGAACAACAGAACGTAGCTGTCAAACAAACCCAAACAGTCCTGACCCGCCACAACATGAAACAGGGAAGTACCGCCGTGTAATCCATTTATTTCAACAAAGTAACTGTATTCTGAATACCACCTTTTTAAACGGTAACTGTAACGGAATACAGTTACTCATATTTTGTATTTTAAATACGTAACGGCGGCACATGTATTCCGTTACTCCCCAACACTGTTTACAGGGGTGTTACCTTTGCAGGCAGCAGGTCGGCTTGGTGCAGGATCATCTCTTCAGACATCAGCAGCGCTCTGTCTGGACTGCAGAGATCGAGAGGCTGAAACAACAACAACACACATGTAAACAAAAGCACACCACACAAACACAAACACCGTTTTGCTCCTCTGTAGCTGACGGTTGCCCACTGTCAGTCGCCCTCCTCATTACTGTTATTTACCTTTGTTTATGCAAGTAATCCCCATGGAGACTCAATGTCCCGTTACAGGACAGACCTGTTCTCCTTATTTCAGACCATTTCAATTAAGTTCCCCGGCCCTCTCTGCCACACTTTATTCTGCCTTTCATACTGTCGTCACCGCATCTCCTCCTGTTTCTAAACATTCCTGAATTCAGCTTGGATCAAGTAAGGGGGTCCTGTATGCACGGGAGGACAGGTCCATCTGGGCCATGCTGTGTGAGAGAGGTTTTCTCTTCATCATTGTAGAGTCTCCATAAAGAGATCTGTAATGACTGTTATAATGAACAAAATAAAATAAAAAAAAGGCTGTAACTCTGTTCTGGGTTAGAGCTTAATGGGGCGGATAAAGATCAGAATCAGAAGGGGTTTTATTGCCAAATGTTGAGCAGGTTTACAACATTAGGAAATTGCTGCGGTACTTAGTGCAAACATACTGTCAGACAACACTTAAATAAACATAAAAAAATAAAAATAAAAGTGCTAAGTAGATAGATAGATAGATAGATAGATAGATAGATAGATAGATAGATGCTCTAAGAGTTTCTGGGTTTGTTCAGGACCCTGGAGCTCTGGGCACTGGATTTGTTTTGGTTCAGTTTAAAGACTCCGGACCTGGATTGGTTCTGACCTGGACGAAAATAGGGAAGATGACGGTTTTGGGCGCCATGGTGACGTAGGTTCCATATCCTGAGCAGGGCACATGTGACTGAACGATGGTGCAATTCTGGTAGTTGCCATAGTTTCTGGGCGGGGCCGAAGATGTGGAGGAAAGAGGTGGAGGCAGGGTGGAGATTTGCCTGGTAAAAGGTCTCTGTAACGACCCCAAACACGAGTCGTGGAGGACGTTCGGACCTCTGGGGCGAGTCTGGTACAGATGTCCTGGATAACCACAAATGACACGATTAAATAATCATAATATTTACGAGCACTTTGCATATGGATGAATAATATTCAGAGTGGAAGTCGTACCGATCGACCCAGTCCTGTCGTGATAAACTGGTTGCAGCAGCTGGAGAGGAAGAGAACATTTATTTGGAAACTGTTGATTTCAGCATCGTTCTGATGGTGCACGAACATCAGCAAACCAAACTACAAAATGATGTGCAGGTAAATATATGAATGCAAACAAAGACATAAAGAGAGCTTTACAGAATAATGATGGTTTCGATGTGGCGTTTACTCAGTCCCAAAGGTCAAAGTGTTTCACCTGAAACTGTCAAACTGACTAAAATATGCTCTTTTAACACAAATATCTGAGTTTAGCGAGACTCTCTAACTGGAATGATGACTGTACAGCGTCAGGGTATTTCCCATAAAAACAGCAACTTACTGTATTTACAATGTTTTTCATGAAACAGCAGCTTTTCAGATTACGACTTGTTTTTTCTTCTTCTTTGGGGTTTTCCTTTCTTTGGTGAATCGATTAAACTCACTGCGTGTTCAAACCATCTGACATTTTTAGACATTGTCTTCTTCGTGCTTCACACTCAGACCGTTTTACGTTGGCCTGTCAGGTTGTCACGGGGCTGTCGGTCCCGGTCACAGATTCAACGGCTGCAGTAAGTCGATGTTCTAAACTTCAGTTCTGATTATTCTGACGTCTCTGCACAGGACCCTCAGTGCTGGAACCAAACACTGACAAACTGTGTTCTACTCCTTCTGAATACAGGCCCCGCCTCCTGACACTCACCTGCCCTTCTGTGCTGACAGGTGACAGGATGATGTAATTGTCTCCATTTGATGATGTCACACGTGTGCCCTTCAGGGTGGTGGTGTGAGGTGTGTACATCTCCTGGTCTTCCTCCTCTTCCTCTTCCTCCCTGTCCTCCTTTCTATCCCTCCATAGAGAACCTAGAGCTCCCAAACTGGCCCGGACCCCTGACCCCTGACCCCATTTGCGGTCTTGTTTGCTTTGGGTGGGGTTAGACAGCAACTTCCTGCCTGTCGTCTAGGAGACAGAGGAACATTAGCTTAGTGTAAGATCAGTTAATAAGCGCTCATTTGTCTGGCGAGCTGTTGTGAGGTCAATGATACAGAAAAGGAGAAGCACAGTGAAGTAAACATGAGAGCAGACATCAGAGACACAACCTGAAAACACAGAGTTTATATCAACCCATGTTCTTCTGATGTTCAGCTGTGAGCTTAACTAGCATGTAATGTTCAGCACTTGTTTTCTTGGATTGTCAGGTGATGTGTTGCTATGAATTATGGGATGGCATCATCTCCTCTTCTTTTACAAATGGTGCTACAGTGTCTCCTTGGCTAAAGGAAGGAATAAAGGAAGCACTGAAGCTCCCACACGGTGTCTTCCAGCCCTCACTGGTGGTTGTGCCAGAGGTTTCTTCCTGTCAGAAGGGAGTTTTTCCTTCCTGTTACCAAGTGCTAGCTTTAGCAGGTCTGACTGTCGGGGTATTATCGTAGGTCTTACGCTATAAACCTCGAGCTGATTTGGTGTTGTATAAGTAAAACTAAAATGAGCTGAATGAGAGCTCCTTTGATTATCTGCAGCTGTGATTATGACCACAGGTGCAGTTCAAATGGTCCTCACGCATGAAACTCACCGCGCTGTGTGTGTGTGGGCGGAGCATAGCGTCACATGCTGACCGGACCTCAGGTAAACTTCTCCACACCACCAACACAATCTGAGACTGACAGCTCCTGAGGAGACGCGCCACTGTTAGTATTCACAAAAGGCCAGATGTGCCCTGTGATTTACCTGAACAGGTGGGGTCACTCTGACAGGGGGCAGGGTTACCTGATGGCATGGGCAAGGTCGACGCACTTCCAGGTCTCTACAGGAAGCCCATTGAGCTGCAGGACCGAGTCTCCCTGACGGAGTCCAGATTGATGAGCCGGACCGCCTATGAGCAGTGAGGACAGCCAGGTGTTTATTACCTGTGAGTGAACGGGATGTCGTACAGCGGTCGTGGAATTGTCTTTCTCACCTGGATCTACCGCCTGCACTCTGACCGGGCAGTCAGAGCAGATGGTGAAACCGAATCCATCTTTTCCTCGAGCGATGCTCACCTGCAGGACAGTCAGAACACACCTGAAGTCAGTTTAAAACTCCACCTTCTCAGCGAGGCGTAGCAGGTCTGCTTTCCTGTCACAGAGCCCAGATTAAGTCTGGAGGAACTCCTTTTGTTCTCCACACATCTGAGCAAACTCTGACGATGTTTCACCTGAAGGTGAGACCCTACAGGTGACAACACTTTGGTGCACTGGTCAGTTTAGAGATTTGGGGTCATTTGGAAAAGCCAACCACCGAAGGATTTTTCTCTTTATGAGAGATCAGCAGGGAGCTTTGGTGATGATACGCAGGGTTAGGGTTACTCCTTTCCAGGAGATTTTATTTTCCAATAAAAGCAGTTGAAATCTTACAGCCCGCCTCTTTGAAGGCTGATTTCTTAAAATGACACGTTTATTCTCAGAGAGCCGCTGAGGAGTCGATTATGGAGCCTTCTGTTGGTTTCAGTATTTTGGATCAAATTATCACCTTGCTGTTCTAAAACGTTTGTTCGGTCGTGTCATGTAAACATAAACTGTGAGGGTAAATGAGCCTGCAGTGAACCTGTTCGTTTGACTCATGTATGCTGTCCTGTGCTGAGTTACCGGCGTGGTCACTCTGTTATTGATGACTCATCACCTTAAAGTTTCTTCTCAGGATGACTGAGAAGCTGTCGTGTAGGACAGAAGGCTGCTGTCAGGTCAGGTTTGTTCCTGCTGTGATGCTCTCAGCCTGCAGGGCGCACCGTGTGTTACTCCACGGCCCTGTTGACCGAGGCCCATTGGGCCATGTTTGGTGGGGGTCTCCAAGTGGTTTCCATGGCTGTGTAAACAGAGACGGCGCAAGGAAAGGTCGCCTCGTCCTGAGAGTTTCCTCGCCACAATAGAAGTTTAATGTCCCCGACTTCAGACTGACAGGCTGATATTAAAACTGCTGCAGGGGAACCAAGAACAGCGTCGGGGTGAAGGTATGCAAACAGCATTTGTCTGCAGGTTCAGTCCTGCTCTCACGATCCCGCTCCTGCGCCATCTTCCTGCCTCTGCAGAGCTTTCAGGCCAAACAGGAAGTGGAATGACCAGGAATAGGAAGCTGAGCGTGCCTTTAACACAGCTTTGCATTTGTCTAAATCAACAATTTCCCCCGGCCTCCTCAGGCTGAGCCAAGTGGGAAAAGGAGATCAGAGGAGGTTAGAGAAGCTGTTTGAACATTTAAATACCAAATAATCATTTAGATTCATGCTCTGAGGCAGTGAAGCGGCCTTTTTAGACGTCCCACTGCTGTGGCGCTCTCGAATCAACAGAAGCGCACGTCAATCTGGTTTGAACTCGTGACAAAGAACCGAGAAACCTTCAAACTGTGAAAGGTGGACCTCAGGAGAGGGATTGTTTTCTGACTTCTAATTGGCTGAGGATGCAGGGCCGGTGCTCAGAGCTGTCCTGAGAAATCGTGGGACGGAGTTAAACCCCAACACGTTGGACCTCCCTTACCTGTCCACTGAAGGATTTGTAAACTGGAGCCAGTCAGACCATTTCTTTAATTACAACTCAGGACCAGGATGAGGATGGTGTCAAAGGTCAACTGTCTCACCTGATCTGTGCGGCTCTGGTTCTCAATGATATTTTCCATATGTGGGCCGAGGACAGGCAAACAGTAAAAGTGTCGGTCGGGGAATCGTCTCTTTGTCTGTTTGTTCACAGTCTTCACTTTTTAGGTGCACGGAAAGCCAGCATTCACAGACCCACCACGACTTTGCACACATCACACAGAACTCCTGTTCCACGTGCACCTGCTCCCAGTCACGGGGGAGCTGCCATGCACGCCCCTGAACCCTCTGCTCCACCCCTCCCGTGCAGCTGAGTCCCGAACCACACCATCACACTTTGTCTCCAACATTATAGTAACAGCTCTGCTCCGTATTAGCCGACTGACTTATTCTGCTCTCAACGAGCTGAAACTGAACCGAGATAAAATTCTGTTTTGTCTAAGTTATTCTCTGGGGTCAGAGGTCACAAAAATAAAGGAATTGCTAGTAAAGTTAGTAACTAGCACAAAGAATTTGAGTCTGGGCTCATCGTTTCAGTTTATACTTTAGTGGTTCTGCTCTGCTTGTTCTCTGATGTCATCTGATGCTTTTGGACCAAACCGTCTGAGGTCCAGCTCTCCATCACTGGTAGCTCCGCCCTCCGCCCTGCTCTAACAGAACGAACTTCCTGTTTCATTCAGTAAGACCCGAAACCAGCACGTGAGACGCTCCGGTTACACAGCACACACACAACACAGGACACTGTGGAGCTTTTCCCAGGAACATGACACACATCCAGGCGTGACATCAAACTGCACAGCCAATCAGGAAAGCAGTTTGCTTTCTGCCATTTTTGTGGCGAACTGAGCTTCCTGCGATTGGCGGTATTGAATACCGATTATCTGTCACACTCTTTTAAACAGACAGAAACAAAGAAAACTGTGCTGACCTGGATCCAAGAACCTGAAACAGCTTTTAGTCTCAGAGCTGCTGTGATGCATGAAACGTCCCAGTCAACATCATCAATAAGCACAGAGGTCAAGACTGATCGATGGAATCAATAATCATAGCTTTAGACCTGAGGCAGGTTCTGTCCGATGCAGATGCGACACAGACGGTGGATGGTGTGCATGGCAGCAGGTCAGAGTTCGAATCCTGTGGATCCACCAAGTGGTCCTCAGCAGAGCTGAACCAAACCAGGATGAAGATCCAGACCAGGTCCGAGTCCAGCGTGCCGATCGAGGTAAACCCGTGTGAGCGCGTAGCAGAGGCTCAGAGGTGAACTGGATGTATGTGTGTGGGAACCAGCACACAGAATAATAGCAGGAAACTCACACACTCAGGCACACAAAAACAGTGGATGTGTCCCTGTGATAACACGCACACACTTCCTGAGCACACACACTCGGGCTGACGTGTGTTTGTGAGGGCTTTGACTCATCGTCCCACTCCTTTTTCAGGCAAGTTTTGTTTTTTGTTTTGTGTATTTTATGTTCAATATAGGTATTTGTTGTGCCTGAAAATGAATAAATAAATGAATGAATGAATTAGCAATCTTCTTAAAACATAATCCACCTAATCCCACCCTCGTTATTTTCCTTCCCTCCCTCCTCCCCAAACCATAAAAATTAAAACATACCGGGGCGATCGTGGCTCAAGAGTTGGGAGTTCGTCTTGTAATCGGAAGGTTGCCGGTTCGAGCCCCGGCTCGGACAGTCTCGGTCGTTGTGTCCTTGGGCGAGACACTTCACCCGTTGCCTACTGGTGGTGGTCAGAGGGCCCGGTGGCGCCAGTGTCCGGCAGCCTCGCCTCTGTCAGTGCGCCCCAGGGTGGCTGTGGCTACAACGTAGCTGCCATCACCAGTGTGTGAATGTGTGTGTGGATGGGTGGATGACAGGTTGTGTAAAGCGCTTTGGGGTCCTTAGGGACTAGAAATGCGCTATACAAATACAGGCCATTTACCATTAATGTTTTCCCAAGCTCCTGAATCTGAATGCGAGTCCTCTGAAATCTGCCTGAAACACCCACAAACACCTGAGAGCTGGAGCTCTGGTTGCTCTGCACAGGAACAGAGGACACACTGTGTTGGACCTCATGTTTCGGATGTTTCTGAGGCTGGGGTCAGAGAGCAGCTTGTGACGGTTACAGAAGCAGCTTCACTCCATAATTCATCACATGAATGTTTGATGAGCCTCTCAGAAAAACAGTAAAACACGAGGAGCCTGCGAGCAATCGGAGCAAACAGGACCACGATGCTCAGAATAACCTCCATCAGCATTATTCATCCTCTCTGAGCAGGACGCGCTCCATCAGCAGCTGGTTACACTGTAAGTAACGCTTCACCCACCGGTTAGTGAAGTCACATCTGAAGACCCAACAGAGACATGTCAGGTCTTCTTTCAGGAAGTGACCATATTTGGACAAGAGGGCAGAGTGCTTTGTTATCAGCTAATCCTAACTGTACTAGACTGTGGAGAGCATCTTACTGTTAATTAGTATCGAAATCCTTGAATTTCATTCACCAAAACTGAAGCTCCGCCTTCTTGGGGCGCTCAGTACAGTGACAGCAGCCATATTATCGGTCACATGATGTCATTAAAAAGCATGATGCATAAAGTTAAATGATTAAAACTAATAAAACTAATAAAAAGTTTTTCATTTGATTCAGATTTATATGATGATTATGGAGAAAAAGTAGAATTGGGCTGAAAGGTCTGTTGCTTTATTACGTATTCAGGTTGTGTATCATGTTTTTGAAAAGTAACTATGTAACTAAGTAACTAATTAGTTTTGAAAATAAGTAACTAATTAGTTACTAATTACTTTTCTCAAGTAACTTGACCAACACTGATTGGGACTAGTGCTGCTTCTGCTGGACGGTAGAGGAACTGCAATCTTCACACACTGTCGATCAGATAAACCAAACTAAAGTTACAGTTACTCTCTGGTGACCAACCAACTTCTTAGTTGTCTGTTGCGTTACGTTCAGGAACAGAAGGAGATATGGTCGCTGTGAACATCGCACCTCCACCTCCTCCTGGTGCATGTTTAACGGCGTGTGTGCGTGTACGCTGACTCACCTCCATTCGCTGCATAGCGCTGCCGTCTCGGCCAGCGTACTGCTGGCTGGTGTTGGTGTACAGTGTGGAGGCGTGGCTGCTGTAGCTGGTGACCTCAGAGTGGAGGCTGGAGATCAGGTCTTTTGGCCCGCTGGTGCTGGTGGCACTGGTGGAGGTGGACTTTGTCAGGCTGGCCGTGGACGCACCGGTGGAGGAAGCCGCATCAACGATGTGGTTCAGGTCAGAATCAGGGGTGGAGTCCGGAGTCCTCCGAAGGTCTGCTGCAAGCAGATAACCACCATCATCATCATCATCACCTGCTGCATCATCCCACGACCACGCCGCATTCTTCCAGAACATCTCGGCTGTCCTCGGAGCAGACTGAGCACACCCAGGACACCAGCAGAGACCCAGGTATGCTACAGGTAAAGGGGTATGCCCGGGCTCACAGAGCTGCTGCCACACTGTAGGATTTGACCTCGAGACCAACAAAACGTATCATGTGACACAGAACGGGGCTGAACAACAAACAGCTGCTGCAGGCAGACCGAAGCTGCTTCTTCTGTGGTCCCGCGCTCGCTCTGTGCAGCCCGGCGAACCACAGTCAGCCCTCAGTATGATGTCAGAGAGAGAGAGAGAGAGGGACATGAGCACAGAGGTATTGTGAGGGTCACATGGTTAGTGGGCTGCTTGTCATTACCATGGTAACCATGTGGACCCCTGGGGATGAGTGAGAGAGCAGGAGTCACTTTTAATCTATATCAGCCCCCTACCCCCCAGCCTCTATAAATAGACGAATGTATGGATCCACACACGGGCAAGCAGCTGCTTACGGCGCCGTCACCACGAAGCCCGACTTTTAGGATTCAAGCGTTCCTTCTTGATAAAGCAGTTGGTGCTGGATCAGGTGGCCCTGCACCCTCCCTTAGCTACGCCTGGTGGAGCGTAGCTGACAGTCTTCACTGACTCTGTGTCATTGTTGGATCGACCTCACAGCAGAAAGCGCCCTGAGGCGATGGCTGCTGTGATTTGGCGCTGCATAAATAAAACTAAAGCATAACGGTAGATGAAGACTTCACGCTGCCACAATCGCCAAACATCAAACACGCAGATCAGACTTTAACAGCAGACCGGCCACAGTTGAGCTGACCTTTGACCTCTCCAATCAGGCAGGCCATCACACCTTTCCTGTTGGAGTATTATTTCCTCTCCAGGTGCTTCATGGATCACTCAGTCTCCAAATCTCGACTGAAACTAAGGCTACGTTGACACTGCAGGTGAAAGCACATCAAATCCGACTTTTCTGACCCTCTGCAACTCATATCCGATCATGGTGTGACGGTGTGAACGGCACAAATCCAATATTTACAAATCCGACCTGGGTCACTTCCATATGTGGTCCTGAATCCGATACATATCTGATGTTTTAGAAAGCGACTGCTGTTTGATGGTCATGTCGCATTAAATCCGTCTTTTACGTCCCTGACACAAGACAGACGCCGATTATCAGCGCCGGAGAAGACATCGCGAACGCTTCCTGTCCGTCCAGTACAACTGCTGGGAAGACAGTGTTGGAGAAACGTGAACATTTCATTTGTTCTGTATAATCTGCAGATTCTGACAGAAATCTGCAGCTAGAAGCTCCGCTCCTCTAAAACAGCAACAAGGATCATTATTAGGCCAAATGTAGATAACACAGTAACTTTATAACTTAAAGGAAAACTGGGAAACGTAAAGTCAGAAACAGTCAAACACTGTTTGCTCTGGGTCTAAACGTCGTGTGTGACGTCTTCTTTTGTGGCCGCTTTGAGCGTTCACACTAGATGTTGTTTTTTTAGTGCTATATAAATAAATTATGGGATTCACAACACCTGTCAGCTGACTTACCTGTAACAGAATGACATCATCAGACAGGTCACTGTGAAGCTCCTCCACTGACTTTCGGAAAGTTGCTTCACAATCACCGGGGTCACATGACCACGGAGGAGCCAATCCTTACCTCTGATGTCCACACACGCCTCTTCAGAGCTTCTTGTTGGTTTGCTTCTGTGTGATGTCACTCTCAGGTGTTTGCTCCACCCATACTCCTCCGCCAAGAGGTAGAACCAACCATTGAGGGGCTGTCATTCCAGAGGAGGCGGAGCCAGCAGGTTACAAAGTGTATAAACAGTCAGTGCGAGATTCTCTGCTGCGATTACTTTAACTCACCTCACAGGATGAGACGAGAGAGCCAATCCTGAAGCTCATACAGCCAATCAGCTGACTGCGCCTGAGGAGATGGACACACCTGATGAGTAAGACAAAGCACCGCCTTCAGGCCAGATAGTCTGCATAACCTTAGATAATTCAGGCCGTGAACTTTAATTGGAATGTTTAAAGTAAAACATTTGATTTCCTGTTTTCAAGAGCTCGGCGGCAGAAGAAGGTCACAGGGACGAGGATCCTTTGGCTGGTTTGTGTCCTCGCTGTCCAGGTTCAAGTGAAGCTTCTGGTTTGAAACCCTGTGACGCTGAATAACCGAGCTCAGGATGGTCGGCATGTTCTCGCCAAACACACTGAGCGTGCCCATCAGCGCTCTGTGTTTGCATGCTTCAGAGCCTCAGCTTTCTCAGTCAGTCATACAGATTTCATCTCTGTGGTGTTCTGCATGTACTAGAGCTGTTTCTTATATTTTGTATTATTTAAGTTCAGTCGGTTCTTGTTCTGATCGTCTTGGAGCGACCGCATCATTCTGGATCAGAGGACGGAGCAGCTCGGCCTGTTTCTGGAAGCTTTCTGAACCTCCTGCGTTTGTGGTTCTTCTCTTCATGCTCAGGTAATGAGGTGTCTTCCTCCTGGAGATTCTTCTTCTCTGGCTGGATGTTGTGACCATGGAAAGGAAAGACCCACACCTGTGCAGGTACCTGCAGCCTTGAAGCTGAACTCTTCCTCCAGTCTGGATGTTGAAACCTCAAATTCAAGCTGAGTCTGAACTTTTCATCATGTGACCTCAAAGTGTTTAAAAAAGTGTACCACGTGAGCCCCACTGCCACCATCAGGCCAGAGTGTGAACTGCAACATGTGTGGATGTCCAGCCTGAAGAGAACTGCAATCATCAGCAGCTCAACAGGTGAGAGTCAGAGTGATGTCATCACTCACCTGTTGTCAGCAGGTCGTCTGAACACTGAAACCAGCAACCTGCTCGGCATGAACTCTCCTCTGATCCACCTGAGACACACACACACACACACTGTAAACACAATGGAAATGCAAACAGTGTAAACCACATGTGTCCAACCTGAGGCACGCGGCTTGAATCAGGTGCATCACTCATTTAAGCCGGCCCTCCACAGGAAGAAGAAACAGGGTGTGCAATTCTGATACACGCTACAGTGCCCATGCAGCTTGGGGTCAGAGGTCAGCGATGCACTTCAGTGTGAGTCCAGACTTCAGTCCGAAACGTTTGAATCGACTTTAAGCAACAAAGGAACAGGTAAGCGATGAAGAGCAGCCGGAGGACATGCTCTCTGTCTGCACTTTGAACTCTGCTCACTCACGGACGCAAACATCCAAACGCGAGGAGATGAAAGCACGTCTGACCGTCTCCTCATCTCCCTCAGAAAAACTAAGCTCGAGCCTGCAAAGCTGCCATGTACAGACCCTCGACTGCCACGGCTGTCCTCAGGAGCACAGCCACATTCTGCTGTCTCAATGGTGGTGCTGATGGAGGTGGGTGGAGGGTGTTTTAGAACTGGCTGCTTGGTTAGTAGTTATATTTTCCTTCATTCAGGAGTGCAGACAAGTGTTGATGCTGTATGTGATTCCACTTAATCCATGATAACCACAATGTAGTATCCATGCATGTGCAGACGATGCACATGTGCACCAGGCTCAATGTCGCCCCCTCTCAGACGCAACACGTAAATGCATCTGGCAGTGCTGACATGTTGGGAGCCTCAGGTGGGTGAGCACAGCGCTGTGCATGATTATTAGGTACTGACACCTGTGCGCCACCATGAGGAGTATATTGTGTAAACTAGGATCGGCAGTGTCACATGATCTGCACTGACGCTCAGCACCGGTGCCCCCCAGGGATGTGTGTGCAGGCCACGGCTGTGCAGCCCCACCCAGCTCCAACAGCATCATCATCAGTTGTCAGGACAAGAACCTGCTGCTCAACATCAGCAACACCAAGGAGCTCGTGGGGCGGAGGCATTTACATCGAGGGGAATACAAGTGGAGAGAGTCGGATGCTTCGGGCTCCTGGGCATCACATCAGTGAGGACCAGCAGCTATGACGCTCTGTGACCAGCACAGCGCATCAGCAGGTCTGAGCTGCCAGCCATCCAGGACATCTACAGGAGGACGGCCCAGAGGATCTTCTCTGGTCCCAGCCACCACAGCCTCACGCTCTTCATGAGGAGCGTCCACACCCACAGCAGCAGGGACAGTTTCTACCCACAAGCCATCAGGACATTGAGCTGCTGGAATATTGGACAGTTTATATTACACACTGCACATGTATGTGGCACTACCTCTGCACTACAGTTGCTACAGTATTTTTAATATCTGTATTCATTGATTTTACTCTTTTTTATTAAGAATTTCATTGGATGGTTGCAGCTGTGAAGAGCTAAAACTATTATATTGGAGCGCTGACTGTACGGGGGCGAGGCTCGCGAGCTGTGAGCCAGCCTGCCTGACAGCTCATGCTCTGGTGCAGGTAACGGTGATGTTCGTACAGCTGAAGCTGCTGGCTGCGGGAAGCCTTCTTTGAAACCTCCACACTGGATCAGACTGTAGGTAAGAACTCAGGACAGGAAATGGCGTGATCCAGGATCTTTCAGTGAAAGTTCATTTCCAGTCTGACCCCAGACTGGAACTCCTGCAGCAAACTC
>NC_141355.1:40766702-40801702 GCF_057382095.1 Aulonocara sp. 'chitande type north' Nkhata Bay | reverse complement strand
TTCAGGCTCTGGCTGGCATCATTGTCCTCTGTTAGAACGAGCATGGCTCTGCCTGGCTCACCTTCTCTGTGTACGTTCTTCCTTTAGCATCATTCAGTCTCTGTCCTGTGCTGATCACGTTCAGTGGGACGACTGGATAAGCGCTCGACTCTGTGTCTGTTTAACCCGGAGTGACTGTCCGGCACTACGTCCCAGTAAGACCGAGGCCGTGCTTACCTGTGAACTAGCATCAGTCAGAGTTCATGTCGTCTGCTTCACATATTACATCTGCAGCAGGGCTCGGTGTCACAGAAAGAAGCATTATTTTGAACTGTGACTCATGCTAAGCTGCTCTCAGAGTCCAACAGTAAGAATGGAAATAAGGGAGCTGTGTGTCATGTGTTGGTTCAGACTGAGCGTGCTCAGAGCGTGAGCTGCAATCACACTTCAGTCCTGAGGTGGCACTGTGACCGCCTCCAGCCGGTAAAGCCGATCAGATCAGCGCTCTCTCTCTCTGAGCCAGGGTCTCTTGCTCCTCCCGGCAGCAGATGGTCTCTCTCTCTTGCCCTCGCCCGCCCTCTTGCTCGCCCACTGGCAGATGGTCTCTCTCTCTCTCTCTGAGGATGACAGAACGTGCCAGGCGTCGTCGAGCAGAGAGGCAATAAAGTTTACAGTGATTTGAATTTAGAATTTTTGAATGTTGGCGGCCGACAGGTGAGTTATTGATTACTGATGTCAGCGTGCGATCACATGGTCAGCAGGTCATGGGTTAAACACTCAGACTGTGGATTCACATTAGAGCATTTATATTTATGAAACGTTTGAGCTTCTGTTTGTGTGTTAGCTGTTATGTTTCTTTGTGTTCTGGTTGTTTCATGTTTTGCTGTAAGAACACATGATTTTACCAACTTTGGGGATGAATGATGTTAATTGGATTTTATTGTCCTGTTTTCTGTTTGAACAAATAGCATCACCTGTTTTTGACTTTCAGGCTTCAGAGCTCAGTCGTGAGGCTGTGCTGTCACAGTGACATGTTCAAAGTTGGTGTTGATCTGCTGGATTAAAGCAAAGATGACCTCTGAACTTTGTTCTCTAACGTGGTGCCTTTAAAGACCAGCTCAGTGTTTGGAACGAATCTGTTTCCTCTATTAGCTCCTCACTGACAGTAAAATCTGTCAAAATGTGTGGTGCTGTGTCAACACACCAACACCAGCAGGCTTTCTTTAGTGGAAGCACCTGCACAGGTTTGAGGTTGGGCACTGGCAACACGTCAGTGGAAAACAAGGACAACCCGCCAAGTGAGCAGCTGGTTTCCTAGCACAGGTTCAGGACGTCACTGAGGAGCATCTGCTGCTAATGAACCCGTTATGGTGCCATCGTAAACACCCTAAAAGGGTCAGGAGGTCTGACACGTCACTACAGAGGTCAAGTGTTAGGGGTCTGTCACTGCTGAGGTTATATCCGGTAATGGGCAGGTGTCTCAGGAAAGGTTTGAGGTTTAGAGTTCAGTGAAGTCACTGATGAAGTTCTGGGGACGCCGAAAAGGAGCTGGACAGGGGTCAGGGATCAGGGGTCAGGAAGGGGTCACTGAGGAGGTAAGCGGAGGAATAACCTCAGACTGTGTTTGTGTTCTAGGATGATGCTGAATGATCGGTGGACCATCATGAACAACAGCAGCTCAGAGCTCGACAGCAAGCGGCCAAACAAGCACAAGGTATCTCCACGTTAGCCGTTAGCACCTAGCTGCGTTGGCTCAGACAGCAGAGAGCCGCGCAGAGTTAAGTCGTGTTAATCTGGAGTTAAACTGTCAGATCAGCGCAGGAGTAATCTTCAGCATATGTCGGCTTTACTGCAGATTACACCCTGCAGGAGCATGCAGGATCTTCACGCCACTTCTAACTAGAGATGGCACGATACCACTTTTTTATGTCCAATACCGATATCATAAATTTGGATATCTGCCGATACCGATATGAATCCGATATAGTGTTTTTTAATCAATAAAACAGTTTTTTGAATATCTTGCTGCATTTTGTATAAGTTCATACTAAAGTTTAAATAAACAACAACACTAAAGCTATTCTGTTATACTGTATGCAAAAAATACAACAAAATATGTCATAGATCAGCAACACTGGTCAATCTAATAAACTTAAACCTGCTCCATCCTCCCTATTCTGGTATTTTAAAGAGTAAGCAACCTGACTAATAGGGTTGCAAACTCCCAGCAAAAAAAAAAAAAAAAGGGAACCACCCCCCACCCTCCACCTCATGATGCTTAATCGACGTAATCAACTTTAATTTGATGCAGTGTGAAAAAAAAATGCACAGAAATAAATTCTTTTTCAAGAATAATTAAATAGATTCAACATCTTTCTTCAACAGAATTGCAGACTGCACAGATGGTATCTTCCCAAAGGAAAAAGTACTATAGCTTACTAGGGTATATTAGACTTAACAGTTACTATATACAGTAATGGACTTCTATACATTTTATATCAGATTAAAACTTTGGGTGTAAGATTCAGATAATTATTTATTAAAAGCTCGACATTTTAAATGAGAATAAGAAAGAAAAGTATGTCTTTGTGCCCCCTTTTCCCTGTTCATGCCCTATCGGCCCCCCTGGCTAAACTTTGCTAGATCCGCCCCTGCACAGTTACCAGCGTCAGCTACGTAGAAAAAGATCCTCGAGTAGAAAGTAATATTAAATAAATTCTAACAACAGCTGATCAAGCTTAAACGTGCTGCTGTTGTTCAGCTGCTGGTTTCCTCTTTCTGGTGCAAAGTGGGCCAAAAACAAACAAGAGAGACGATCAGCTGATCATTGATCAGTTTCGTGATTGAAGTAGCAGCAGGAGAGAGAGGCAGTCGCTCCATATATCGTTTGTTAAGCTCAACGCAGGAATGCTTTACAAACATTCAGAGATGAACTTACACACTTGCTTTACTTCTCTCTGGGATCACTTCCTCGGAGATGAAATGCTGGTTTGGTAGCGAGGCTACAAACACACACAGCCGCTCTATCACATGATGCATACTGCTCCGACGTGCTACGGTTATGAGCCGAGTTACGCCGTGTCGCAAGTTTTGTGAGGTGCTTTTTTGATATTTAATGGATCGGATTACATTTTTTATTTCTCTCGGATATCCGATCCAGTAATTTAGGTCAGTATCGGACCGATACCGATGCATAATATCGGATCGGTCCATCTCTACTTCTAACCCTCACACACGCTCTGACAGGAAGCTGCACACAAAATGCACTGCCCTAACACGGAGCGTCATGACTGCCGCCGCCATGTTGGTTTTGATTTCAGGAAGTGACCACATTTGGATGAGAGAGTAATAAACTACCAGCAGAGGCGGGCAGAGTAGCCAAAACATTGTACTCAAGTAACTGTAGCGCTACCACAACATGGTTTTACTCAAGTAAAAGTAAAAAGTAGCCATCCAAGAAATTACTCGAGTAAGAGTGAAAAAGTATTTAGTAAAAAAGGCTACTTGAGTAATCAGTAACTGATCATAACATCTGATTTAATGTTTAACAATGAGATAATCAGACAGACACATTTTAAAGACTGAAAAGCAACAAAACAATAATAAAGCTAAGCAGAAAAAAGAAATATTAGGGCAGGTAGACATTATCTACCCCAGTATTTATATATTACTTCTGCAAATGTCACAGCAGAGAGTAACATTAACACAACAAGTCTGACTTATAACCTGCAGGTTTGTGTCTGTCGCCTGCATTTTTGGTTAAAACGTGTTCATTACTCATCCACTGATGTTACTCACACTGAGTAGCCAGAATAAGAGTAGTGATACTTCATAATAATATTACTCAAGTAAAAGTAAAAAGTACAGTTGTCATGGTCCTGAGCCTGCCGACTCAGTGTTTTGTGTTTCCTTATGCTTTTGTTCATTCCGAGTATGTATGCTGTGGTGATTTGCCATTTGTTAGGTTTCTGTTCTTTGCCTGCCTGCTCCCACTTCTCTGTGTTCCCTCTGTCTGTCCATGGTGTCACACTGTCTGCTTGTGAATCTGTCTGTTTAGTTCTGTGTCTTGTCTGGTTCTGTGTCTGTGAGTTTCCTGTTTTATTGTGAAGGTCTCTGTCTGATGTGAGTGTGTTCAGTTTACGTTTCCCCCTGTCCCGTCAGCTCTGATTTCTCCCAGCTGTGTTGCCCTCCTGTCTCTCATCCCCTGATTACTGGTGTGTGTATTTAAGCCCTGTGTGTTCTCCTGCGTTACTCTGTGTTCCACGGTGTCCTGTTCCTTGTCTGCGGCTCTCTGCCTTGCATCCCTTTTGGTATCTTCTCAGGTTGGGTTTCTTTAGTTATTGTCCTCCCTCATTGCCTGTTTTGCCACCACTCCACTTTGTAAATAAACATCACGAGCATTATCATCCACTGCTTGCATTTTGGGTCCTTTCTCCCTCCAACACCACACGGCTCGCCTTGGCAGCCGTGACAACAGTCTAGTAAAACTACTCCAAAAAGTACTTTTTTCTTAAATGTTACTCATGTAAATGTAATTAGTTACTACCCACCTCTGCCTACCAGCTAATGCTAACTAGCCTGGTTGTCAGACTTCATCACACAAACACACAGATACCTGCTAATTAGTAAGATCCAATCACAATCCAGCAACAGGAGATTCAGTTCCCGGTGAGATGGTTCGGTTTTTAGCATCACATGACCCTGAGCTGTCGTCTTCTGGCTAATGTTGCTTGTGCTAGTTTGTCTGCTAATATGGACCCTCCTTAGAGGTTGGTAAACTCTCAGTGCTGATCCAAATTACGTTATCAGGTAATGTTACAAGCTATCTATCAACAGCTATCTGTAACTTAGCGTTTGTCTGTGTGTGTTCGTAGAAGGTGTGCAGCTTCCTGTTATGGTCTGGTGGCACGTTGGTCATCATCGCAGTCATTGTTGCAGCAACAGTTGCCATCTTGTACCTGAACCACTATCCTCTACCCTTCATCAGCAGGTAACACACCTGTACATGTCTCTCTTTCCTTCCTTCTGCCTGTCTAAATATAAATCTGGGATTGTCATGGTTACAGGGGGGAAGTGTCCTCATCTGTAGTTTCAACCAATCCCAAAGAGTCTGGGCCCCTGGTGACAGTGTCACGTGTTGCAGACGGAGAGCCAATCAGCATCTTCCTGGACCCAAACTGTCCGGACTTTAGTGAGCACTTCCTCCGATGGGAGGTGCTGCAGAGCTCGCTGCTACGGGCGCTGACCAATTACAATGCAGATGATTGGCAGGACCACGGATTTGTCCAGAAGCTGGAGGAGGAGCTAAAGGTGTTATTAGGCCACACCCACAACCTGAGAGTGGAAGCTGATTCGCTGAAAAGAGGCCAAGGTGTTCTGGACCAACGATTGGACAGACTGCAGAGTGAACAGAGCCGCATCGTCAAGGTATGAATCAAAGTAATTAAAATGTAATTGAATGAATGAAATAGGAATGCACTGCTGGAAGAGAGTGAAATGCAATTTTATTTAAGTTAAATGAAAGAGAAGACCGACATCCCCTAGGCAACATTAAATAAGACACGAAACTGATACAATATCAAAATATCGAGTTTGTACACAAATGAGGCATCTGTCATGGTGATATAGATACATATGGATTACAAAAGAATACATAATCCAGTCTTTAAGTCTGACGTCATTAGCTGTTTCCAGGTCCAAACTCTGCTTCAGGTCCCAAAGTCAAACGAACACTGCAGCATCACTGAGTTAAAAACTGTCTAAATTCTTTCATCTTTAATAAAATGATCAGCGTTGCTGTTTTACCAGGTGTAACAATTAAGTTTAACATCCAGGCATCCATGAAAACAGAATTTATTACATTTAATGTTGTTAGAAGTTAGCTCGCTAGCTTCCAGCTAAACATGATATAGCATGTTCTGAGTGAGAGACTTCTGAAACAATTCAAATGTACAGCTCTGATCAACCTGAAGTCCACTGTCATCTCCTTTTCTTTGGCAGCAAGGCAAAGCTAGGTTGTTGTTACTGGTCTTATATTACTAAACAGTCCCTCCCTCTTTGTGTACCTGTACAGGTGATGTCTGACAATCACTCAGGTGTGTTGAAGTTGGTGGCAGGTTTCAGTGATTCTCTGCTCAGCCTGCAGAGGGAGACAGATAGTCTGAGGAGCCTGAAGAGTGAGCTGAGCAAAGACAGCACTCTCAGAGGTAACGCACACGCGCACACACACACACGCACACACACACACACACGCGCACACACAGGTGAATCACAGGTAGATGTTCTACATTTCAGAATAATTTCCATCATTTTCCCAGCTGGCTCATTACATTTGAAATCTGCTTTTGTTTACACATTTCCTGCTCGATTGTCTCCCATTTTTGTTACAAAGTTTTGGTTTGAACATTTATGATGTTAAATTTTAGCTTCATATTACAAATAAATGTTTTTACCTTCAAAGTGAATCAGAATCTGTATCTGAACAGATACATAAAAAAATGTCTGCAGACTGAAAATCTGAGCAAAAGTCCAACATTCCAGAAAAGTCCCAAATCACCAGCTCGTACCACGTCCTCATTTTTACTTTGACAGCATTTCTAGTAGATCATGGCAGATGGCGTGAGCCTGAATGGAGGCCTTGGTTTGGGGACGGCCTCAGAGGGGCCCGACGGTGGCAGATCCCCGTGCACTCACGAGAAGTGCATGAATAGTAAAAGGGAGGCAGGATGAACAGCTTGTAGTGTAACTAGGAACCATTTCTGAATGGTATATAGTTCAGCCAACCGTCAGGCGTCTCAGGAGGGGAAAGCGGTGCTCTACCTGCACTGTGTATAGTGCTGGCGGAGCGCTGCTGACGTCAACTGAGAAAATTGTCAGGCGGTGGAAGGAATACTTCGAGGACCTCCTTAATCCCACTGACACGTCTTCCGAGGAGGAAGCAGAGTCTGAGGATGAGGGGAATGACCCGCCAATTTCCGGGGGCGAGGTCACTGAGGCAGTTAAACAACTCCTTGGTGGCAGAGCCCCTGGTGTTGATGAGGTCCGCCCCGAGTTCCTGAAGGCTCTGGACGTTGTAGGGCTGTCCTGGTTGACACGCCTCTGCAATGTTGCGTGGAGATCAGGGGCAGTACCCGTGGACTGGCAGACCGGGGTGGTGGTCCCCATCTTTAGGCCCTACCCTGTTCTCATTATATATGCTTCCTTTAAGTGCTATCTTTGAGAAATACCACATTGCTTTTCATTATTATGCCGACGACATCCAGATCTATTTTGAGTTAAATGATGATCTAGCTCTGTCCTTGAGTAGCTTTCGAGAGTGCATGTGTGAGGTCAAGCAATGGCTTCTGGCAAATACTCTTATCCTTAATGATAAGAAAACTGAAATTATGATCTTTGGCAGTGACGCTCTCCGTGCCAAACTTCATGATGCCTTTGGTTTTCTCACTAGCTCCTTCTCTGACACTGTTAGGAATCTGGGTGTGCTACTTGACAGCTCATTTAAACTTGATAAACAAGTGTCTGCTGTCGTCAGATCCAGTTTTTACCAACTTCGCCTTATTTCTAAGGCCAAACACTACATCCCGCACAATGATCTGGAAAAGCTCATCCATGCCTTTGTAACGTCAAGGCTAGATTATTGTAATTCACTTTATTATGGTCTCCACTCTACCCTTCTACATAGATTACAGACAGTCCAGAATGCCGCTGCACGCATTCTAACTAAAACTAAGAAGTTTGCTCACATCACTCCCGTCCTTGCTGATCTGCACTGGTTGCCTGTGAAATTTCGTATTCAATTTAAAATTCTGTTGCTTACTTTTAAAATTACTAATAACACAGGACCAAGCTATCTTAAGGAACTCTTAAACTCATATGCTCCTGCGAGGGCTTTAAGATCATCCTCACAGTTATTGTTGGTTCAGCCCAGATCTCGTTTGAAGTCTAGAGGTGATCGAGCGTTTGCTCTAGCTGCACCTGAGCTGTGGAACAATCTCCCGATTGGCATCCGGGCGTCTGATTCTATTCAATCTTTTAAATCACGGCTTAAAACATATTTGTTTGAACTTGCTTTTTCTACCAGTTAAATCCTGGCCTTGTTTGCAGTGAGTTATTCTATTAATTTTTCTGTTTGTCTTGCGTTGTCTATGTTCTCTATCACTGTGTTTGATGGTACAGCTTTACTTTGCTATAGCTATGTGCTATAGTTTACTCTTATTAGTGGTTTTTACCTGTGAACATAATTCCACACTTATATGACTCTGATGTTATAGTGTTAATTGTTTTATTCTTTTATTCTTTTATGTAAAGCACTTTGGCATGCCCTTGGCTTTTAAATGTGCTCTATAAATAAAGATTGTTGTTGTTGTTGTTGTTGTTTAAGAAGGGGGACCAGAGGGTGTGTTCCAACTACAGGGGGATCACACTCCTCAGCCTCCCTGGGAAAGTCTATGCCAGGGTGCTGGAAAGGAGAGTTCGTCCGCTAGTCGAACCTCAGATACAGGAGGAACAATGCGGTTTTCGTCCTGGTCGCGGAACACTGGACCAGCTCTTTATCCTCTCCAGGATACTTGAGGGTGCATGGGAGTTTGCTCAACCAGTCTACATGTGTTTTGTGGACTTGGAGAAGGCATTCGACCGTGTCCCTCGGGGTGTCCTGTGGGAGGTGCTGCGGGAGTATGGGGTGTCTGGCCCATTGCTACGGGCCATTCGATCCCTATACAACTGTTGCAAGAGCTTGGTTCGTATTGCCGGCAATAAGTCGGACTCGTTCCCGGTGGGTGATGGGCTCCGCCAGGGCTGCCCTTTGTCTCCGGTTCTGTTCATAATTTTTATGGACAGGATTTCTAGGCGCAGCCAAGTGGCGGAGGGCTTTCACTTAGGTGGCCTCAGAATCTCATCTCTGCTTTTTGCAGATGATGTGGTTCTGTTGGCTTCATCGGGTGAAGGCCTCCAGCTCGCACTGGAACGGTTCGCAGCCGAGTGTGAAGCAGCGGGAATGAGGATCAGCACCTCCAAATCTGAGGCCATGGTTCTCAGCCGGAAAAGGGTGGAGTGCCCACTCCGGGTCGGGATGAGTTCCTGCCCCAAGTGGAGGAGTTCAAGTATCTCGGGGTCTTGTTCGCGAGTGATGGGAGAAGGGAGCCGGAGATCGACAGATGGATTGGGGCTGCAGCTGCAGTAATGCGGACGCTGCACCGGTCCGTCGTGGTGAAGAGGGAGCTGAGTGTAAAAGCGAAGCTCTCAATTTACCGGTCCATCTACGTCCCTACCCTCACCTATGGCCACGAGCTGTGGGTAGTGACCGAAAAAACGAGATCGCGGATACAAGCGGCAGAAATGAGCTTCCTCCGAAGGGTGGCTGGCCTCTCCCTTAGAGATAGGGTGAGAAGTTCGGCCATCCGGGAGGGGCTCAGAGTAGAGCAGCTGCTGCTCCACATCGAAAGGAGCCAGCTGAGGTGGTTCGGGCATCTGACAAGGATGCCCCCTGGGCGCCTCCTGGGTGAGGTGTTCCAGGCATGTCCCACCGGGAGGAGGCCCCGGGGCAGACCCAGGACACGCTGGAGAGATTATATCTCTCGGCTGGCCTGGGAACGCCTTGGTATTCCCCCGGATAAGCTGGAGGAGGTGGCTGGGGAGAGGGAGGTCTGGGCCTCTTTGCTTAGGCTGCTGCCCCCGCGACCCGGCCTCGGATAAAGCGGATGAAGATGGATGAATGGATGGATGGATATAGTTCAGTTTCACACACAGTACAGCAACATTTTGAACACAAAACATTTTAACCTGAATTCTCAAACGTCACTTCAGAGTGATAGCACAAATGCACATATTTAACATATGTCCTCGGTTATAATGAGCCTTTTGTCTTCGCTTTTCTCCTCCCCGTCCCTCGGTCCTGTCCGTTCTCACCATAATTACTTAAAAAGTAAAATAAATAATAAAGATTGAATAAACTATGAAAATCACGTGGACGAGTACACGAAAAGCCAAAATGGTCCGTGTGGGAACACAAATCTATTGGGACTAGTTCTGGACGGTACAGTGTCAGACAGGAAAGGCAAAAAAAGTCCAAAACTCCAGGATTGTGTGTTTTTGGCTCAGACTGCCTCCTCGAGTTTGTGTGTTTGTGGTACAGCCTTCATGTTATCGACGAGCCTTTGTATAATAACAGCTATCTAACACACTAACTGACCTGTGAGTCACTGACTGTGCATGCAGACCTGTTGATTTCAGATGAATGACACACAAATAAAGAAGATAAGTAGCTGTCACCTGAGTCCAGGTGTGTCTGACAGGTGGACAGAGTGACCTCCACAGACACACCTGTGTTGCTGATGATGTCATTTCCCCTGTCCCTCAGCTGTCAGACCCAGGGACTGCAGCGACATCCTGAAATCTGGTGTCTCTCAGGATGGCGTTTACTCCGTGTTTCCAACCCACGACCCCAATGGCTTCATGGTTTACTGCGACATGAGCACAGATGGAGGAGGCTGGACGGTACACACACACACACACACACACACACACACACCCTAGGTGCTAATTCGTTTGTCAGCCTGAGCTTGTTAGACACCTGCTTCGGTTTGACTAGCTTAGCATACAGGAGACCTGCAGGAGATCCTGTCACACCCAATGTTCCCTCTAAGCTGTGCGCGTGCGCAATTGCGCACTGCTGGCACGTCTCTGCGCACAAAGAAAAATCTAACCTGAATTGAAATTAAAATGAAAACTTTAACAATCCTGTTCTGCAGTGTTAGTCAGTGACTGGCTGCTCCCGTATGGGATCAGAACGATGCCACCTTATCCCACAGTCCAGCCAATGATGCGATTCACATTCGTATATACGCAGCCAATCAACGTCGCTGACAGGCTCTGACAGCGTCCTTATGTGCCGACACCGGTGTTTTAGCAAAGCGGCTGATGTGGAGTGAAGTCACGTTAATGACAACGTGCACAACCATTGGAGATGTGAGCAGCACAGACGGAACAACTGACGGACAAAGTGTGGACTTTATACCAGTTTTTAAACTGTGTTGATCGGCCACGTAAAACCAGAGTTATGATAAAATATCTGCAATGTTTGTTTTCTTCCTGAATACTGTCGTTGTTTATATTTACTGCAGGAAGAAACGGTAAAAACGGCGTTTTATAAGGAAAACGCTCGAAAGCCTGTGAGCAAAAACAAACTCCACCCCGTCTCCCTTTCCTATTCGTCCAAAAAAAGTACCATGTCGACCAATCAAAAAATGATATGGCAACGTGGCATCTAGTTGTTAAGAAACGGGGGGAAGTTTTAGGAGTGACGGCGGAGCGGCACAAATAATTTGTGTGGCATCAGATTTGATGCAGAACAGCTGATTGTTCTGTAAATAGTTTGAAAGGTTTATTTAAAAACACCTTGGTTGCATTTTTAGGTAAACAGCTGCAAAACACTTTGTTGTTTGCATAACTCAGTTACTTTTTTGAAGAAGTAACTATATAATTAACTGCCCAGCATTGGTCATTGTTTACTGTATGTTGCAGACAGAGTTACAGACTCTCTAACAGACCACAGACTCATAATACAAGTCAGAGCTTTATGAAAAATAAAGAAAGTTTTGTTTTCAAACTTGGAGTTCAAGTTATTTTTCCTTCCAGTAGTGTTAACATGCTACAGGTCATGAACAAGATTGTTTTAAGTTTTCATTGTAAGTGGGCTGAAGCAGTTAATTTAAAGTAGTCTAACATAAATGCTGTAATTTGATTACTTTAATAAACCATGTGACTTGGATGCTGGCGTGACCACACTGCACACGTCTGCTGTTGCTCACAGTGGTCCAAGGGACGCTCAGGGAGTTTGTGTGTTCGCTCAGACACGTGAAAAATTAGAGGGAACATTGATCACACTTCATCAATCACACCGATTAATTTTATCAGCACGACTGTTTCTTTAATTAAGACTGATAATGTACCTGTCAGAGGCTTCACACCTGTGTGTGTGTGCGTACAGGTGATTCAGAGGAGGGAGGACGGCTCGGTGAACTTCTTCAGAGGATGGGAGGCTTACAGGGACGGATTTGGGACAACGACTGGAGAGCACTGGCTTGGTCTGATACACACACGTTGGTTTTCCTGTGTTTGTGGGGGCCATTACTCACTGAGTGCACACACAGGAACCTGAACTTTATCCTTCTTAGCTGAAACAACGGGACACTGTTATCCAGTTTCCTCAGGTTTTTTTGAGCACACGTTGCACACCATGCTGAGATATTTCAAGCTGTCAGCTCACAGCTTTGAGAATCATCCTAAAATACTTTTTAGATGCTTAACAAAGAAAACATTCCTGTAAATATGGTCAGGTACAAGGACTGGAGTGGAACTGAATAAAAAAGTAACCAATGTCCAAGAAGAACTTCAGAAAGCTGGATTAATGTTTTAAATCAAGAAAACGAGAACTAAAGTTTTTAAATGGATGATTTAGGAGAGAAAGAAAAATATTTAAATAAAAAACACTAACCACAGAAATACTCGATACAAAACTTAGCGGTACTTCAATAAAGTACCTCAAACTGGATGTATTAAAGCTTCAGCCAAGCATGGTGTTCTTTATGTTTAACTCTTTATTCTTTGTATTTATGTATATTTCCTGAGTTGTTTGTCGGGTCATTTCACATTCAAATAATTAAAGAAGGGTTTAACCCAACCACGTCTGACCAGCCCGGGGCAAAAACAAACGTCGTGATAGGAGCTGTGCAAAACTTCAGGACCTGCTGTCATCAGTTTGAGTGATGACGGTTGGGCTGGTTTCTAATAAAACTGATCGCAGCTGGGCAACATCAGCAGCAGCTTCATGAAATGACACCTTTAATCTTCTACTTTTCACAGTAAATCTTTAACCTTGGTTGTTCCCACAGTCAGGTGGGAAAGTTTTGTTATTATTCTTTATTTTTCTAATTTCAGGTGAGAGTAACGTGTTCAAAGGTGTTTTTGTGTTTTGTCATGTAACCGAGTAGAACTTCAGGTAAAATGTTGATGGGTCCCGTGGTAAAGCGGTGAGACTGGTCCTCACAAAGACAGTGTCCAGCACACAGTTTAGAAAGCAGCACAGTGACACCTGGCTGTCTCTCTCAGGTCTGCAGAGGATCTACTCGCTCACCAGGTCAGGTGGTTCCGAGCTGCGTATCGACATGGCAGACTTCGATAACGCCACAGCGTTCGCTCAGTACTCTGAATTCTCCGTTGGTCGAGACTCCGTGAACCCCGAGGAGGACGGATACCCACTGACTGTGGACGGGTACTCCGGGACTGCAGGTACCACGCGGTAACACACAGTACCACAGATTACCACACAGTACTGCACAGTACACAGCCGGGTATTTCTCTGCAGGTGACTCCCTCCTCAAGCACTCGGGGATGCGGTTCACCACCAAAGACCGCGACCAGGACCAATCAGAGAACAACTGTGCGGCGTACTACCAGGGGGCGTGGTGGTACCGGAACTGCCACACCTCCAACTTGAATGGGCAGTACCTGAGAGGAGGCCACGCCTCCTACGCTGACGGTGTGGAGTGGTCCAGCTGGACTGGTTGGCAGTACTCGCTTCGCTTCACGGAGATGAAGATCCGACCCCGACCGGAGTCCTGAACCTGGGCCGAGAGCTCATGATTGGTTGTGACTGTAGATGGTTAGAGTCTGTATGACCTCCATAAGTACAATTGTAAATGATGGTAGACAGAGCGTTGATGTGTTACTTACCTTTTTTTGTTTCATCAATAAACTCATTTGACAAGACGATCCATAATCACTCTGATCGATCTTTACGACGCGGTGTTAGAGGTCACGCTCCTCTGATGGAAGTGGGTGGGTTAAATGGTAAATGGCCTGTATTTATATAGCGCTTTTCTAGTCCCTAAGGACCCCAAAGTGCTTTACATATCCAGTCATTCACCCATTCACACACACATTCACACACTGGTGATGGCAGCTACATTGTAGCCACAGCCACCCTGGGGCGCACTGACAGAGGCGAGGCTGCCGGACACTGGCGCCACCGGGCCCTCTGACCACCACCAGTAGGCAACGGGTGAAGTGTCTTGCCCAAGGACACAACGACCGAGACTGTCCAAGCCGGGGCTCGAACCGGCAACCTTCCGATTACAAGGCGAACTCCCAGCTCTTGAGCCACGATCGGTTAGCGCTGGGTGGAGGTACTTCCTGTGTCAAGGAGCGGTTGTTGTCTGTGGCAGTGATAGTGCGCAGCATGCATTGATGCAAGTGTTGCAGAGCAACGTGAAGGTGAAGCTTTCAGGTTACCGGTCGGTCGGGCTCGGCCATAGTCGGTGGCTAAAATCACTGTGACATCAGGGTCAGTCTTTAGGAGCCATCCTTGCAGGAAGTGACCAGCAGCAGGTGAATCCTCAGGTGAAGTCACGAGTGGGGGCAAAGGAACAGTTCCACTACTGTGTCACACTGTTACCTAGGCAACGGGAGCCTGGAGTTACTAACAATGCGCATTCACCTGCGTGGTGATTTGTCAGAGCGACTTAAGTGGGTCAGCATCTTCCTGCCACGCTTCCTGCCACGCTCTCAGACGCCACGTTACCTGACACGGCCGAACGTTGGGCTTTTGCAGAAAATTCATCCTCAAAAAGTGCACTGTGAAAAGAAACTGGATGTGGGTTCATCCAGTTTTCAGGAGAAAGCGGCAGCAGGGAGGATATTCTCGTTTGATCTAGGAGGTCAAAGTAAGTCAAATGTATGTAGCCAGCACTGTCATAACCACAAATGTAACTAAATAACATAAAACAGGAGGAAATTCATTAAAAGCTTGTTTGTATTTGTTCAGCTGCTTTGTAAACGAGTCAGTGGAGTGTGCACGGCGTAAAGACGACAGCCTCGTGCCTGACGACCCACGCGGGGTTTGAACCCAGTACGAGGGACCGACAGCGACCTCTGACCTGAGGACCCGAGTGCTCGGGAAGAAGCAGGAGGCCTCAGCAGGTCAGAGATCAGCTGGGGAGCTTCACCGCGCAGAGCTCGAAAAGCTCAAACTAACATTTTACGTGAAACCTCAAATTTACCAACGACCGACGAGGAGAAGCCAAATCTGGAGTAACATGTGACCTCCTGTTAGTGCCGCAGCGTCGTGTGCAGTCTGAAGGCGATCCAACGCTGACTGGTTGAAACCAGTAAAAAGACGTTACAGAAGAAGTCAAAGCATGAAGAATCACCTCAGCCTCTGACACCAGCACAGGTTACAGATGTTTGAACCGTGACTCTCACACAGACTCAGCTCTCAGATACGACGCCCACATTTGTGACGGAGGAGCCTAAAGAACAGATCATGTGATGGCGAGCAATATTTCTGTTTGAACTGGACGATGTTATCATTTAACCATTATTTGATTTCTGACACAATTATTTAAAGAAGACCATTTCTAAAAGTCAGAAGCTTTGAAAGAACAGAATAACTGAATGTCATCAGCATGGAGATGATAAGGAATACTACTGTCTGATAACTTGGAGTAGAGGGAGTATATAAGGAAAAAGAGAATGGGAGCTAAACAGCACCAGTAATCCCAACAAGTCTTTGAACCTGTTTACCATCATACTGTGATCAACAGCATCAAAGGCAGAGTATAACCAGTATAACCAGTACGGAGTACCAGAGTCTGCTGCCATCAACATGTCACTACACAGTTTCACAGCAGTTTGTGGAAACCAGACTGGAAAATGTCCAAAACACTTTTTCTCCATAAAGTCGTTCAGTTGTTCTGCAACTGTTTTTTCTCACATCTTTGACACAAATGGTGATTTTGATATTGGCTGTGACTGGAACAGATGGGTCCAAATTTGGTGTCTTTAATATTGGCTCAGCAACAGCTTGTTTAAAAAGCTGAGAGCTGAGCCAGTATAAAGAGAAGTATTGATTATTTCCACAATCAAGGGGCCAACAGAGTCAAACATCCAGGAAGGAGGAAGTACAGGGTGGGCCATTTATATGGATACGCCGTAATAAAATGGGAATGGTTGGTGATATTAAAGTCCTGTTTGTGGCACATTAGTATATGTGAGGGGGCAAACTCCTCAAGATGGGCGGTGACCATGGTGGCCATTTAGAAGTCGGCCATCTTGGATACAACTTTTGTTTTTCCAATAGGAAGAGGGTCATGTGACACATCACACTTATTGGTAATGTCACAAGAACAACAATGGTGTGCTTGGTTTCAACGTAACTTTATTCTTATACCAAACAGTCAGCTCACCAAAGGTTTCGTACTCACCTCGTTCCCTAGCCTGCCCCCTGCCTGTCGGGCCTCTCTTGGACCTCGCCTCCCTCTGGACCTCCGGCTCTCACGAGGACACTCTCAGGGCTACCCCCTCCTGTATCAACTGGTTTTCACTTGCAAGTACAGCGGCTTGCAAAAGTTTTCGGCCCCCTTGAACTTTCCCACATTTTGTCACATTACAGCCACAAACATGAATCAATTTTATTGGAATTCCACATGAAAGACCAACACAAAGTGGTGCACACGTGAGAAGCTAATTCACTTTATTTACCTGCCCAGTAACTCCTCCCTCTGTTACAGAGTTTCCCATCCGTGTCCTCGTTGTGCTCCCTGTGCCCGAGTGTTGTCCCGTTTGACCCATTACTGCTCTTGTCTAGTTTCTTGATTTAAATCCATGTTCTAGTCTGAGTCTTGCTCCTTTTGTGAATAAACCTTGTAAATAGTTTATGCGCTTTTTGACTCTGCTTTTGGTCTCGAGCCTCCACTTTGTCTGTGAATATACAGAGATGGACAATTGGCAACAGCAGCGTACAAAGGACAATGATGTACATGATTTCCACAGCCAGTAATAAAACATAAATGGTAGACAGTATCCCACCTCTTTAGGTAGTGGGCAGGTCATTCATAAAAGCAGGTCACCGTAATCCAATAAATGTGAAAAGGTTGCATGAATCAAGTGTTTTCAAGTTTTCGTTTCAGCCTTGACACAAGCCTTTGAATGTGAGTTTTAAATGACAAACTCTGATCGATAATGATCCCTGATACTTTTAAGAAAATATCAGTTTCAGTTCCTTGAATGCTTTTAGTCTTAGGAGATGTAGCTAACAACTCTTTGCCATTTAAGAAAAACATGACCTTGGATTAATCTGGATGTAACACCATTTTAACTGAACAACATCAAAGGCAGCAGAAACTGCAGGGTTTATGCTACTGAAGGAGATGAGCAGTAGATAACTGTACCAAGATGGAATGCAGCGTTTGATAAATTATCACAAAAGTTGTTTATGTAAAGAGAAAAAGAGCAATGGTCCTAATATGGAGCCCAGAGGAACTCCATTGGATACTGGGAGACAAGAGGAAGAAGACCCAGCAGCGTGGACACATGTGTTCTCGCTGACAAGTACGACATGATCGCAGCCTTACACAGTGTTGGGGAGTAACAGAATACATGTACCAGTGTTACGTACTCAAAATACAAAATATGAGTAACTGTATTCTGTTACAGTTACCGTTGTTACCGTTTAAAAAGGTGGTATTCAGAATACAGTTACTTTGTTGAAATAAATGGATTACACTGCGGTCTTTTCCCGTTTTATATGTTCGGCTGAACATATGAAATACAGGTAATATGAAAATCACCTCTTTTTTGGTAATTCCACGCTGGTGGAAACCCAAACAAAACATGCATTAAGAGGCTGTCTGTGTCTCAATCTAACAGCCCATGTCACCTCTACTTCAGCCCACATAATGATGTGAAGACATGTTTGTTTTTTTAATTATTATTCAAAAAATGTTTAATATGTAGGCAACAGGCAGAGTGTTACAGGCATCGCAAGGCACTGTATGTGTGTCTGTGTGTGTGTATGCAGGTGGAATTCACACAGTGGAATTCCTTTCAACACAGAGTTAAACAATGTGGAGATGGTAAGCATAAAAATGACAACATTTAACAATTCACTCTAACAATGGACCGTCAAAGCCTGTAGCCTGATGGGCAGTGTAGTCCGTGCTGCAGGGAGAAAGGACTGCTGTACCCGTGATGTGTCTGTTATTAATATATGAAGCATGTTAGATCTGGACCCTGAAGAAACAAATGCTCATTAAAACAGCTTAAAATGTATCATTTTTCTGTTAAACAACAAGGATTAAGAACATTTTATTATTTTCCAGAATTTTGTAGGATTGTTCAGATGTTTAGTCGTTTTTGAAAGACAGAATTCTGGTTCCGACCTTTTAATTAAAGAGGTTGAATGATTTCTAAAAATCAGCCAGTCGGCCTCAGATGTAGTTTTTCTGCCCTGAGCCCAGGGAGCATCTTTTTTTGAGGAGACTGGAGAGCTGAGGAGAAAACCAAAGATTGTTTTTGTCATGAATAAATAAATGGTAAATGGCCTGTATTTATATAGCGCTTTACTAGTCCCTAAGGACCCCAAAGCACTTTACATATCCAGTCATCCACACACTGGTGATGGCAGCTACATTGTAGCCACAGCCACCCTGGGGCGCACTGACAGAGGCGAGGCTGCCGGACACTGGTGCCACCGGGCCCTCTGACCACCACCAGTAGGCAACGGGTGAAGTGTCTCGCCCAAGGACACAACGACTGAGACTGTCCAAGCCGGGGCTCGAACCGGCAACCTTCCGATCCCAACTCTTGAGCCACGATCGCCCCATGAACTAGCTGTGTGCAGGCAGATGAGGACCCAAAGGCAAAACTCACGGAGACAAAAGCTGAACTCAAAATCTCTGCTTTATAGCAGGCTTCACAAAGAAACAGAACTAAACTAGGAAAGCTAAACTGAGGGAGCACAGAGAGAGGCACACAGGTTCGGGGAAGAGACACTGACGACGCCACACTGAACTGAGGGAGACGTGGACATAAATACACAGAGGATTAACGAGGGGAGCACACGGGGAACACAGGTGACACTGATAACCATAACGAGACACGGCAGGAGCAAACTGACGGGAGACTATCAAAGTAATAATAATAATAATAAACTTTATTTATAAAGCACACTTAAAAACCAAGGGTATGCCAAGGTGCTTAACAAGTAAAATAGAGTATATGAGGAGGATAATAGAAATAGGACCAAAGCAAGTACTAAATATGCAAGCAGATAACTGTCACTAATACATAGGAAAGCAACAGGTACAGAGCAAACAAGAATTTAAATGAGCATAAAAGTGCGTGATATAAAATCATAAAAGAAATATTAACTAGAGGGAAAGGCAAGATTGAATAAGTGGGTTTTTAATCGTGATTTGAACAGTGCAATGGAATCAGATGCGCGGAGGTCGAGAGGAAGGGTACCGCGGCAGCCAGAGCAAAACGCACGGTCACCCCGAGACTTCAGTCGAGATCTGGGTTGGGTCAGAAGTAGTTGAGTGGCAGATCTGAGTGTTCTAGCAGGAAGCACACAGAGGCAGACCAGGGGGAGAGCACGGACATAACGGGCTGAGGAAAACATGGAATAAAACACAAGGAGGGGGAACGAGGACTCACATACACAGAGGGGCCACACAGGGGGTAAAGTCAGGGGAAATCAAAGAAGCAACATCTTAACAGAACAACCCACGAACCATGGCATAAACAAAGAACAAAATACAAAAACACACAAAAACTAAGAGCGCTGGGTCAACATGACCCAGGATCATGACAGTTTCTGTATGTGACTCCACATTTGCACATGGATGTATGTTTATTTATCCTTTTAATAAAAGTGTCATAAAAACAATTCCATGTCAACTCTGCATCACTGATCAGGTGGATCAGTTATAGTCCCACGAAGCATGGAAGAAAGCTTGCTCACAGACGTAACAGCATACCATGGAACAAGTTGTTTGGATGCGACCAAACACTGGACCTGTGACCCAGTGTTCGGTGTGTTTTTTAGTTATTCTGTGAGTGTTGTTATTCGTGGGTTTTGGTTGCTGTTGCTTTGCCTTTCTCGTTTTCCTCGTCTTGCCACTCTTGTTTCCACGCTCCCCCTGTGTCCCCTCTCAGTCGTGTCCCCGTCTCAGTGTCTAGTCTGCGTCTTTGTGGTTGTCTCGTGTTTCTTTGACAGTCCCATGTCCTGTGTCAGTGCATCGAGGTTTTCTTCCCCTTGTTGTGTATTCCCAGCTGTGCTCTCCTCCTGTTTCCCATCCCCTGGTTTCTCCCTGGTGTATTTCAGCCCCGTGTTTTTCTCTGTCTGTCGTGTCGTACCATTCCCATGTGTTTCCTGCATGGTCCTCTGTCGACCTCGCACCTAGTTTCTAGCTTCCCAGTTTCCTTTCCTAGTGTCTTTGTTCCTCGTCCTTGGATTTTGTTTGTAGCATGTTTTTGCTACAGCTCAATAAAGCTGCTGTTTTGGCTTCATCCTTTCGTGTTTGTGAGTCCTGCATTTGGGTCCTACATCCTGCCTGCCACACAGCGTAGCCTGACAAAATCAGGTTTAGGAAAAAGTCCCGATCAGTGTTGGTCAAGTTACTTGAAAAAAGTAATCAGTAACTAATTACTGATTACTTCCCCAAAAAAGTAATCCTGTTATTTTACTGATTACTTATTTTCAAAAGTAATTAATTACTTAGTTAATTAGTTACTTTTTAAAAACCCGATTTACAACCTGAAGAGGTGATAAAGCGATAGATCTTTCAGCCCAATTCTACTTTTTCTGCATAATCCATCATACAAAATGTAATCAGATGGAAAAGTCTCTTTTTAAAACTTCTTTTATTAGTTTTAATCTTTTAACTTTATGCATCAAGCAAAAATTTAATTATCTGCAACATTCTCTGACTTGAATAAATTAGTTTAACATTTAAACCTATTTTCTGCACATTCCAGCTCATAAAATAAAATATTTTTTGTGTTTACACTCAGTCTTTCAAATAGATGCAAGTAAAACACAGCAGAAAATAAATAAAGTCAAACGCTGCACGCTCATACTCTCTCCCACCATCGATATATGATCCATTGTTGATCTGCACACAGCTGTTCACGTCACTGTCATGAGACATTCTTGCAAAAAATCACGGTTTTAGTAACGCAGTAACGCAGCGTTCCTACGGGAAAGTAACGGTAATCTAATTACCGATTTTGCAATAGTAATCCCTTACTTTACTCGTTACTTGAAAAAAGTAATCGGATTACAGATTACGCGTTACTTGTAACGCGTTACTGCCCATCTCTGGTCCCGATCAAGCTTAAAATACAAGTAATACTTGTCACGGTTTGTGGAGATGAGAGGTGTGGACCCAGGCACAGACAAAGATGCACGAGAGTGTTTAAAGCCTTTATTAACGGTTTAACAAAACCAACAGGAAAACGACCCTCAACCTAAACTGGGAAAACAAATTGTAACATAACACGAACCAGAAACAAGAAACTAGAACCACCTGGAAATACGAGGGGATGGAGAGCAGTGGTTACACCGAGCACAGGAGGGAGACACGGCTCAACCTAATTAAACATGACGAGGCAGGGAGGAAGCAAAACAAAATAATTCAATTCAATTCAATTTTATTTATATAGCGCCAAATCACAACAAAAGTCGCCTCAAGGCGCTTCATAGATACAGAGAAAAACCCAACAATCATATGACCCCCTATGAGCAAGCACTTTGGCGACAGTGGGAAGGAAAAACTCCCTTTTAACAGGAAGAAACCTCCAGCAGAACCAGGCTCAGGGAGGGGCGGGGCCATCTGCTGCGACCGGTTGGGGTGAGAGAAGGAAGACAGGATAAAGACATGCTGTGGAAGAGAGACAGAGATTAATAACAGATATGATTCAATGCAGAGAGGTCTGTTAACACATAGTGAGTGAGAAAGGTGACTGGAAAGGAAAAACTCAATGCATCATGGGAATCCCCCGGCAGCCTACGTCTATTGCAGCATAACTAAGGGAGGATTCAGGGTCACCTGGTCCAGCCCTAACTATATGCTTTAGCAAAAAGGAAAGTTTTAAGCCTAATCTTAAAAGTAGAGATAGTGTCTGTCTCCTGAATCCAAACTGGAAGCTGGTTCCACAGAAGAGGGGCCTGAATACAAGACATGCACCTTCAAAGTAAAACAGGAAACACAGAACACAGGGAACCGCATAACAAAACCTAAAACTAGAACTCAGGAAATACTAAAGAGCTAGACATACTGAGACAGAAACGGCGATTAACCCAACAACCATCACTAACCCAGGACCGTGACCGTACTCCAACATTTGCAGTCTGGACCGCGGTTAGCTTGGACATTTCCAGATGAAAGAAGCAAAACAGCAATAAAGCACGTTCTTTTCACAGTAGTGTTACGGACTGATTCCTCTTACTGCCGAGGGGAGAGTACGGGGAAATGATGCAGTCCTATGGAATACATGAATCTAAGTAAAGTCCCACTTTGTGCCCTTTGACAGGACGAGGAAACATGGTTTGTCCTGCTCTGCAGACTGGTCCTGCACCTCACAGGAAGCAGTCCATAAAATCAGTAAAGGAAAAGAAGCTGCAGAGCGAGTGTAGCAGGAAGGACAAAGTCCCCCCGAGGGCAGTTTATTCAACCCAGGTTTGGGATCATTCCCAGTCACACGATGATGCTTCCTGGATCTCGGCATCTGAGTTGGTTTAAATTAGAAAAAATAAGTAAGCTGGAATCTAGTAAGTACATTTACTCTATACTGTACTTAAGTAGTTAAGTAACTCACAGGTGGCCTGCTTTAGTTGTGGCTTCCCTTTAAAGCTCTCTTATTGTTGCTTCACTATATCTTATATTTTACTTTTTATTATCCGGCTGCTTATGTTACTGTCGGACTTTTATATAAGAAAGTCACCCAGCTGTGGATGTCAGTACAACTCAAATGATCACAAAAACAAAGAACTGGATCGAGAGACCGAATCTTGGGTCAGACAAACACCTGAAAAATGTAAAAAAGAAAAACAGATGAAATGTTCTTTTTATTTTGTTTTATTTCATCATCGAATGATTTGCAGAGAAACAGACAAAAGGCAGCCCCTCCTTCAGCAGAAGGACACGACAATGTGGTTTGTAAATGCTCCTCCTCCCTCGCACAGATCAGTCGACACAGTCAAACATCTGTTAATCTCAAATCTTTAGCAACAACTGGTTTTACATTAAACCAACATTTCTGTTTAATTACATTTAAATCATAGTAATAACAGTAGTATGTGTGTTGTTAAAAATGTGTTTAGACACAAGTTTTGTTGTGAACGTCCAGAAACCAGACGAGTGGCCTGTGAAATGGTTAAAGTGTAGTTTGGCTTTATAGTTTCTTCTCTTCACCAGGACAGATGAGCCCTTTGTCACAGGAGGTCAGTGAAGATGGTCACCTGCAGGTCCAGGCTCACTGCATCTCTAACCCACATCCACTGCTACTGTACTGAAGGGAAATTAAAGGCAGGCAGTCATGGAAACAAACCATCTATAAAAGTAAGTAAGTAAAATTTATTTATATAGCGCTTTTCACAGATAAACACAGAAAATGGAAATATAAAAACAATATAACAGTAAATAAAACAATGTAAAACAATAAAACTATAAAAACAGCATAAGAAGAACTTAATCAAATGCTTTTCTAAATAAAAATGTCTTCAGCTGTTTCTTAAAAGAATCAGTGGAGTCCGTGCAGCAAAGAGACAGACACAGCCGTGGTGCCGCCGTCTGAAAGGCCCGGTCACCACGAGTTTTAAAACGAGTGCTCGCTACCACCAGCAGTCTCTGATCTAATGACCTTAAAGCCCGAGAAGAAGTATGTGGTTTCAGCAGGTCAGATAAATATTGAGGAGCCTGACCATGCAGGGCCCTAAAGGTTAGAACTACAATTTTAAAATGAAACCTAAAACTTACAGGCAACCAGTGAAGGGAGGCCAAGACTGGAGTGATATGCGATCTTCTCTTGGTGCCTGTTAAGAGACGTGCTGCAGCATTCTGCACAGACTGAAGACGATTTAAGGCTGATTTGTTAAAACAAGTAAAAAGGCCGTTACAGTAGTCTAAACAAGAAGAAATAAAAGCATGAATAATCATCTCAAGTTCAAGCTTTGACACCATTAGTCTGAGTTTAGAAATATTCAGTAAATGATAAAAACAGTTTCGGACCAGCTGCTCGAGCGACATCGAGCTGTCAAACATGGCACCGAGGTTTCTGAGGCTTGATTTTACAGAAGGGTCTAAGAAGCTGATACGCTGCCTGATTTCTGGGACCATGTGGTCTGGAGCAATAATTAGGGTTTCTGTTTTATCAGAGTTTAGTTGGAGGAAATTGTCATATAACCATTTGTTGATTTCTGTCAGGCAATTACTTAAATTAGACAATTTATAAAACTCAGAAATCCTGAAGGAACAGTATAGTTGGATGTCGTCAGCATAGAGATGATAGGAGATATATTTATAGCGCTTAATAATTTGGCCTAGGGGGAATACATAAAGTAAAAAGAGAATTGGACCCAGGACAGATCCCTGAGGTACCCCACACGGCAAAACTGTTGATTCTGATGTGACATGATTCATGCAAACAGTAAAAGATCTCTCAGACAGATATGATATAAACCATTTTAAAACAACACCAGTAATCCCAAACAAGTTCTCGAGTCTGTTTATCATGATGCTGTGATCTACAGTGTCAAAAGCAGAGCTGAGATCAGGACCAGCACTGTGTGCTCTCCAGAGTCTGCTGCCATCAAGATATCACTAGATACTCTAATGCTGGGCAGACACTGTGCGATTATTTTCAGTCGCGCGATTCAGCTCCTGCTCAAACTGTACGGTTGACTCGCAGGGGGTTAGAAGTTCATAGGTCACGATGCAGGTCTCACACTATACGGCCCGATGCTCTGATGCGACCTGAGTGCTCACACTGTGCCTCCATAAAATGAAGGTTATAACAGAAAATCTGTCGCTCTCTCTCTCCGTCTTTCACTCACACAGACACACCACCACCATCAGCTTTGCTAAATTGCTAATGAAAAACATGATCAGGCAGCTGTGATTGAGCAGCAGTGTAGATCCAACTATTTTCACGGTTGTTGTGGTCGTGATAATTTTGTGAGGCCACATCGAAAAGGCTCAGGTGAGCTTTCCAAAGTTCTACAAGTTGTGCCTCCATCGCTTGTGTCCAGATCACACGCTGCACTGTCGTGCTACGCCGTCTTTTTCGCTGACATTTGTGTTTGCGCGTGCGCAGTGTGACAAACTGCGGTGACACCCTCACGACCAAGCGATTGATGATCGGGAGCTGGTCGTGAGGTGTTAATCGTGTCTCGTTACCCCACGTATGCACACGATGCACGACGCACGATGAAGGCCAAAATCGGGCCGATCGCCAAAACGGTCACACGACTCAAAAATCGGCTCAAAATGGGCTAAAAATCGCACAGTGTGAGCCCAGCACAAGTAAGGCCGTTTCAGTGGAATGCAATTTACGAAAACCAGACTGGAAAGTGTCCATAACAGCATTTTTATCCAGGAAATAGTTAAGTTGTTCTAGTACTACTTTTTCTAAAATTTTCGATATAAAAGGCAGTTTGGATATTGGCCTATAACTGTTAGGAAGAGATGGATCCAGCTGGGGTTTCTTTAATATTGGCTCAACAACAGCTTGTTTAAAGAAGCTGGGGACTGAGCCAGTATGAAGAGAAGTATTTATCATTTTCACAATACAGGGGCCAACTGAATCAAACACACTAGTGAAACATGAAGATGGAAGGACATCAAGGGGGCTTGAAGTCTGTTTTATATGACAAAGCAGGCCTCTGATGTCTTGTAATGTAACAGGAGTAAAAGAGGACCAAGTATCAGAGGAGAGCAAGTTGAAAGTCTGATATTGAGAAGATGATGGAGAGATATTAGACCTGATGGCAGTGACCTTATTTCTGAAATAGTTCATAAACTCATTGCATTCGGACGTTGAGTGAACTGGTGCACAAGGAGCATCAGGAGAAACAATACTCTTAATTGTTTTAAACAAGAATTTAGGATCTTTCTTTTTTGAGGCTATGAAGTGTGAAAAATACTCTGTTCTGGCGTTTTCCACGTCATTTAGTAAGAGGACAGATTCTTTAAGGTGTAACTTATAAACCTCAAGCTGGGAAGCCTTCCACAAACGTTTCAGCTTGGGACAATATCTCCTGAAATTACGAATGTTTTCATTTAACCAAGGATGAGATTTCAAACATAGGACAGTACTTTTTTTCAGAGGTGCCACTAAACTAGAATTACACTGATTATTAAAGGATGAGACAAGAGAGTCCAAATCATTGTAAGTCATTTCAGCGTCAAACATGGCAGAGAACCTTTTGCCGGCGTTCTGGTTTATGATTCGCCTTTCAATCGTTATTTTGGGAGCCGGGGGATCCAAATAAAACGACAAGTTAAAATATATGCAGCTATGGTGACTCATATGGACATTTTCCACACGAATGTCATTTATATTTAAACCCAAGGAGAAAACAAGGTCCAATGTGTGACCCTTTACATGTGTAGGGCCAGAAACATGCTGCATAAAATTAAAAGACTCTGTGATAGTCATGAAGTCAGCAGCCATATTACAGGATGCATCATCAATATGAAGGTTAAAATCTCCCAACATTACCACCTTCTCTAATTTAATAATGGATGACAGGAGGTCGTTAAATTCAGTTAAAAAGACTCCGGCAGGGCCAGGAGGTCGGTAGATTCAAATACAATAAAAGGTGTGCAAAGAGCCGACCTTGATCATCTGCAGTTCAAAGGAGGTAAAAGAATCCGAGTTCATCAGTCTGCATGTGAATCTGTCCTGGTGCAAAACAGCGAGACCTCCGCCACGTCCCGAAAGACGTGGAGCTCCGATGATGGAGCAGCCAGTCGAACAAATGTCCTTCAGATGTATATAATCCATGTTTTGTTGCCACGTCTCAGTTAAACACATGACGTTGAGAGATTCCTTTATAACAAGATCGTTTAAAATAAACGATTTGTTTGTGACTGAGCGAGTGTTGAGCAGGGAACTGCAACACACCAGCTCCTGTGTCTGAATGCAAAAGAAATGTGTTGTTTGAGTGAGAGACTGCACCTGTGGCTGAACTATAGATACATATCGATTATAAATTGGTCCAAAAACCTCTGATGTTCAGCTGTTTTTTGTAAAAAGATAACAATGTTAGCCTTTTCTGCAGCTATGGGGCATATATGGTATCACTCTTGGCTGGAAGCAGTGCTTAAACAATGGAAAAAACACAAACTTTGTCCAAAAACCTCTCATGTTTAACTGTTTTCCACTTTTTCTTTGGTCATTTTTTCTTTGGTCATTTTAGCCTTTTTGGCCAGGGTGAAGGGAGTATCTGCCATCAAACAAGAAGACAGCCGCATGTAGCTATGATGATGTTTGCTAGTTCACCTTACATGCATTAATGTAATAACGTGGTTAGCCTACTCAACGTAAATTACACAGGAACAACATTTAGCTACTCACGCAGAGAAGAACGGCTGCTGCTGCATCCTCATCCTCATCATTTCTGATACACTGGCAGGGCTAGGGGCCAGGACTCTCCTCTTCGGGTTTTTGGGGGATGTTGCTAACTCCGGGTCTGATAACAGGCACCACACCCGCAGTAGATGTGCTCGGTGTGAGGTCTCGCAGCAAGCTATCAAATACGGTGCATTTCTGGGCTTTTAAAAAAAACGCTATACGTCGCCAGGTGTTTCATCAGATTCGAGGTGTTGCCTCCTTTGACAGTATCACAGTATCAGCTTAAAGCACTTGTTGCTGCTGAGTTTGCATATTTTGCTGTGAAGTACAGCCTTTTACAGAATTTTGACCGCTTCGCCCTGGGCATTTTTAATCTGTAGCTCTGCTCTAAAAGAACGTACGTACCTGGGCCCGCCTACTACGCTTGGAAAGGTAAAATGATTGGCTAAAATCCAAAGTGTATGACATCTCAGGGAAAAGAAAGGACCGAAATAAAGCACCGAAATAAAGCACCGAAATGTGCGCTGCTTTTCGGTCTGGTTACTACCGTTTATGTCAGAATCGGTGCCATAATGGCACCGGATACCGGTACCCATCCCTAGTCCTGCCTCATGTGATAAATATGGCCAGTGTGATTGGCTGAGCCTTTCAGGGAGCTCTGTTTAGTTTTAGCAGCGGCAAACCTGCGCTGCGAGGAGGACGGCAGCAAAGAGGAAGAACCTGGATATAAGAAAGTGTTTTTCAAAGAAACCTGTAAGTCACTTAAAGCCAAGCTCACTCATAAAATGTGTCCGTCATAATAATGTTACAGGCTGTGCTAGGCTTTGGCCCACATCAGTCTAAAACTGTATGTAACCATGAATAACGTGTTTGGGAACTACCTGCACAGCAGGCAGCACTGTTAGTTCTCTCAGTCTCAGAGCAGCATTTCTAATTTTGATTGGAACTGTCAGAGAAAACGGCAGCCTCGAGCAGCCAGGATATTAGTTTACAGAGGCTGTTAAAATTATATGTCTAACATTAAAATGTTGGTGACACAATAATTTCTTCCTAATGGCACTGACATATTCATAGGGTTTATTTTTGAGACAAAATATCACGAGGTAGTCATGATTTTGCAAATATTCCACCTTGTAGTGCAGTTTGCACAAATTGTTTCAAAAATGCACTCAGCCTACAAACATTACTGACGAGTCAAGATCTGCACAAAGTGACAGAAACACTGAAGCAGCTGCACATTTTATTCTTATTGTCATGTTTGTCCTGTTTGTCAGGTGAAGAACCAACACAGAGCTCAGAGAGTAATGGTGACACAAGGTCACAGGTGAAGTTGGATGATGACTTGTTGGTTCATGACTGTATTTGAAGCACATGTGTGACTGCATGTATGAGGAATGTCTCACTGTTATTCATCAGGTGACAGAGGCAGCTCTGCCATGTTGTAGCTCAGAGGTGAAGAGGCGAGGTCACAGGTGACTGACTGATGATTTGGTGCTACAGATTAACGAGAGGAGCAAGCATGTGTTTGGCTCCCTCACATAGTGGACATTGAGTTGTTGTGTGGGGCACCAGTAGTCCATGTCTGTTGCTGTAACAGTAGTTCATGTTTAGAATAAAACATCCCAGCTCACTGATCTGATCGGGGCAACAGTGCCTAAAATGTTGTATAATCTTTTACTCTGTGGTCATCTTAGACGAGTAGTTTTATGGACAAAAACCAGCAGGTCATTCAGTGTTCCCTTAGTGCTGATGTGTCAGAGATGTTGGTGTACTACAACTGAAGTAATGATGTTAAGTCCTTAAAGTCATATTCTTTTATTGTCATGACTGTATTTGAAGCTATTTTTATTTTTGTATGATACCTGATTTATATGGAATATGGCTGAAGTAAACTAAAGTCTAAAATACTTAGTCATTTGTTTAATAGTAATTTAACATATAAAACTATGAATTGTAATTTTAAATGGTTTAAAAGCATGTAGAATAGCATATGTAGGCAAGTATATTTCTCCTTTTATCAAGAAGCAAAGACAAAAAGGAAAAAAAAAACGGGGCAGGGCTCGGTGGTTGAATCGTCCGTCCCCACCGATGCCAAAACCAAATCTACGCCCTTGTACTGTGTACTTGCGGGAGAGAGGAGTGTGAGAGTGGTGTGTGAGAGTGGAGGAAGGCGGTCACAGGTGGAGTTCAGCTCGCAGAGAGGTGCTGGGTGTAGATCAGCAGCGTGTAGGGAGAACAGCTACACAAGAAATCTCGCTCAGAAACCAAATCTCGCGGTAAAACTATTTTTTTCCTCTCACAGCCAATCACAGCGCAGGGTCCCGCAGGCTTCAATGCAACAGCCAATCACAGTTAGGGTAGGCGCTGCGGCGTGATGACGGAACGATAAGGAAAAAAGCCGTGCTGTGATTCGCGGGAAAAGTGAAAAATGGCGCCGGAGTAAGTTTGAAGTTTAGCGCCGCGGAGAGCAGTAGTAGCAGACAGACAGATAGACGTAAGGGAGGCAGACAGGCAGACGTGAGGGGGACGGACAGAGACAGACAGACAGACACCCTGAAGAAGCATCGACTCAACGACCTTCTGTCCTGGGATGCCAGCAGCGGGAGGACCGGCAGAAAGGAGGCACAGCCCGGATCAATGCAGGTATCACGGCTTCCCTCTCTGCGCTGACCCGCTCTGATTTAGCCCTGGGATTTAGTGTGGCCCGTTAGTTCAGCCCGGGACACAGAGCTGTTGGAACCCTTGAATTTATCCCGTGTCAGTTCATCACTGTGTGCAAGTGTTTTTTTTGTGAGCTGGCCCTCTTAACGTGAATTATTACGGGCTGTTACCGGGTTATCGTTCAGGATTTCATGGCCCGGTTTACTCGTTATTCCGATCGGTTATCGCGCTTCATCAGCTCTTTTCCGTTAGTTAACCCGTTAGGGTGTGGTGGGTAGTTACTGGATGGTTAGAGCTCTGTTAACGGTATGTGATGGGAGGACGCACTGCGCATGTCAGCCCTCCTCCAATCCACCGCGCAGTTCAGGAATGAATCACAGACCGTCTGTCTGTCTCTCTGCAGGATGTATGAGGACCTGATCGAAGACTTCTGCGGTCTGGAGCATCAGGTGTCTCCAGGGGGCGGAGGGTGTGAAGGGGGGCGTGTCCCCGAACCTGACGGGGTGGAGTCCAGTCTGAGCGTGGGTCAGTTCGTGCTCTGTCGTTGGTCAGATGGACTGTACTACCTGGGAAAGATCCAACGGGTAAGCCTGTGCTCACCTGACACCCACTGCAGCGTCATCATGCTCATCGTGATTGGCTGAGTTTCTGTGTTCTGATTGGTGGATAGGTGAGTCCCCCTAGGCAGAGCTGCTTCGTCACTTTTGAGGACAACTCCAAGTTCTGGGTCCTCTGGAAGGACATCCAGCACGGTGAGACAGACGGGTGGAGTGAGAGAAAGCTAGAGAGGGCAAGACAGGTGCTTCATGTCTGTGATCTGCTTCTTTTGTCCAATCCTAATGCAGCTGGAGTACCGGGGGAGGAGCCTCGCTGCTCCATGTGCCAGGAGGTGGACCCAAACTCCAACACCCAATCAAACCAGATCCTGATCTGTGGGAAGTGTGGGATCGGTGAGTCTGACACACACACACACACACACACACACACACAGGAGCAGTCCATTAGGAACACTTGCCTGTAGGGCTGGGCCATATCATACCGTTCACGGTAATACCGGTATAATGTTGGGCAACGGCAAGAAAATGAAATATGGCGATAGAATATGGGTAAAACGCGCATGCGCAGTGCCTTTGTTTTTATACGCACATGGCAGAAAACGCATGGTGGAGACGGAGAATGAGAAGAGCGAAAGCGGATCGTTGAATGAAACGGATGAACGAGAATCCGGTTGTTCAGTGATCACGCGACGAATCCTACTTCCGGGTCTAAAGTAGTCTGCGTTTAATATGGCTTTTGTGTTGTTAACATGTTTAATGTTTTGTATTTTCTTCTATTTGATCTCAAAAAGCTCCTAAAACAGTCAGTGATCACTGTTGACCTCCCTCGGCTTTTATTACCGCTAATCATTTATTTAAGCTCAGTTTTTAAAACCTTAGGATGTAACTACAGCCCAGCCCATGCAGCAGTATATGAATGACTAACCTCGTATTGTGGATGGATTATCTCAGTTGTTCTCCTGGCTGAAGTTTGGTCCTTTTACAGCATCCTGCCATGCGATTACATTTGTTCCTGACCACCGAGAACACTCACGTTAACTTTTATCCAGTGGAAAAAAAGTTAGCTTGTTTATATTATGCTAACATAGCTGTGTCGCTAGCGGTCACGTAGCACATCATTATATACCAGCTAGCCCAACTTCAGTAACCCTACAAACGTCACTGCTGTTTAGTTTTCTGTCTTCATTTATGCTGGAAGTGATAACAGAGCTGTACGTTTTAATTTGTTTCCAAAACCCCGCAGTCAGGACATGCTATATTGTATTTAGATAGAAGCTAGCGAGCTAACTCCCTGCTAACTTCTAACTCCGTTAAATGTCATAAATTCCGTTTTCATGGATGCCTGGATGTTAAACTCAATTGTTACACCTGGTAGAGCAGAACGCTGATCATTTTATTAAAGATGAAAGACTTTAGACAGTTTTTCAACTCTCAGTAATGCCATAGTGATCGTTTGATATATGGACCTGCAGCGGAGTTTAGGCCCAGACACGGCTAGTGACGTCAGACTTAACAACCGGATTGGTTTGTAGAAATGCTGCAGCTTCAGTGGTGTGGAACTGGTTTAGCTTTCGTCCGTCAGATACACAACAAAGCACTATTTTTGGTGGAGCATGCTAGCGGGCCGTCGTTATTACCCTGTTTCTTGGAAAATACGGCGTACTTACAATCAACCCTTTGATTTTTCTGAAAATCGACAGAGCCCCTTATAACCCCGTGTGCCTTATGTTTGAATTCTGGTTGTGTTTACTAGGGCTGCCACGATTTGTCGACTAGTCACGATTACGTCGACTATCAAAATCGTCGACGACTGATTTAATAGTCGACGCGTCGTTTGAAACTTTGTAAGATCACAAAAGACGCAGGAATAAGTAGCAGGATTTAAGAGTGTAATAATGGACTGAAACAGAAGATGGCAGCATTGCATGTACAAGGATGTCAGCTACCGTTAAACCCCGAAGAAGAAGAAGAAGAAGAAGCAGCTGTGTCCCAGAATTCATAGCGCGGCCCAGCACAGTTTCCAACAATGGCGGCAGCTAGTTAGTTTTAATATTACTTATTATTCTTTCTGGGTCACAAAATAAACGTTTAACATATTTTCAGGCGAGAATGTAGCTGTGTAAACCTCAAATATCTGCTCAGTTTATCAGGACACCACATATTTTCAAAAGCGCTCCGACGTTTTCGGAGACATCTGTTACCCACTAGCTCGTTAGCGAGCCGGGGGCTAGGTCACTAGCGCCGTGAGAACACCGGACTCCCCGCAAATCGTTTTCAAACCCACCGCCGTCTTTCGCTACTCAGGTTAAATATATATGAGTCACTTAGATAAATTAAAAATGTTATTGTTTGGCTTTTTTTAGTATTTTATTTGTTCCTGAGTAAATCGGTTTGGCTGAGATTAAAGTTATAGTTTTTACACAGCTGAATAAACGTCAAGCAGACAGCTGATTATCAGAAGTGTGAGATGATCGAGAATTTACTCCAGTGTCCTGTTATATTTTAGATAGCAAGGAGTTTATTAAACTTCACCGAAACAATCTGCAAACTTCATTAAAATTTAATAAACTATCATCTTGTCTTTATTTTTAGTTAGCACAGACCTTAAACACTTAAAGCTGTAAGCTAATGATAGTTATATAAGAGCAGATGCTGCTGGTGCAATAAGCTGTAGTTTTACGTCTAATGGATGATGATCTGATTAGTCGACTAATCGCAAAAATAATCGGTGACTAGTCGACTATCAAAATAATCGTTTGTGGCAGCCCTAGTGTTTACTGACCTCGAAACGATTTTATGTGCACGGCGCTCGAAAATCTGTCAAATGTTTCAGTACGACTTTGCTAAGCTACGAAGCCGCACCGCTTGATGGATTGTCGGAGCGTTACGGCTACCGTAGGCGGAGCCTCGCGGAGTGATACGTACTGTGCTTCAACATAATATTACCGTATTGCATGTGTATAAGCTTTTTTTTTTTTTTTTTTCGTTTTGTGGATATTATACATGGTTATGCTGAGGATATGTCGGCCAGTTTCCACTGGAAATGCCTTTTGGTTAAGCTGTCAGCGAGGAATTTGCATTTGCACTGTAAAATGTTTATATAACTTTAATGCAAAAAACAGCTGCTTGTTTATGTGAAAATACATTGATGGGTTTTTTTTGCCCTCACCTATGGCCACGAGCTGTGGGTAGTGACCGAAAGAACGAGATCGTGGATACAAGCAGCAGAAATGAGCTTCCTCCGAAGGGTGGCTGGCCTCTCCCTTAGAGATAGGGTGAGAAGTTCGGCCATCCGGGAGGGGCTCAGAGTAGAGCAGCTGCTGCTCCACATCGAAAGGAGCCAGCTGAGGTGGTTCGGGCATCTGACAAGGATGCCTCCTGGGCGCCTCCTGGGTGAGGTGTTCCAGGCATGTCCCACCGGGAGGAGGCCCCGGGGCAGACCCAGGACACGCTGGAGAGATTATATCTCTCGGCTGGCCTGGGAACGCCTTGGTATTCCCCCGGATAAGCTGGAGGAGGTGGATGGGGAGAGGGAGGTCTGGGCCTCTTTGCTTAGGCTGCTGCCCCCGCGACCCGGCCTCGGATAAAGCGGACGAAGATGGATGGATGGGGTTTTTTGCTCTACTTGCCTGTGGGCTTTCTGCAGGTTGGACTGAGGGTCACACCTGCGAAGCTAAAACTAACTGCATGGTAGGACTGGGCGATATGGCCCAAAATTCATATCTCGATATTCTTTAGCTGGATGGCGATATACGATATGTATCTCGATTTTTTTTTTTTTTTAAAGGTATAAAGTAAGAAGAAAAAGCGAGTTCTTAGTCACACAGTGTCCCAGGTCTCACACAGGCACTTTTATTAACATACAGCGCAGATGTACGTGAAAAAATTACTCAGAAAAAAAAGAAAGAAATTATCAACATTTATTAAATAATAATGCTCATTAATGCCGTTAATGTCATTTTAACGAGATTAACGCTGACAGCACTAAAATAGTAATCTCCAAATGTTTTCTTTTTAACGAGCAGCCTGCAGGTGATGGGGGAGTTGTGTTCAGTGAAGGAGAGGCGAGGCAGAGTAACGTTGCGTAGAGACAAAAGTGGACGAAAGAGAGGCAAACTTGCGGTTCCACAAGTATAATTGTAACGTAACGTAGTAACATATTGTGTATAAAAAAATATATCGATATATTAAAAAACTCGATATATCGCCCAGCCCTACTGCATGGTGTTTCGGGGTGGGATTTATTGGACGGGCTTGCAGTGACATCAGCGTTTTCTCAGGAGGCGGAGCTCCTCCATAACTGCTGATACTTCTAATGTGAATGACCTCTGACCTTTAACAGAAGCTCAGAGTGAAGCTGATAGTAGAAACATTAGCGCAAACGCTGTT
>NC_141355.1:40656702-40764202 GCF_057382095.1 Aulonocara sp. 'chitande type north' Nkhata Bay | reverse complement strand
TGTCCATCTGCAGCAAGAAGAAGTATTTCGAACTGGACGAGATCCTCACCTTCGTCTCTACCCACTGGGACCACCTGCAGCTTGGGAAGGTAATAGCACACCTGAGCCAGGTACGCTGAGATCACGTGGTGTGCCTGTGTTCATTTAACCCTCTGTGTGTTTGTTCAGCTGTCCAACACCCCCCCAGCAGAGAGGGGGCAGCACCTGCTCGACGCACTCAACAAGTACAAGAGCAAGTAAGGACCAATCAGAGCGAGGCCGTCACGAGTACACGTGTGTAACATGAACACAGGATGTGTGTTCTTAACGTGTGTGTGTGTGTGTGTGTGTTCAGGTTTCTGTGCGGGAAGGAAATCAAAAAGAGGAAGTGCATCTTTCGTCTGAGGACCAGGGTCCCTCCTAACCCCCCCTCCAAGCTCTTTCCTGAGCGTGCTCAGAATGATGGGGGCGGGGCAAGGAAGAAGACGGCGAGCAGGTATGATCTCTTGCTGCCAGCCGTCGCTGCCTGTGATTGGACGAAGCGTAACCGTGGTGTTTATTTCTGTTTCTTCAGCAGCTCAGCTGAGAGGAGAAAGAGGAAGTCCAAGTGGCTTCTCGAGGATGCCATTCCTAATGTGAGGCTCATTTTCTTCTTCTGTGGTTTCTAAAGCTGTTAATGCATCACGCTGACTGTGACCTTCTGCCCGTAGAACGAGCTGACCTGCAGCTGGACCGCCAACCACCACATGGCCAACATTTTTGACTTCACGCTGGATGAGTTGCAGAGCCTGAAGAGGTGAGATTAGCGCTGGACTCGGCGCTCTGATTGATGCTTTGCTTACCTGTGCTTTCCCGTTCACGTCATACGGTGGCGCACCTGTGACGTTGCCGTCCTTCCTCAGCAGCTCCAGCAGAGCCGTCAGCATCGACCAGGACTCCACCGATGCCTCCACCTCTGGCTCCGCCTCCTCCTACCACTTCAGGTGAGCTGAGTGAACACCTGACTCACCAACCCTAGGCTTTTGATATCTGACCTTTGACCTCTGTCTTCAGGAGAAGGATGGGCAGCAGAAAGAGGAAGTTACCCCGGAACAGTTACAGCCAGTGGGCCAATCGCAGTGAGGCAGGGGAGGAGCTTGGAGGGGAAGAGCCTTCTGGCATCATTGGGGCCCAGGAAGCTACAAACCACACCCACCTGACCACAGACTCCTCCCACTTCTTGTCAGACCACTCACCGCTGCCGTCTGACAACTCCCACCTCCACTCCTCCATCTCCTCTTACTTTGGAGTAGCGGGTAGGCTAACCAATGGCGAGCGCTACCAGGTGTTGGCTCGCCGCATCACCCCTCAGGGGACGGTCCAGTACTTGCTGGAGTGGGAGGGGACGACCCCTTATTAGGACGTTATTAAGGTCCAGGTGGTGTTAGAAGCTTTGATTCCTTTTCCTCTACACTTGCTGCTGGTGAGCTGCTTATTGGTTGAAACCTGAACTGACACTGTGGCCCCGCAACCACCTGGTCTCCCCGTGTCCCTGTTAAACATTTGGATCCCTGTTAAACCACCGGGCTCCCCGTGTCCCCGTTAAACATGTGGGCTGTATATCCCCAGCTGGCTGGTGAGTTTTGAGGAATCAGGAATCAAAGCTGAACTCGATCCTGGAAAAAATAGTTTTTAGTTTAAAAAGTGTTTAAATGCAGCCAAAGAGACACACAGAGCTCCCGCCTGACTCCTCCCACCTCCACCATGTTTGCAGCCTCACACACTGATTAGTTGTTTTCCTGGTTGTAATGATGTCACACTGGTGGAGTTCTTCTTTTGCTCTGATTTGTAAAACACTCAGAGTTCCTCATGCAGCGCCCCCTGGCTGTCAGACAGCACCCTGCCTCTCTTGCCCCCTCCCTCCCCTGAAGTTTTCATGTTGTGTACCTGATCAGAAGCACTTAGTCACATGTTTACCTGCCCCTTCCTCACCTGTGCAGTGTTCTCACTCTATCACATGATCTCACCTGCGGAGCATCCCATTCGTCGTCTATGCAAACACCAAAGTGCGCCTGCTGGTGATCAATCTGAGCCACCGATCAGTGTTTCTCCTAGCTTGAAGCTAACGCAGCCCATATTTGTGAATGAGGGATGCTAATAGTGCTAACAGTCTCTGAGACGTTAAACTGGCACTCTGTCACTTTAAGATATGCTCTGCTCCTATTGGCCTGTTAAATGCTTGTTTTGATCATCTGACTGTTTGTTTGCTGTTTTCCTCTCCAGCTGACCAATCAGCTGCCAGCTTTCTCTGGATTAAAAACAAATGTTTTCTGACCTTTGACCTTTTCTGTGTTTCTGTGTGTGTCTGAGAAGCAGAGATGCGTGGAAACCTGGGTTTGTGAAAACCTGTGAGTGTCACAGTCAGTCTACACCTGGCTCTAGGTCTAACTTTATGGGTCCAGATTTACAGGGTCCTGGGGAGCTTTCATGTTACTGAGAGTCCTCACAAAGGCAGGTATACAGGTGTGTGTGTGTGTGAGTGTGTGAGAGTGTGTGAGTGTGTGAGAGACACTAGTGCAGGTAATCTGATAATCCAGTTAAGGTGTTAAAAGGCAGAGAAACCTGCATGAGTGTTCAGGTGCATCTGTGTCGTTGTCCTGAGGGTCCCAGCACTCACACAGGTATTCAGGCAGACGGGTAACATGGCGATGTGACAGATTCACAGCAGAGGAGACCACCTGCATCTACCTGTAAGCTTCTTCACCTGTCCATACTTTGTGTTTGTGTACCTGCTCTGTGTTTCTTTACGCCTGCCTGAGGTCAGACATGAGGTCCAGCTCATGTTTTCCCTTAAATCAGGGACCTGATTGAAAGCAGCACAGTCTAAGGGAGATCGAGGTGCGTTCCAAACGACCCTTTTTGCTCAGGAAGGTTCCTCACTGAGCGATGTATCTGCATGGTGGCCATAACCAGAGCTGTTCCAGTTCTCCAAACACTACCCAAAGGAACTTCAATGCTTCCCTTAGCAGAGCATCCTTTATGAACGGGGAGAAGAAAATTCCGTCCCATAATTCACAGCAGCGGACCATCTGACCATTCATGAAAACATCAACATAATAAATGTGGAGGATCGTGTAAATGTTCCTTCTAACTGCATTTTCCATTTCATCCTGACCTTTCATTAGACAAAGGTTTCAGTGCTACGTATAACAAAGTACTTCAGAATTGAACTGAACTAAACAAAGCAGGACGTTGTATCTTTTACTCATTGCACATGCGGGAGGGGGGTCAGGTAGCTCGCCTGGTCAGCAGTAATGAAAAGTTTAACACTCTGACTCTGGAGTTGGGCAGCTTCAGGTCCTGGGCGCATCAAACGTAGCACAGAGTGGCTCTGGTTTAATTTGAGGACTTCAGACATCGTTTGGGAAACAGTTCCAAACGTTGGCCAATGAAGGACCAGTACATATGAAGTAATGTACCAGGAGCACCCCCTACAGGCTGGGTGTATACGCTCCAGCCTGACCCTGGATCAATGCACCCGATGATCTTAAATGAGTGTGTCGAGCACACATCGATATATTGTGAACTTGGCCGAGGACAGAGTCCCACAGGTCATCTGTGATATGAAAGTTATGTCTTGTTCCCATTTAGATTCGATGGCAGCTACTGAAGAAGATTGTAAGTGGGAGACTAGATTGTACAAGGATGATATTATGCCCCTGGAGGTTGGACTGACCATGGGGTGGCTGTAGCTCAGGTGGCAGAGCAGGTCAGCCACTAATCAGAAGGTCGGTGGTTCGATCCCAGGCTGTCTCCTGGCTGCATGTCAAATAACCTTGGGCAAGATACTAACCCCGTGTTTGCCTACTGGTGGTGGTCAGAGGGCCCGGTGGCGCCAGTATCCGGCAGCCTCGCCTCTGTCAGTGCGCCCCAGGGCAGCTGTGGCTACAATGTAGCTGCCATCACCAATGTGTGAATGACTGGATATAGTGTGAAGCGCTTTGGGGTCCTTAGGGACTAGAAAAGCACTATACAAATGCAGGCCATTAAAATATCTGCTGCAGGGCTGCCAAACTCAATTGCACTGGGGGCCAAACCTCAAGGCACACTTTAGGTCAAGATAAACATTTATTGAACACACTAAAACAATGTTTTGTAAACATAAATATGAATACAGACAGGAATATTATTCCAGAATAAATAAACTTTAAAGTTAAAGTTTATTCTTTAAACATTTTGCTCTCCATAAAAATATATCCTGTCAAAATTATGCAAGTTAGAAACAAGAACATGCTGCCAAAAGCCCAGAAAAAGTAAATGAAAGCAAACACAAGGTTGGAGCCGCATGTAGACGGAGCTGGGCGTTGCTGCAGGAGTGGAGCTAATAAACTGTGCGGGCCAGTCAGTGTCGTACTTTGCCTGAGTGCATCATTACACTGCAGCTGCATCTGAATCTGCACGGGTGCAGTTTCCACGTTGGGTTGTGAAGCAGCTCGAAATTCTCTTTTTGTGCTTCAAAGTCACCAAAGCGCCACAAACTCAGTGCACTCAGTTTATCAGCAAAGTGCGCATTTGGGAACACTGTTGCACTGACTTGGCTCAACATTACTTGGCAACAGGGATCACTGCATCATAAAAGACTGAAATTGACGGTGATTTAAACCTTTAGTTCGGATCAAATTCACGGTCTCCGTTACGGTGATCATTACATGCTCCATTTTAAGGACTTTACCACACAGCCTTTCCTGGTGTGTGATGCAGTGATGCTGTTAACTCACCGGTACAGTTCTCCTCCTGCATCTTTACTCGCATCCTACTGACTAGTCAGTTTTTTTTCACCGCACAACACCGGCGCTGCATCCAACAAGTTTGTCCCAGGACAGTTTCATGTCGTTTACACTTTGACATACGTTTCTATTCAGGCTCACATTTGCCAAAATCTGTGTTTTGTCTGGACACAAGACGACGCACAGCTTCATCATGCAGCTCTTTAGAAACTCTCCCTCGGTAAATAGCCGGGCTGATTTGGCTCCTCTTCCACAATAAAACTTGCTTTCACAACAGCTTCACTTTGTGGTTTTGCTCTGGTGACAAACGTCTGCTGAAATGTCAGATTCTTCTTTAGCTCGTCTACTTTCTGTAGTTTCTGCGTTTAGGTTTTTCTGCTTATCCTGACGTTTCGTCTCGTCGTGCCGTCTTAAATTAAATTGCTTCATTACAGCCACATTCGCTCCACTAATAAGACACACGTGTTTACCAGCATGTCTGTAAACATATATTCAGCCTGCCACTGGTGCTGAAAGGCTCTGCTTTCAGAATTAACTTTTCTCTTCGCCATTGTGAGCGGCTAGCTTCGCAATAGAGATCGACAGACCACGTGACTTTCGCGCGTTGCGTTGTAGGTACGAGTGGCAACAAAATCAAAACACTGCATCGAGCGCTAGCATTTCCAGCTCCTCTAATCTTAATTCTGCAGTTTTAATCCCTACTTGCATTTTATTTGCCCCAAAAACAGTGATGTACGAAACCACGGTGAACACGGCAGCTCCGTACGAAGACAGACGTGACGAAGAGGCAAAAAAAGTACGAGGAACAAATCAAAGGAGTGGAAGGGTCAGACCCACACGAGCACACAGAGTGGAGTAAGGACGTTAGCGTGCTGCACAACTTTCATCACGCACATATTTATTATTATATGGTCCTAAGCGTGAGTGCGTACACTCACAACATGTTTAGTAACTTCAGATCCTGCAACAAGCCCAGCTTGACGATTCCATCTCACAGCTGCTGTTACATGTTTTTCTTTATCTCCTGCACAGGCCAACGCATCTATTTGTCGTTTCAGGTTGTAGTGTTACACAACATTTTCAGATCTAATAGAAAAAAATGAGTTTCATAATTCATTCAATTATTGTCTTTATTTATAGCTGGCATTATTGTTTCATTCTATTATAGAATCTTAGGAGGCAACATTGTATTTCATCAGCTTTATTAGCTGCTTGGGTGAAAAACAAATCAACAATGCAACAAAAAAAACAACAACATTGCAAAACAACATACTGGAAAACAGTTATTCATCACTTGCTTCAATACAACACTTGGGCACATATATGCAGACGTTTCGTAGCTGTTTTGATATCACTCTCTCTCTTAACTATCTGTCATTGAAGGAACAAATAGGTGGTTTGAGGGAAAGTGGAAGGGAGGGGACAAAAACAACAAAACACAAAAACCAACCCCACCCAAGGAATAAAACACAATAACATGCCACGATGTAAAGAAAACTAACACAATACCAACCACCAATATCACCCCAGCAGGTTGCATGGAACAGCACCCCTAAGCCCCCTGCTCTCGTCCCATATTAGCTAAGTACTCCTCGTACCACCAGCTTCGTACCTGCACCGTTAACGTTAACCCCTAAACTTAAAGCAGGGCCCACATTTCAAGGGGATGAAGAAGAGAAACAAAACAAAGAAAAGATAAGGAAAACAAGCAATGAACGAATTTTGCCTTAAAATGAATAGCAAAGAACACATTACAGTCCTAACAGCACAGCCGTGCAGTACCAGTCAGGTCACTGCAGCGTGATCCTAACAGGGATCCACCGCCCTCTGGATTGCCCAGCACTTTGTTTTCCTTGTGCAGTAGCAGGCTTCCCCCCTACCTGCTGGGACAAAAGCTTTTGCGTGAGTTAAGTTGAGGGGCTGGTCAGCTCTGCAAAGTTCGCCTCCAGAACCGCCTCACCTCTGTTTTTGGTCTTGGGATGTGCCAATGTGCTCAAATGGGACTTGGTGAGCGCAAAGACGCTTACAGAATGACCGGCCGACCACCAGCCGACACTGTGCACGCCACATGGTGTCAGCACACCAGCATGCACACCACTGACACACACACCCCGAACCCGTATCACATCAGTCTATGTGTTTTGCTCCTGTATTTAATTTCCACTGGAGCTGTGGGATATCTGTGAATGTCTGTTCTTGTAACTGGAGAGTCCGCGTCACACACCAAGGTTACTATGGAGCTCCACAGGCTAGGACCACTTCTGTTCATTACCTTGGCCTCCAGTAACACTGTGAGGAACCTTGGAGTCATTTTTGACCAGGACACATATTAAACAAATATGTAAGACTGCTTTCTTCCATCTCTAAAGTTAGAAACATCCTGTCTCAGAGTGACGCTGATTGTGACCTCACAGGAGGAGGTGCTGTTACTGACATACAGCAGCAGGTTCAGCTCAGTGAAAACCACCAGAGAGATTTAGCGGCTCCAGGTTCCAGTGTGAGCTCAGGTTGAGATGGGCTCAAACATTATTTACAGTCAGATCACCACGGTTACCGTGCCACGTGCATGTACGTGTGCGTGGCTTCTTCTCTGAGCGCCCAGCATGAGACCAATGAACAGTTTGAGGACGGAGCCAAAGCTTTGCAGGAAGCTGTGTACCCTGGACACTTCATGACTCCTGTCCACAGCTGTCAGGTACAAACTGACTCTTCTGTTTCTACCTGTCTGTCTCAGGTGTGTCTCCCTGCCTCCCTCCTATGGAGCAGCTGGTGAAACACCTGTCCAGGTGTCAGCACCTGGGGTGGATGAACGTGATTGGTGAGTAGAAATAGGGAGAGTTTCACACAGCTGAGGTCACATGCACGTTACCTAGGTGCCCATCTGTCTGTGAGGTCAGAGGGTGGAGCTTCATTTATGTGACCGAGTGAATATTTAACCTCTGAACAGCCACCAGGTCATGTGATGTATTTAACTCATTCACTGCAATTGACGTCTATAGCCGTCAATTGCAGTGAATGAGTCAATGGGTTTAACTCATTCACTGCCAATGGCTGGCAGTGAATGAGTTAACATCAGGTTCACCCTGAAGGGTCACCTGTGTGGAAGGTGTGTCGTGGTCTGTGTCCCACAGTGTTAACGAGGGCCAATAACACGCTTCCTTAGAGATCTGTCCAGTCTGAAGAAAGCAGGAAGTGCAGAAACATATCATAATGCTGCTGTGATGATGTCACAGAACTGAAGAGCGCCTCCATTCATTGGCTGTCCTGTGGCCGGAGGGCGGAGCCTGACATCTGGAGTAAAATGTTCTGTATTCTATCAGAATCACGCTTACTAATGCTGGACGACCTGGAGGTATACACACACACACACACACACAGACACACACACACAGACACAGACACACACACACACACACACACAGACACACACACACAGACACACACACACACACACACACACACACAGACACACACACACAGACAGACACACACACACACACAGACACACACACACAGACACAGACACACACACACACACACAGACACACACACACAGACACACACACACATGCACACACACACACACAGACACACACACACAGACAGACACACACACACACACACACACACACATGCACACAGACACAGACACACACACACACAGACACACACAGACACACACATGCACACACACACAGACACACACACACACAGACACACACAGACACACACACACAGACACACACACACACAGACACACACAGAGACACACACACACACACAGAGACACAGACACAGAGACACACACACACACAGACACACACACACACAGACACACACAGAGACACAGACACACACAGACACACACAGAGACACAGACACACACAGAGACACAGACACACACAGACACACACAGACACACACAGAGACACACACAGACACAGACACACACACAGAGACACAGACACACACAGACACACACAGACACACACACAGACACAGACACACACACAGAGACACAGACACAGACACACACAGAGACACAGACACACACAGACACAGACACACACACAGAGACACAGACACACACAGACACACACACACAGAGACACAGACACACACAGACACTCACACTTCTGTTTAATCACTTTTCTGTTTGACGTTTACCCGATGGATTAATAAAGTTTTATAATAATCTAATAACTTTAATCTCAGCCAAACCGATTTACTCAGGAACAAACAAAACACTGAAAAAAGCCCAACAATAACATTTTAGGTTGTCTGAGTTTTATATCACGTTTAACCTGAGTAGCGAAAGACGGCGGTGATCTGAAAATGATGTGCCGGGAGTTGTGACGTTCTCAGCGGCTTCAGTGACCCTCGAGCTCCCGGCGAGCTATCGAGCTGATGGGTAACAGACGTCTCCGAAAACGTCGAAGCACTTTTGCAAATATGCGATATCTTGATAAACCGAGCAGATATTTGAAGTTTACACAGCTACTTTCTTGCCTGAAAATGTGTTAAAAGTTTATTTTGTGACCCAGAAAGATTAGTAAGAGTAATTTTAAAACTTAGTAGCGGCCGCCATTGTTGGAAACTGGAGTTTGGCTGGGCTGCGCTATGAATTCATCCTCAGACTCAGACTAAGCAGGAAGTGGTCAGGGTCACATGATGAGCGAGCGAGTTTACAGGGAGAGTTTATCTTCAGTCCTGCAGCGGTGACTCACCTGCACACCTCTACTGTTAGACGGGGGCGGGGCCAGGGCTGGGGACGAGCTGTAACTGACATCTTTTTATGATTCTTTATAATATTCTCATGTTTATCCAGTCAGAGGTCAGAGGTCAGGCATCGGGGTTTCAGAAGAAAAACATCGGATCCTCCTCTCTCCCTTCTCTCCTCCTTCAGGTTCATCCTCTGCTCCTCACAGAGAGGGCGGAGACTTGCACTGTGTGGTTGCTTAGATACACGCTCCATGTGACCTCGGCACCTTCTCGCCCCGCCCACAAAGGTAAGGAAGATGAGACGGGTTCAAGCAGCTGCAGAAGACTGAGACAGACGAACAGACAGACAGGAGCATTGAGACACAGACAGACAGGTGGACCGACAGGTGGACAGATGATGGACGCAGACTTTGACTCTTGCGGTGGTAAGAAAAGAAAAAGAAGCGGCGGCGAGTGCTTGTGTGTTTTTCGTGTGAGCGCAGCCGGATTAGAGCGTCTGCTTCATCACATCATGTCACATTATTAATCTCATAATCTGTGTTACCATGGCAACATGGCAGACGACTCCTTAGGAGCTCAGAGGGTGGAGAGACTGTAGGTGGATATTACTGTCCGGAGGTCAAAGGTCACAGAGACAGGTGAAAGTATGATCCATGTCAGGTCACTGAGACGCGTCAGGTTAAATAAAGTTTATCAGCGCGGTCATAGATGATGTCACAGATTAATATTAACCTCCTAAGACCTGAACTCTTCCACGGCAGCATTTTTAATTTCTCTTTGATATTTGGGCTGATTGGGACCCGATCGATGTAAAAACAAAGAAACACCAGATTTTTTTTTTTTACCCAACTTTTGTTCCTATGAAAAATGAGAGCCACGTATGAGGACATTTGTTTTAAACTTTGATGGAACAGTGGTAGTATAATGTCCTCGTAAGTGGATATCAGGCCCTTGTAGAGCAAAAATTTGTATTTTGGTCTAGACAACCCAAAATGTGATGCCCACATATGTGGACACCAGGTCCTAGGAGGTTAAAGTACAAATCATTTTAAATGTGTTGTATCGGATACTAAAGTGCTTCATTATGTGGTCATGTATTGCGTAATAGGAAGAGATTATATATATATATATATATATGTATATATATATATAGATATATAGATATATAGATATATATATAGATATATATAGATATATGTCGATATATATATATAAACCAACTATTAATCCAATAATAAAAATTAGAAATTGAAAAGAAAAAAAAAATGCTGTCAACAGAAAAAATCTAAACATTTCCAAATTTCACAATTAAACAGCTGATTTCCAAAATAATTTTTAAATTGTGATTTGAAATCCTGATTCCTCTCCTCCTTTCCAGTTCCACTTCTCTTCCTAAATCTTTCCCAAAGCTTTTCCAGTTATGGGATTAGCTTGTGCATTCAGCCTTTCTGCGACACTTTAAGCTCTTGTAGAAAAAAACCAAACTAGTCGTGCAGTGAAACGTGCAGGGTGATGCGACTGTGTCTACAGAGAGCATCTGTTGGAACGGCTCCAGGTTAGAGCCATTGCTCCCACACCTTGGTGCTGGTTCCAGGGGCGGGTCTAGAGAATTCTTCTTAGGGTGGCATGGAAATCAAAACATATTTCCTATAAATACAGTCTGCAGGTTTTCTTGGCTTTAGCCCAAGCATGAAGCCCAGTAAGTGGGTTGGAAAGCTGCACAGCATGAGACAGGTTGGTTAAAAATAACAGTTTAATTTAAGCTTCACACTCTGTTTATTACAAACATTCAAACTGGACTCTTCTTAACAGCTACAGTGACATTCAGCAGTGCCGTCACTGACACACGAGACAGAACAATGAGTACACTACGCACTAACTAACCACTAACTACACAACACTACACACTAACTACACGCTAACCTTTAACTACACGCTAACTAATCACGAACTACACAACACTACACACTAACTACACACTAACCTTTAACCACACAACACTATACACTAAATACATGCTAAGTAACCACTAACTACACTCATAACATGCATACATTCATAAGCTAGCATGAGCCTACAAGGATGGGGCTACATGCAGGGATGCTAGCGTTAGCCATGTTACCTCCAACGTGTTATATCAGGTCAGGCTAAGTCCACCTGTATCTAGTCACAGGTCTCCATTTCACTGCCGTTTCTCTTTGTATGCATCATTTGTCCACGCTGTACATTTTCAGAGAGTGATAGGCAAGGCTTAATATCCAAGCAGCAGCACAAACACTTTAAAACATCTCCTTGGAAAAGTCGTTCACAGCAAACAGCAACACGTAGCTAGCCTATGTGTCGCTAATCAATCAGACAGCTGCTTACGTTGCACTGCATGCTTAACTGGATTGGTTTTTCTCCAAGGACTAAAATAGCCACAGAAAGGGTAGATGGAAAAGCTAATCCATTAGCAAATTTAATAGTAAATTTAATAGTAAATACGATAGCAAATCTAGTAGCTAACAGGAAAAGGTAACTGTATAGAAAAGGAGCAGTGGGACCACCATTTATTGTATAGTTTATCATTAATTATTAATTCATGAAACGCTTTACTTGCTGGTGCTGTACATTACTGAGTTGAGTTTATGAAAACAAGTAATCATTTTGCTAACTTCTCTATTGGTCAGTGAGGACAAGCTCATAGTGCCTCCTGCTGTGCAGTTTCTGTAAGACAGGATTAATAGGAGGTGGAACGACTGTCTGTGGGTGTGGATACTCCTGACTTTGAGCTTAAACACGAACAAATTGAAAAATTGTTTTACGTTAAATTCGATCTTTAATTATTTTATTCATTAAGACAATACTAAAGTACTCTTTATTTAATAATTTTATTTAAAAAACCATTTCTGAATCATTAATTGCATACAGGATCCAGAGAAAAGTACTAAACTCAGTTCTTGTTCTTCATGTTTACTGAGCTGTATCTTTGCTACACATGTGACCACATGCAACTACTTATATACGAACACAGTGACAAAGACATTCCCGCAAAGAGAATGGCGACTATGTCACCTGCCTTCTCCCTGAGATCAGCAGGGGGGCCCCCACTATCTATCCACACACCCTCCACCCCCCCTTGTCCCGCTGGGGCGCTGGAGCCTATCCCAGCTCTCATAGGGCGAGAGGCAGGGTACACCCTGGACAGGTCGCCAGTCTGTCGCAGGGCTAACACACAGGGACAGACAACCATTCACTCGCACATTCATACCTAGTGGCAATTTGGATTATCCAATTAACCTATCCCCACAAGCTGCATGTCTTTGGACGGTGGGAGGAAGCCGGAGTACCCGGAGGGAACCCACGCAAACACGGGGAGAACATGCAAACCACAGTTAATTATTCTGAATTGGTTTTCATCAGAAAAACTGATCAGATTTAATAAAACCCAGACCATCAAACAGTTAATCAGTAACTCTCATCAGTAACTTTTATCAACAGAACAAAGAATTTGTGCTCTGTGATTGGAGGATTTTACTCTCTGCTGAAAAAAACAAACTCACATTCAAATATATTAAAACAGATTTATGTAGAAGTTTTTAATTGGTTTCATGTTTATTTTGAACTGAATTTAAAATAACTACACAGAACATGCAGCTGTCCACAAATAAAGAAATCAAACAAGAGAAATACTTTTTATTTATTGGTTTCTCTTTTTGAATCATTTCTGTTTTATAATTTAAATATAAACACATAAAGGTTCAGTCAAGTTGGGACACAAATGGGTACAAACAGGAAAATAAAATTAAATATTTAACTAAACAAAACTAAATCAAAGCATATAATAAAATTAAAAAATCAAAATTCAGTTTTATTTACACAGCACCAAATCACAACAGCAGTCGCCTCAAGGCGCTTTATATTGTGAGGTAGACCCTACAAAGATAGATACAGAGAAAAACCCAACAATCATATGACCCCCTATGAGCAGCACTTTGGCGACAGTGGGAAGGAAAAACTCCCTTTTAACAGGAAGAAACCTCCGGCAGAACCAGGCTCAGGGAGGGGCGGGGCCATCTGCTGTGATTGGTTGGGGTGAGAGAAGGAAGACAGGATAAAGACATGCTGTGGAAGAGAGACAGAGGTTAATAACAGATATGATTCAGTGCAGAGAGGTCTGTTAATACATAGTGAGTGAGAAAGGTGACTGGAAAGGAAAAACTCAATGCATCATGGGAATCCCCCGGCAGCCTACGTCTATTGCAGCATAACTAAGGGAGGATTCAGGGTCACCTGGTCCAGCCCTAACTATATGCTTTAGCAAAAAGGAAAGTTTGAAGCCTAATCTTGAAAGTAGAGATAGTGTCTGTCTCCTGAATCCAAACTGGAAGCTGGTTCCACAGAAGAGGGGCCTGAAAACTGAAGGCTCTGCCTCCCATTCTACTTTTAAATACTCTAGGAACAACAAGTAGGCCTGCAGAGCGAGAGCGAAGTGCTCTAATAGGGTGATATGGTACTACAAGGTCATTAAGATAAGATGGGGCCTGATTATTTAAGACCTTGTATGTGAGGAGCAGGATTTTGAATTCTGGACTTAACAGGAAGCCAAACAGGAGAAATCTGCTCTCTCTTTCTAGTCCCTGTCAGGACTCTTGCTGAAGCATTTTGGATTAGCTGAAGGCTTTTCAGGGAGTTTTTAGGACTTCCTGATAATAATGAATTACAGTCGTCCAGCCTGGAAGTAATAAATGCATGAACTAGTTTTTCAGCGTCACTCTGAGACAGGATATTTCTAACTTTAGAGATGTTGCACAACAACAAAATGAAGTTATTTTAAATGTAAAAACAATATAAATTAACTTAAGTTCAACTAAAATCACATGAAAGGTTTGATCAAACTTATTTAATCAAACAATTTAATTAAAAAAACAACAATTCTCCTTCACCGCTGGTAGTTACCATGGCAACAGCAGAACGTGGCAGCTGATTGATGATAAAAACTACAAATGCTCCCATGATGCATTCTGTCTGTTTCAGAGATGGGGGTGCGCAGACAGAGCATGCCCAGTGCCTCCACTACCGACACACCCACCGCCAGAGTGACGGTGAGCTCTCTCTCCCTCACACACACACACACTCTCTCTCTCTCTCTCTCGCCTGCTGAGATCAGCCTGTTGTTTCCATGGCAACAGGAGTTGAGCTGCTGTCAGCTGTAGATTAACTGACTGACCCCACCTGCTGGTGGGATTTATCTCCACACCAAACTCCATCGAATATCTGTGAATTTAACATCGCTCATTGATCACAGCAGCTAATACGGCTTCACCCGATTTCTTCTTCAGGGTTTTCTGTCTCGCAGGTTGAAGCAGTCGCTGCGTCGGACTCGATCTCAGCCCAAACTGTCTCGTCACAGCAGCTTACAGACCGGGCAGATCAATGCAGCTGACACTAGGTAACAGTCAGTTACCCAGAATTCCACTGGGGTCACTTACTTTGTTGTACAAGTACAGCCTGTCAGTTTAATGTCATATGACTGATCCTCTGTGTTGTGAGTAAACCTGCTATAATTTACAGCGTGCTATAAAAGTGAAGACCACAGGTCTCTGTCTGTCAGGATCCTGGGTCTCCTGACCCAGTGTTGAGTTTCTTCTTTGTTGCCCCGGTTTATTCTATAGAGTGTAGTGTCGTAGTTTTCTGAGTATTTAGTAGCTGCCCTCTGTGCCTCCTTTATGTTGGTCTCTGTGTTTCTTAGTTGCTCTGTCTCCCCTGTCAGCTGTATCCCCTAGTGAAGTCCGCGTTTCTGTGTTACATTTCCTGTTTTACTTTGAAGGTTTGTGTCCTACGTGAATGTGTTTCGCTTCCCTTGGCTGTCGTTGTGTCTGTTTCTCCCACCTGTGCTCCCCTTCTGTGTCTCATTCCCCTCGTTATTTCCCAGTGTATTTAAGCCCTGTGTTTCTCTGTGTCGGGATCTCCCTCATGCTGTGTGTTTCTCCCTGCGTCTTCATGTGTGTGTTTTGTTAGATTCTTCCCAGTTTAGGTTTTGTTGAGATTTCTGTTCAGCAATAAAAGCTGCCATTTTGAGTTTAAGTTTTGCCTCAGTTGAGTCTGCATTTTGGGTCCTTTTCCTGCCTGCACACAGCCGTTCCATGACGCTGTCAGTTTATGACCACCTGAGTATTCAGCATGGTGCGGCAGCGCTCAGGTCTCTGAGTTTGTCAAGATTTAATCTGAGCTGTTTCATTGCAGTAATACACTACAGTTTGTTCCCAAGTGAAATCCTGTATGCTTTGAAATTTCCTCTTGTGGAGTGCCAGTAAGGACACAGAATACCAAATCCCCAAAACTCGATGTGCAGCATGATGAGGCTCGTATCCTGGACGAGCCCCCAAATCTGTAACTGTCCCTAACTTCACGGCTCAAAGGAACCTACGGTGAAAATTCATGATGCTGCTGCAGTTCACGAAAGTTTTAACAATCCAACCTTATTACTAACTCAGCAATCAGACACAGTCCTCTATTCTAGGTTTTATATAAGAAGATTGCATTTAATACTTGGATGAAAATCCTCTGCTGCCAGTGACTGTATCAGGTACCCATGGACCACATGCTGGTTCCTCCTTGAGATGCTCTGCAGGTCACTGTAGTTTGTATTAAATCCCTGAAAATCTGGTCAGCTGACCTGAGATCAGCTGACTGACTTTAAGAGTATCTCATTTGTTGGGTTTTTTGCAGTTTGCTTTGGCTCCGTACCCACAGAGCACAGCGCTGTCATCAGTAACCACCAAAGAGCAGCTTCCTTGCAGCCGGACATGCCCACGCCATGATGCTGCCGCCATCATGTTAGACAAATGGATGCTTTAGACCATCATCTTTTCTCTCCATCATACAACTTTCTCTCAACTTCATGTGCACAAACACATCTTTAGATGCCACTGGCCTGTAGGTGTAAATAGACTGCAGAGTCCTGGCCTGACGAGGTGGCTCTTCTGTGTTGTAGCCAGAGGTTGTTTGGTTTCCCCGATGTATAAATCCTGCCAATCCTCCTGCACTTACCAGCGTACACTATGTTACTCTGTTTGTGTCGGGCGACCCGATCCTTGGGGTGGACCAGTTTTTGGCGCAGCGTGTTTGGGGTTTAAAAGCCACAGAGACGCGGTGTTTAGATAAAATGCGTCTCAACTGCTCCTGACACGTACGGGATCACTACAGGTTTTCGCTTGGGCAGCGGTTGTCCTTCTCTCCTGGATCAGCTGGAGCTTTCTTTAGGAGCCTTTCCAGCTTTGACAAAAGTCCAGCTGGGGTAACCACATTTACTCAGGGCCTTCTTGATGTTCTTCTGCCTCCCTGGCTGCTGTGTCTGTGGGGATGGTGTTCGCTCTGTGTTGTAGCGTCCTGATGACACCCAGTTTGTGCTCCAGTGGATGATGAGAGTCAAACCTTAGATACTGATCCGTATGTGAAGGTTTACGGTACACATCAGCTTTTAGATGTCCCCCATTACTGATGGAAATCTCACAGTCTAAGAAGGCTAACCTGCCACTGTTCATATCCTCCCTGGTGAATTTGATGTGTCGGTCCACCGAGTTAATGTGGTAATGTGGTACGTCCTGAGATTTGATTTTCACCCAGGTGTCATCCACATACCGAACCAATGGCTTGGTGGTGTTCCAGGGTAGGATAGCAAAGCCCTCTTTTCCACTTCTTCCATGTACAAATTGGCCACGATAATAATAATAGTAATAATACATTTTATTTATAGGTGCCTTTCAGACCCTCAAGGTCACCTTACAGTAACACGATGGGTGAAACTGGGGAGCTCATGGCACACCCATGTTTCTGCCTGTAGAACTGAGCCTTGTATGTGAAGTAGGTGGAATGAAGACACAGTTCAAACACACTTGGTGGATGCTGAGAGTGGTCCTGTTGCTGAGGTTGGTGTCATCCTGTAGTCTCTTACGAACTACCTCCAACGCTTCCGTGACTGGGATGCAAGTGGAGAGAGATGTAATGTCGTATGAGACCATGGTTTCATCTGCCTCCATAATGACATCTCTCACCTTCTCAACAAAATCCAGGATGTTCTGGATGTGGTGTTCAGAGCTGCCTACCAACGGGTTGAGGATCGAAGCCAGAAGCTTGGAGATGTTATAGGTGACCTAGTTGATCATGCAGACAATCGGTCTTAAAGGTGCACCCTGTTTATGTATCTTCAGTAAACCATACAGACTTGGTGTGGCTCTGGTATGAGGTCTGGTCGATAGCCTTGTCTTGTTCTAACTGCTTCAGACAGTCTATCACCCTCTTCCTGTAACCACTTCCTGGGTCTCATTTCAGGGGCTCAAGTGTTTTTGTCACTGAGCAGTGACAACATGCTAGCTTCAGTCATTGTGCAGATATACTGTTTATGAGGTTTAGTCAGCTGAGTCTGAAGGAGTCACCTGATGATGATGAAACATTTCTCCCACTGAAAACGTCCAGGTGAACAGAATCAACCTTTGGGATGTACCTACCTGGATGACCGAGTGTGCATCAAGCCTTTGTTAGATGTATTACAGTGTGTTCTTCCTGAGTGCACCTAGAGGTTTGCACCTTGTTGTAAACTCTCTGTCTCTTGGTCTACAGCTTCCCAGCGATGCTCCTGCCATGTTCCTGACCTGGCTTATGTTTCCAATCATTTTAATAAATCTGTCATCATCCACTCTTCTGAGCTGCTCACTGCTCTCATTGTTGTTTCTGCTCTCTGATTATTCTTGTATTATCAGCCTAGTGATGGCCTCCTCACTGACATCTTTCATGTCGTGCTTACAGTTAACGGTTATATCAGCTCTGTTATCTGTTATCAGCTTCATTAGTCCTGGAATGATGAGGGAACAGGCTTCACCTTTCAGGCAGGTGACAGTCCAGTGCCTTTGGGGATTGTGTGTAAACATGTTCGTGAAGTATTAAAACCAAACTTTTATGAACGCCTGAGTTAAAGCTGGGCGCGAGCGTATGCAGCAGCGTCTGAGCGGCTGCGTGTGGAGGTTGGTGTTGATATAAAACCGGGGAGAGATGCGGCGTTTGATTCCTGCCTCGATGACACCAAATGGAAAATTCCACTTTCTGCTGCAGACAGGAAGTGTGTGCGTACAGGACCAGAGAAGAAGAAGCTCAGAGCGGCTGCAATAACACGCGTGTAACCGCAGCCTGTTTAACACATCAACACGTATCGTACATGTGCGCTGCTGGGGGGGGGGGCACCCCTGACAGGCCAGCAGAGGAGACAAGGAGGATAAAGAGGAGCAGAGAGGGAGGAAGTAGGGCAGCCTCACTGCAGGGGAGGGGCAAGAGCTGACAGACAAGGGGGGTGAGTCACATAGAGACAGACAGAGAGAGAGAGAGTGAGGAAGGGGAGGGAGGGCTGAAGCTGTGAAGCATCAGAAACAGCAAACACACACAGACAGACAGACAGGTTCATCCACACAGCATCAGCAGCTTCTCCATCTTCCTCCTCCTCTTCCTCCTGCTCGCTGCTGAAGGAGGCCATGAATTTATAGCTGTCTCCTCCTCCTCCTCAGCAGGATGCTCGGTGAGTGTCTTTGATCCTCTTTGTCCTCCGATCAGAAAAATGTGCTGCAGTGGATTTCTGCTTTGTGTGTGTGTGTGTGTGTGTGTGTGTTGGGGAGGTGCGTGCATGCTGCCGTCTTCCACCTGATTTGCATTTCCATGCATGATTCGTTTCTGTGTGTGTGTTAGCATGGCTGCAATCTGCACATAGCTAGCGTGCTATGCTGTGTTCCTGTGTGTAGCACACAGCATAGCAAGGTTACACACAGACACACACAGACATGCAGCATTAGCCATATAACCAGCTTGTTAAGACAAGATGACGAGCTAACCGAGCAACACACCCGTCCTGCTGTGTGTGTATAAAAAGCTAAAGAGGGTCATCATCATCTTGTTTATCATCAGTTCAATTCAATTTTATTTACACAGCGCCAAATCACAACAACAGTCGCCTCAAGATGCTTTTTTGTAAGGTAGACCCTACAATAATACATACAGAGAAAAGCCCAACAATCATATGACCCCCTATGAGAAAGCACTGTGGCGACAGTGGGAAGGAAAAACTCCCTTTTAACAGGAAGAAACCTCCAGCAGAACCAGGCTCAGGGAGGGGCGGGGCCATCTGCTGTGATTGGTTGGGGTGATAGAAGGAAGACAGGATAAAGACATGCTGTGGAAGAGAGACAGAGGTTAATAACAGATATGATTCAATGCAGAGAGGTCTGTTAACACATAGTGAGTGAGAAAGGTGACTGGAAAGGAAAAACTCAATGCATCATGGGAATCCCCCGGCAGCCTACGTCTATTGCAGCATAACTAAGGGAGGATTCAGGGTCACCTGGTCCAGCCCTAACTATATGCTTTAGCAAAAAGGAAAGTTTGAAGCCTAATCTTGAAAGTAGAGATAGTGTCTGTCTCCTGAATCCAAACTGGAAGCTGGTTCCACAGAAGAGGGGCCTGAAAACTGAAGGCTCTGCCTCCCATTCTTTTAAATACTCTAGGAACAACAAGTAGGCCTGCAGAGCGAGAGCGAAGTGCTCTAATAGGGTGATATGGTACTACAAGGTCATTAAGATAAGATGGGGCCTGATTATTTAAGACCTTGTATGTGAGGAGCAGGATTTTGAATTCTGGATTTAACAGGAAGCCAATCATCATCACTGCTTAGTGTTGACCTGTCCACCTCAGACACCGACAGGCTACGGTGCCTTAAACCTGCAGTCCAGCAGGGGGAGACTCTGCTGTGATTTGTTAGGAGTGAGGAAATGAGCCCAGGTGTTATTCAGGTCTCATTGGATAAAAAGTGATGGTTGTCATGGAAGAGAAGGTCCAGTCACAGTCTGAGAGGAGCGGGAAGCAGGGGGAGGGTTCTGGGGAGGTGGCGTGCAGTGGATCGGACGCTGTGATGGAAATATCGTCACACAGTTTCAGTTCAACGTACCAAATCACAGCATTGCCATGATGTCATTCACTGGTTAGTGATGCCTCCATGTTCATGTTTCCAGAGGTGCTAATGCTAATGCTAGCAGAATCATTTAGCAAGAGTGACATCAAATCAAATTGCACAGCCTTCATGAATGGTCTGTTAGTACAGTAACCTCACAGCAGCCATATTATTGTCAAAAAGGCCACGCCCCTAACATTGCAGACTAAAACGTTTGAGTTATAACAACATGCTTTCCTGTGCACGTGTTATGAAGGAGGAAGCTTGAGTATCAAGCTGTAAACATGTTTATTTCAACATGGCAGTTTGTAGGGACTGACTCACTGCTGCCTCTGCTGCATGGCAGAGGAACTGCAGGTGTGTGGACGAGTGCATTTGGCTCTCAGTGTCCAAATACACCAAAACTACTGGATGGGGTGTTTGAGGTGAGAGGAGGGCTGTCCATCGGACAGTCGGCTGCTGGTCATCGTTCGTACTTCCTGTTGTCGTGTTTACGTCTGTCAGTGATCAGACTGACCGTGTCCGTTCACACTGACTCTGTAAGCTCTGCAGCCTCTCCCTGAACTGTGACACATTTGCACATGATAAATAAATAAATGTTGTGGAGAAGCCGAGATCAGCTTTGTTTTCTGCATCGGAGTTAATCAGGTCGGCGTGTGGTGGCTGCCTCCCTGCGCACTCCGTCAGAGCTGCTGCGGTTGTGTTCGGTCCGGAGGACAGGAAGCTGGGTTTCTGCTTGTTAACAGCTCCGTGGAGGAGTGAGTTATGTAACGAATGGAGGCCTGTGTGGTGGAGACATGCAGAGGTCTCCTCGCTCAGTGATGAACGTGGCCTCAGAGGCTGGTGGAGCATCGAGGCACCGCAACGGGATCTTTCCCAGAGGTGCCCTTTGTTTTAATTCTCGGGCTTTACGAGAGCAGCTGTGCATGATTCACAGCTCAGAATAATCCATATTCATACTCAGCCTGCATCCTCTACCTGAAAAACCCTTCCCTAAAATGCCACTTTCTTCTGAGGGGCAGCACCTCAGACCCATTTCAGAGCGTCAGACATGAAGTCCAGGTGTGCCAATGAGGAGCATCATCTCACGATGCAACAGGAAGCACCAAGCCCAGCATGACATCTGTACGTGTAATCACATGTGCTGCAGCAAAGTTTGGAAGCAGATGAAATGACTCTGGCTGAATATGAATCCTGAGCTTTTACTCCATCACTGGCTCGTACATTTGTTTCTAACGCTGCGTCACACTGTAATACTTCAGAACCGCCTTCTTTTATTAAATGTAACTTTACTTTATGACACCTCAAATGTCTTGAAAAGTATCAAACTGATTGGCTTGTGCTGAACCAATCAGAGGTCCTGATTAGGTTCTCCTTGACCTCCTGAGCTTCAGCCCGACAGTTGTTTCAGCTCCACCTTGCTCTACAGCTCCAGGTGAACCTGATCACACTCGCTGCATCACTCGGTCTCTGTTGTCAGATCCAAGTCAAATCTCATGTTCATTTTTCAGTGTAGATCACCTTCTTTGTGTCCCTGGAGACGTCCAGGAGACGTCCTAGACTTCTCTGACAATCCAGGTTTGGGATCCATGCCTCTGGAAACTCGATGAGTGCGTCTTCCTGTCCTGTTAGTAATCACACTGTGTATGTTTGTTTCAGGTGTGTGATGCGTCGGCTGCGTTGCGGTAGCCAGGAGTCGTTGCTAAGCACTGGCTGTGTATCGTCTCTCGAGCTCAGGATGGACCAATCAGTGATTATTAAGCCGGTTCACTCATCCCTGCTGGGACAGGACTACTGCTTCGAGGTGACGCAAACAACACACACAAACTGCAGCACTCCCAAAACCGAGGTGTCCCAACACAATCATTTACATACTGCTCTGTGCCTGCCTATTACACCAGCCTATTAATCAACCAAAGACCCAGACAGACTTTTAATTCATTTGAAAGCCTGATGCTCAGCCTCGTCCACCCCAGCTGTAAAACTCAGAAACCAGTCTTACTTGTTATCATCTATCGTCCACCTGGGCCTTACACAGAGTTTCTGTCTGATTTCTCAGACTTTATATCTAATTTAGTTCTGAGCTCAGATAAAATAATTATTGTGGGTGATTTTAACATCCATGTAGATGCTAAAAATGACAGCCTCAACATGGCATTTAATCTGTTATTAGACTCAATTGGCTTCTCTCAAAATGTAAAAGAACCCACCCACCACTTTAATCACACTCTAGATCTTGTTTTAACATATGGCGTAGAAACTGAACATTTAACAGTGTTTCCTGAAAACCCTCTGCTGTCTGATCATTTCCTGATAACATTTACATTTACAATAATTGATTACACAGCGGTGGAGAGTAGACTTTATCACAGTAGATGTCTTTCTGAAAGCACTGTAACTAAGTTTAAGAATATAATCCACCCACTGTTATCATCTTCAATGCCCTGTATCAACACAGAGCAGAGCAGCTATCTGAACCCAACAGAGGTCGATCATCTTGTTAATAATTTCACCTCCTCACTACGTACGACTCTGGATACTGTAGCTCCTGTGAAAACTAAGGTCTCTAATCAGAAGTACCTGACTCCGTGGTATAATTCTCAAACACGTAGCCTAAAGCAGATGACTCGTAATCTGGAGAGGAAATGGCGTGTCACAAATTTAGAGGATCATCATTTAGCCTGGAGAAATAGTTTGCTGCTTTATAAGAAAGCCCTCCACAAAGCCAGAACATCTTACTATTCATCACTGATTGAAGAAAATAAGAACAACCCCAGGTTTCTCTTCAGCTCTGTAGCCAGGCTGACAAACAGTCAGAGCTCTGTTGAGCCAACCATCCCTTTAACGTTAACTAGTAATGACTTCATGAACTTCTTCACAAATAAAATTTTTATCATTAGAGAAAAAATGACCAGTAATCATCCCACAGATGTAATATTATCTACAGCTACTCTTAGTACCATTGATGTTAAGTTAGACTCTTTTTCTCCAATTGATCTTTCTGAGTTAACTTCAATAATTACTTCCTCCAAACCATCAACGTGTCTTTTAGACCCCATTCCTACAAAACTGCTCAAAGAAGTCCTGCCATTAATTAATTCTTCAATCTTAAATATGATCAACCTATCTCTAATGATCAGCTATGTACCACAGGCCTTCAAGCTAGCTGTAGTTAAACCTTTACTCAAAAAGCATCTCTAGACCCAGCAGTCTTAGCTAATTATAGGCCAATCTCCAACCTTCCTTTATATCAAACATCCTTGAAAGAGTAGTTGTCAAACAGCTAACAGATCATCTGCAGAGGTTTATTTGAAGAGTTTCAGTCAGGTTTCAGAGCTCATCACAGCACAGAAACAGCTTTAGTGAAGGTTACAAATGATCTTCTTATGGCCTCTGACAGTGGACTCATCTCTGTGCTTGTCCTGCTAGACCTCAGTGCAGCGTTCGATACTGTCGACCATAATATCCTATTAGAGCGATTAGAACATGCTGTAGGTATTACAGGTACTGTGCTGCAGTGGTTTGTATCATATCTATCTAATAGACTCCAGTTTGTGCATGTAAATGGAGAGTCCTCTTCACACACTGAGGTTAATTATGGAGTTCCACAGGGTTCAGTGCTAGGACCAATTCTGTTTACATTATACATGCTTCCCTTAGGCAGTATCATTAGAAGACATAGCATACATTTACACTGCTATGCAGATGACACCCAGCTCTATCTGTGCATGAAGCCAGATAACACACACCAATTAGTTAAACTGCAGGAATGTCTTAAAGACATAAAGACCTGGATGGCCGCTAACTTTCTGCTTCTTCATTCAGATCAAACTGAGGTTATTGTACTCGGCCCTGAAAAGCCTAGAAATATGGTATCTAAGCAGATTCTTACTCTGGATGGCATTACCTTGGCCTCCAGTAACTCTGTGAGGAACCTTGGAGTCATTTTTGACCAGGACATGTCCTTCAATGCACATATTAAACAAATATGTAAGACTGTGTTCTTCCATTTGTGCAACATCTCTAAAGTTAGAAATATCCTGTCTCAGAGTGACGCTGAAAAACTAGTTCATGCATTTATTACTTCCAGGCTGGACGACTGTAATTCATTATTATCAGGAAGTCCTAGAAACTCCCTGAAAAGCCTTCAGCTAATCCAAAATGCTGCAGCAAGAGTCCTGACAGGGACTAGAAAGAGAGCAGATTTCTCCTGTTTTGGCTTCCTGTTAAATCCAGAATTCAAAATCCTGCTCCTCACATACAAGGTCTTAAATAATCAGGCCCCATCTTATCTTAATGACCTTGTAGTACCATATCACCCTATTAGAGCACTTGGCTCTCGCTCTGCAGGCCTACTTGTTGTTCCTAGAGTATTTAAAAGTAGAATGGGAGGCAGAGCCTTCAGTTTTCAGGCCCCTCTTCTGTGGAACCAGCTTCCAGTTTGGATTCAGGAGACAGACACTATCTCTACTTTTAAGATTAGGCTTCAAACTTTCTGATAGGTTTGTAACATAAACCTATTCGCTGGAACGTTAAGGACAATCTGCTACGCAGCAAAAGCAAGACTCAAGGCACCAAAGTTCTCTGGTTACTCATGCACGAGGGAGACCTGGCTGGAGCCAAGCGTCGTTCCACCACTTGACCTCTGTCAGACTCTCAGCCAGGTTTCCCCACAGCACTCCTTTTATTGTGGTTACATGAATATGCATAGGGTCATTAACATATAACATCTTACATAGGTATACATGTGAACAAAGAATACTGTGTGTGTGTGTGTGTGTGTGTGTGTGTGTGTGTGTGTGTGTGTGTGTGTGTGTGTCAAAGGTCATATAACAACATGAAAGCACGAAGGCAATCATCCTTGGTCAGGAAGAGGGTAGACTAGACCCCCCCGGTAAGGAAGTCCAGCAGTTCATCTAAACAGAAAAGCACTTAGACTAAAACAAATGTAGCTACGTTAATCCTACCATAAAACAATAAAACAAGATGCGACCTCTTCCCATGCCCCCAAGATGCAGGTGTGCATTCCAGTGTGGAATACACACCAAGCCTCTGTAGCCTGTTAAAGATCACACAACTTATCACTACACAATTGATTATACACCTCTAAGCATATATGATTAAATGTTTCCTAATACAAATGACAATAATAAAATCTAAACCCAACACTTTCCTTTTTGCTAAAGCATATAGTTAGGGCTGGACCAGGTGACCCTGAATCCTCCCTTAGTTATGCTGCAATAGACGTAGGCTGCCGGGGATTCCCATGATGCACTGGGTGTTTCTGCTTCACTCACTATGTGTTAACAGACCTCTCTGCACCGAATCATATCTGTTATTAACCTCTGTCTCTCTTCCACAGCATGTCTTTATCCTGTCTTCCTTCTCTCACCCCAGCCAATCACAGCAGATGGCCCCGCCCCTCCCTGAGCCTGGTTCTGCTGGAGGTTTCTTCCTGTTAAAAGGGAGTTTTTCCTTCCCACTGTCGCCAAAGTGCTGCTCATAGGGGATCATATGATTGTTGGGTTTTTCTCTGTATGTATTATTGTAGGGTCTACCTCACAATATAAAGCGCCTTGAGGCGAATGTTGTTGTGATTTGGCGCTGTGTAAAAAAAAAATTGCATTGAACTGAATTGAATTGACCTGCGTTACCTCACAATTCCAGCAGAGGGCAGGGCAGAATCCCAACTGTAAAACACAAATATGACGAAGCTTCGTGATCGAGGTTTCTGATCACCATCAGATCCATTGTTGTGTTTCACACGGATCAGTTTCCGACTTGTTTTCATTTATTTTTTACAGGTTTTCATCACAACTTTCAAAATGTCTTTTATTTTGAAAGAATGTTTATCAGAATAACCGCAGCCTCGTTTAACGCCTTCAAATCTACCAGAGGAAGTGACATTATTACAGAACATCTGTTCAACCAATGATTTTCATCAGATTTCCACGTCTCCTTCATCGAGCTGTAAATCAAGTTTAAAGTCTCACAGCTCCGATGTGCAGCCATCGCCTTACTGAGCGTGCTGAGTAACAAAATCATTCACTTTAGTTCAAAGTGAAAATCTTCAAAGCAAAGTTTCTGCTGCTTTCACCTCTCAGATTATTTTACAGAGAAATGTTTACATTGTTTAGCGACTTTATCACCAAATGGTAATGTCTCTGATTGGAATGTGCTCATTTTGTATAAAACCACTAGCTCTAATCTGGCTTAACAGAGAACCGATAACCTCGGCGGTGTTATCTCTGATGAACGCCTGACTTTGTTGAGCTGCGTGCGGCCCTGAGACTCATCTGCATTTCATCCACACAAACAGCAAACAGAGTTTCAGGAACTACAGATGTTACCTGATCGGACACATTGAGGTCAGAGTCATCATCCGAGATGGCTCTGACTGTAACCCTCGTCATCAGGACTTTCTCATGGTTGGAAACATTTTTCTGTCATGTTTTGTTAATCAGGTCACAAAAACGATCCAAAGCTTCTCTCTCAGAGGGACAGCGTTTGGTTGGAAGACACAAGGGTTTCACTCAGCTGACATCGGTGCCCTCTTGTGTCTCCGTGGTTGCCTGTCTCCTAGGTAACAACCTCGACGGGAACAAAGTGTTTCTCGTGTCGCTCAGCAGCAGAAAGAGACAAATGGATGGAGAACCTGCGACGTGCTGTTCACCCCAACAAGGACAACAGCCGGCGGCTGGAGAACGTGCTGACGGTGTGGGTGGTGGAGGCCAAAGACCTGCCCGCCAAGAAACGGTAGGCGGCGCTGCACCAGCCCACCTGCTCCAAGTATCACAGTTACATCTGTGAGCTGCAGGGAAACAGTAGAACACAAACAGTAATCCTACTATGTTTAGTGCAGGTAGTAACTAGATTACTTCTACTACATGTAGTAATCAGAGCATTTGTGCTACCGGCAGTAATTAGAGTATCGCAGACATTCCTGCAGTTTAACTAATCCGGTCGTTAAGTGATGACGTGACGAATCCTACTTCCGGGTCTAAAGTAGTCTGCGGTTAATATGGCTTTTGTGTTGTTAACATGTTTAATGTTTTGTATTTTCTTCTATTTGATCTCAAAAAGCTCCTAAAACAGTCAGTGGTCCCTGTTGACCTCCCTCGGCTTTTATTACCGCTAATCATTTATTTAAGCTCAGTTTTTAAAACCTTAGGATGTAGCTACAGCCCAGCCCATGCAGCAGTATATGAATGACTAACCTCGTATTGTGGATGGATTATCTCAGTTGTTCTCCTGGCTGAAGTTTGGTCCTTTTACAGCATCCTGCCATGCGATTACATTTGTTCCTGACCACCGAGAACACTCACGTTAACTTTTATCGAGTGGAAAAAAAGTTAGCTTGTTTATATTATGCTAACATAGCTGTGTCGCTAGCGGTCACGTAGCACATCATTATATACCAGCTAGCCCAACTTCAGTAACCCTACAAACGTCCCTGCTGTTTAGTTTTCTGTCTTCATTTATGTTGGAAGTGATAACAGAGCTGTACGTTTGCATTTGTTTCCAAAACCCCACAGTCAGGACATGCTATATTGTATTTAGATAGAAGCTAGCGAGCTAACTCCCTGCTAACTTCTAACTCCATTAAATGTCATAAATTCCGTTTTCATGGATGCCTGGATGTTAAACTCAATTGTTACACCTGGTAGAGCAGAACGCTGATCATTTTATTAAAGATGAAAGACTTTAGACAGTTTTTCAACTCTCAGTAATGCCATAGTGATCGTTTGATATATGGACCTGCAGCAGAGTTTAGGCCCAGACACGGCTAGTGACGTCAGACTTAACGACTGGATAGTGTGTGTGGACACATAAAGTTGGGTGTCATCTGCATAGCAGTGTAAATGTATGTTACGCCTTCTAAAGGTGGACGTGGCTCGCACTGTGCTGGCGCTAGCTAGAGCGAAGGACCCAACATCTGTGTCGCGCTGGGTGCTGCAGTCAATTTTTACAGCTGCTGTACGTGTACGAGATGCGCCCGCTTCCTGTCATTTCCAAACACGTATCTCTGACTTTGTTTAGTTAGTGACGTTTCCACAGCACAGCTCTCCTGCCGAGGTCCACAGAGACATGAAACAAATGACTTACTCAAAGCAGTTGTACTATGAGCACGGCGTGCGCGCGCCCTCGCTGGCGTGCACTTTGCTTGACGCAGCAGGAAACTGCTGCAATCGAAATGAATAATGTTTCTATTAGATTACTGTGATTCAAACCACTTGCAGTAATCATAGTACTTGTACTGCATATAATAACTGCAGGACTTGTGCTGCAGATAATAATGGTAGTACTTTTACTGCAAACAGCTATTGCAGTACTTATATTGTAGATTGCTGAAGTGTGCTGCAGATAGTAGTTGTAGTACTGTAGGTATTTATTTATTTATTTATTCTGTGTACTACTGAATCTGTTTATTTGTATTCAAACACAGTACTGCTGTACTTATTCTTAGTTTATGTGTAGTTTTACAGTTTGCACCTTCGATCCATGAGGACGACATTTCACACGACCCGACCACTAATCACAGTACATGTACTGCAGGTACTTCTGCGAGCTGTGTCTGGACGATAGCCTCTACGCTCGGACGTCCTGTAAGCTGAAAACTGACAACATCTTCTGGGGCGAGCGCTTCGATTTCAGCAGCCTCCCACCTGTCGCCTCCATCACGCTGCACCTGTACAAGGACACCGACCGGAAGAGGAAGAAGGACAAAAGCAGCTACGTCGGGTTAGTCAACATCCCGGTCGCCACGGTGACTGGCAGACAGCTGGTGGAGAAGTGGTACACACTGAGCACGCCCAGTACAATCCGAGGTATGTAGATCCACTCGGGCTCGTGCGCTGAGGTGTCTCATTTGTGTCACCCTCTTAACCTGTCCCACCCGATTTCAGGTAAGTCGTCTGTGCCAACAGTGAGGGTCAAAGCACGTTACCAGAGTATCGTCATCCTGCCGATGGAGCAGTACAAAGAGTTTGCGGAGTACATCAGTTCCAACTACCTGCTGCTCTGCTCCACCTTGGAGGCCTCAATCAGCCTGAGAGCGAAGGAGGAGCTCGCTGCTGCACTCGTGCACATCCTGCACAGCACGGGCAAGGCCAAGGTAACCCCGCCCACCACACCTGAACTCTACACCTGGCCTGCCACCACCACCTGTTCTTCTTTCAGCCCAGTGACCTTTCACCCCTCACTGCAGGACTTCCTGACCGACCTGATGATGTCAGAGGTGGACCGTTGCCGTGACAACGACCAGCTGATCTTTAGAGAGAACACATTGGCGACCAAAAGCATTGAGGAATACCTGAAGCTGATTGGACAGAAATACCTACAGGATGCACTTGGTACACACACACACACACACACACACACACACACACACACACACAAGCCCCCCTGTGTGCTTATTGTGATATTTATTGATCAGCTGTGTGTGTGTGTGTGTGTGTGTGTGTGTGTCCAGGTGAGTTCATCAAAGCTCTGTACGAGTCTGATGAGAACTGTGAGGTGGACCCGTCTCGCTGTGCGACCTCTGACCTCGCGGAGCATCAGGCCAACCTGAGGATGTGCTGCGAGCTGGCATTTTGCAAAATTCTTGACTCATACAGGTACGCACACAAGATCACGCACACCACTGACGCTCCAGGCCGGCACACGCTGACTCTTGCCGATTGTCACTCAGGGTCTTCCCCCGGGAGCTGAAGGAGGTGTTTGGGTCATGGCGGCAGGAATGCGGCAACCGAGGACGGCCAGACATCAGCGAGCGCCTCATCAGCGCCTCGCTGTTCTTGCGCTTCCTGTGTCCGGCCGTGATGTCGCCATCACTATTCGACCTGATGCAGGAATACCCTGATGAACGCACAGCGAGAACCCTGACGCTGATCGCCAAAGTGATTCAGAACCTTGCCAACTTCAGCAAGTACGCCACGGCTTTTATTGTGAAACAATACAGGGCTTTTATTTGGAAAGGACAGCAGCCTTTTTTCTAACGGGGTGTAGGCCTTTTATTTTGATGGAATACAGGGTTTTTATTTTGAAAGGACTCCAAGGCTTTTATTCTAAAGGAGCAAAGAATTTTAAAAAGAATTTATTTTGAAAGCAGTTTAGGGCTTTTTTTAAAGGACTTTTATTCTGAAGGAGTGATGAGTATTTATGGTGAAGGAGTGGAAGGCTTTTAGTTCTGAAAGGAGTTCAGGACCAGTATTCTGGAAGAAGCCCAGGGCTTTTATTGTGACGTACCAAGCCTGTTCTGAAGTAGTGCAGAGCTTTTACTTTGAAGTCTTTGTACCTGCACTGTGCACGGCTACCTGCCAACTGTATGCGTGCGTGCATGCTGACCTGCTGACGCTGGCGGTCTTACCTGTCGCGCAGGTTCGGCACTAAGGAGGAGTACATGCTGTTCATGAATGACTTTGTGGAGCGGCAGTGGAGCAGCATGCAGCGCTTCCTGCAGGAGATCTCGAACCCCGACGGGCTGAACCACACCGCCGGCTTTGACGGGTACATCGACCTCGGCCGTGAGCTGTCCAGCCTGCACACCCTGCTGACTGAGCTCGACCAGGTAATGCACCTGTCTTGGCAGATGACTCACCTGCCTGCCCAGGTAACTCCCTGACTGCTCTCTCTCTCTGTTTTCTCCAGTCGTGCCTGTCGAAGCTCGGCCCTCTTCCTCGAATCCTCAGAGACGTATCGGCAGCGCTTGCCAATCCAGGGGGTGTGGCCAGTGCAGGGGGCGTATCCGTTTCTTCCCCAGAGCCTCAACGTGTAGTGTCTCCGCCCCCTCTCTCCCCAGCCCCCCTGTCTCCGCCCCTTTCTCCACCTCTGGCGACCTGTAATCCCTCTGTTGGCCTGCAGGGCAGCATGGGACTTGATGGAGGGTTAGCATCCTGTGTTTCCTGTTAGCATTAGCATCCCCAGTGGTAAACAGAGAGGGTTCTCACATGGACCTTCTGCACATGCTCACAGTTGTCTGTGCATGCCAGCGCAGGAAGAGTCTGGCTGATGCATGGCTTAAATATCTGACGTGTTATCTGTGTGTGTGTGTGTGTGTGTGTGTAGATTGGTGGATTTCACCAGACTCCCCTCGCCGACTCCTGAGAACAAAGACTTGTTTTTCGTCACTAAAGGGTCGAGCCTACAGCCTGCATCAGGTGACCTTTCACCTCTCTTCTTTATCCACTTTCCCATTTCTCCACCACTCTGTCACCCCTGACTCTTCCTGTGATGTCACTTTCTCCAGGCATGCAGGGTTCTCCAGCACCAAGCTCATCCTACTCAGAGTCCAATGAGAATGAGGCAGCGTTTGAAATGACCAATGGAGGTCGGAGAGAGGGGTCCGAGCTGAACAACGAGAGCCGCAGCTTGTCTCTGGTGGACCTGCATGACACCTCCCCTGGCGACGGCCTCGACGATGGTCAGTGGCAGCGCAGGACGGGGCTCCTCCCCCTCTCCTTCCAGAATCCCGTCTATCACATGACCACCACATCACCGCGGCAGCCACAGCAGCAGCAGCAGGCCGACGCCACACCCTCAGACGGCTCGGTGGGGTCGCAGGGAAATGCAGACGACAGGAACACCATGGTGACCAAACCGGCGTTTCTTACCCAGATGTCAGTGGGACTGACAGGGGGGGAGAGGGGGGAGAGGATGTCTGCTATGTCGAGCAGCAGCAGTGGCGAGGAGTACTCGCGGCGAGCGCTGTCCCTCAGCGAGACACTCACAGGTAGAGTCCAGGGTCGGGGGTCAGAAGCAACAGGAAGTGTTTGTGTGTGTCAGTGCTAGGACCAATTCTGTTTACATTACAGGGAGTGCAGAGTTATTAGGCAAATGAGTATTTTGTCCACATCATCCTCTTCATGCATGTTGTCTTACTCCAAGCTGTATAGGCTCGAAAGCCTACTACCAATTAAGCATATTAGGTGATGTGCATCTCTGTAATGAGAAGGGGTGTGGTCTAATGACATCAACACCCTATATCAGGTGTGCATAATTATTAGGCAACGTCCTTTCCTTTGGCAAAATGGGTCAAAAGAAGGACTTGACAGGCTCAGAAAAGTCAAAAATAGTGAGATATCTTGCAGAGGGATGCAGCAGTCTCAAAATTGCAAAGCTTCTGAAGCGTGATCATCGAACAATCAAGCGTTTCATTCAAAATAGTCAACAGGGTCGCAAGAAGCGTGTGGAAAAACCAAGGCGCAAAATAACTGCCCATGAACTGAGAAAAGTCAAGCGTGCAGCTGCCAAGATGCCACTTGCCACCAGTTTGGCCATATTTCAGAGCTGCAACATCACTGGAGTGCCCAAAAGCACAAGGTGTGCAATACTCAGAGACATGGCCAAGGTAAGAAAGGCTGAAAGACGACCACCACTGAACAAGACACACAAGCTGAAACGTCAAGACTGGGCCAAGAAATATCTCAAGACTGGTTTTTCTAAGGTTTTATGGACTGATGAAATGAGAGTGAGTCTTGATGGGCCAGATGGATGGGCCCGTGGCTGGATTGGTAAAGGGCAGAGAGCTCCAGTCCCACTCAGACGCCAGCAAGGTGGAGGTGGAGTACTGGTTTGGGCTGGTATCATCAAAGATGAGCTTGTGGGGCCTTTTCGGGTTGAGGATGGAGTCAAGCTCAACTCCCAGTCCTACTGCCAGTTTCTGGAAGACACCTTCTTCAAGCAGTGGTACAGGAAGAAGTCTGCATCCTTCAAGAAAAACATGATTTTCATGCAGGACAATGCTCCATCACACGCGTCCAAGTACTCCACAGCGTGGCTGGCAAGAAAGGGTATAAAAGAAGAAAAACTAATGACATGGCCTCCTTGTTCACCTGATCTGAACCCCATTGAGAACCTGTGGTCCATCATCAAATGTGAGATTTACAAGGAGGGAAAACAGTACACCTCTCTGAACAGTGTCTGGGAGGCTGTGGTTGCTGCTGCACGCAATGTTGATGGTGAACAGATCAAAACACTGACAGAATCCATGGATGGCAGGCTTTTGAGTGTCCTTGCAAAGAAAGGTGGCTATATTGGGCGCTGATTTGTTTTTGTTTTGTTTTTGAATGTCAGAAATGTATATTTGTGAATGTGGAGATGTTATATTGGTGTCACTGGTAAAAAGAAATAATTGAAATGGGTATATATTTGTTTTTTGTTAAGTTGTCTAATAATTATGCACAGTAATAGTCACCTGCACACACAGATATCCCCCTAAAATAGCTAAAACTAAAAACAAACTAAAAACTACTTCCAAAAACATTCAGCTTTGATATTAATGAGTTTTTTGGGTTCATTGAGAACATGCTTGTTGTTCAATAATAAAATTATTCCTCAAAAATACAACTTGCCTAATAATTCTGCACTCCCTGTATACATGCTTCCCTTAGGCAGCATCATTAGAAGACATAGCATACATTTACACTGCTATGCAGATGACACCCAGCTCTATCTGTCCATGAAGCCAGATAACACACACCAATGAGTTAAACTGCAGGAATGTCTTAAAGACATAAAGACCTGGATGGCCGCTAACTTTCTGCTTCTTAATTCAGATCAAACTGAGGTTATTGTACTCGGCCCTGAAAATCTTAGAAATATGGTATCTAAGCAGATTCTTACTCTGGATGGCATTACCTTGGCCTCCAGTAACTCTGTGAGGAACCTTGGAGTCATTTTTGACCAGGACATGTCCTTCAATGCACATATTAAACAAATATGTAAGACTGCGTTCTTCCATTTGTGCAACATCTCTAAAGTTAGAAATATCCTGTCTCAGAGTGACGCTGAAAAACTAGTTCATGCATTTATTACTTCCAGGCTGGACGACTGTAATTCATTATTATCAGGAAGTCCTAGAAACTCCCTGAAAAGCCTTCAGCTGATCCAAAATGCTGCAGCAAAAGTCCTGACAGGGACTAGAAAGAGAGAGCAGATTTCTCCTGTTTTGGCTTCCTGTTAGAAAAATTCAAAATTCTTCTGTGGAATGTTCTAATCGCTGTAATAGGATATTATGGTCGACAGTATCGAACGCTGCACTGAGGTCTAGCAGGACAAGCACAGAGATGAGTCCACTGTCAGAGGCCATAAGAAGATCATTTGTAACCTTCACTAAAGCTGTTTCTGTGCTGTGATGAGCTCTGAAACCTGACTGAAACTCTTCAAATAAACCTCTGCAGATGATCTGTTAGCTGTTTGACAACTACTCTTTCAAGGATGTTTGATATAAAGGAAGGTTGGAGATTGGCCTATAATTAGCTAAGACTGCTGGGTAAAACCGAAACCAAGATCTAGAGTGTGATTAAAGTGGTGGGTGGGTTTTTGCCATTAGCTACAATCACACTCACAACCAGCAAATTGCTTTATATTTTTGGACGAGGCCTGAAGTTTGAGGATCAGGTCTGATTTACCTTTGATTGCTCCCACCTTTCAGGTAGCTCCGTCCCACCTCGGCAGAACTCCTCGGGCCCCCAGAGACGAATTGATCAGCCTCCTCCTCCGTCCTCAGCTCCACCCGGACCTCCTCGAGGCCGGACGCCTCCCAGCATGCTCAGCGGCGGCAGTGGTGCAGGATCCGCCTACCCCCCACGTCCCACCTCTGGCAGCATGATGTCATCGAGCCCTGATTGGCCAACCAGCAGCCAGTCGCGGCTCAGACAGATGTCGTCATCGTCCAAAGGAGATAGCCCTGAGAAGCAGCGGCCGGCTGCCAAGGTAACTAGGCTGTTACCACGGTACCATGGAGTCATTTTGTTCAGGCTTTCCTGATTTAATGATCAGATGCAAGGAGGCGGTCCTCCATACTTGTTTAAAGCTTTTTCTGAAGTGACCCACCCAGAGGACGTACCTGGACTGTCTAAGGTCGTGGGCGGTACCTGTTCAGGTGTGTTTGTGTGTCCAGGCTCCGTCTCCCTGCGCGTTAGACCGTACGGCAGCCTGGCTGCTCAACATGAACTCCACCTCCTCCTATGGTGAGGCTGAGGATGATCGCCATGATGACAGCCTCGTGGAGAAGGTAAGGTTCTCAAAGTTCTGGGTCAACACTGGTTCTACTGGTCCTGCTGGTTCTGACGGTATGTGTGTGTGTGCAGTACCAGCAGGAGATTGCGTTGCTGCAGGAGAAGTTGCGCATTGCTGCACTGCGTCAGGAGGAGTGTGAAGCACGTCTGATGGTCCAGGATCAGCAGAATCAGCGCATGCTGCAGGAGTACCAGGTCTGTGACCCACCTGCAGAGAAGCTCAGTCACATGACACAGCAAGACCAATAGCAGTGTGCGTGTGTTTTAGGCTCGTTTGGAGGACACAGAGAGTCGGCTAAGGAGACTGCAGGACGACAAAGACCTGCAGATGAACAGCATCATCAGCAGGTGGGAACACCTGTGTGCATTACCATAGAAACAGTACTTGAGGGTTGTGCTTGTTCACCTTAGCAAACAGACAACAAGGAAAAAGACTTCTCAGCAGCCACCTAGAGGTTGAACTGTGAACTGCAGCACCAGCTCCACTGAGCTCGACCGATTCAGATGTCAGAAATAATCAACTTCACCTGACACCTGTCAGGTGCCTGTCTCTCTGTCCGTCTGTCTGCCCGTCTGTCTCTCTGTCTGTCCGTCTTTCTCTCTGTCTGTCTGCCTCTCTTTCTGTCTCTCTGCCTGCCTGTCTGTCTATTTGTCTCTCTGTCTATTCATCTGTCCATCTTTCTCTCTGTCTGTCTGTCTGTCTGTCCGTCTGTCTGCCCGTCTGTCTCTCTGTCTTAGCAAATGTCTGTCTGATCACCTGTCAGTCTGTCTCTCTTTTTATCTGTCTGTCTGATCACCTGTCTCCCTGTCTGTCTCTCTGTTTGTCTGTCTGTCTGTCCGTCCTTTTGTCTGTCTGTCCTTTTGTCTGTCTCTCTGTCTGTCTGATCACTTGTCTGTCCTTTTGTCTGTCTCTCTGTCTGTCTGATCACTTGTCTCTCCATTTGTCTGTCTCTCTGTCTGTCTGATCACTTGTCTCTCCATTTGTCTGTCTCTCTGTCTGTCTGATCACTTGTCTCTCCATTTGTCTGTCTCTCTGTCTGTCTGATCACTTGTCTCTCCATTTGTCTGTCTCTCTGTCTGTCTGATCACTTGTCTCTCCATTTGTCTGTCTCTCTGTCTGTCTGATCACTTGTCTCTCCATTTGTCTGTCTATCTGATCACCTGTCTGTCTGTCTCTCTGTTTGTCTGTCTGTCTGATCACCTGTCTCTCTGTCTGTCTGATTACCTGTCTGTCTGTCTCTCTCTGTCTGATTGCCTGTTTGTCTGTCCGTCTGATCACCTGTCTCTCTGTCTGTCTGATCGCCTGTCTGTCTGATCACTTGTCTCTCCGTCTGATCACCTGTCTGTCTGTCTCTCTGTTTGTCTGTCTGTCTGTCTGATTACCTGTCTCTCTCTCTGTCTGATCACCTGTCTCTCTGTCTGTCTGATCACCTGTCTCTCTCTCTGTCTGATCGCCTGTCTGTCTGATCACTTGTCTGTCTGTCTCTCCATTTGTCTGTCTGTCTGATCACCTGTCTGTCTGTCTCTCTGTTTGTCTGTCTGTCTGATCACCTGTCTCTCTCTCTGTAAGGTAAGGTAAGGTAACTTTATTTATACCTAAAGGCAAGGTAAATTTGCTTTACAGAAAAATGACAGCATTTGACATCCCTTTAAAAACACACATACCTAGTAAATATATAAAACTCACTGTAACACATACTTTAATATTTCGAATCAAAAACAGTTCTTATTTAATTCAGTGACAGCAACGGGGACAAAGCTATTTTTATAACGCTTTGTCCTGCATCTCGGAAATAGAAACCTCCGTCCTGAGGGAAGAAGCTGAAATTCACCCCTTAGAGGATGGGAACCATTATTAAGGATTGATAAAGCCATCCTCTGTACCTGCTCAGAGTACAGGGAGGCTAAACAAGACTGTGGCTCACCTATCAGACGACTGGACCATCTCACTATCTGATTTAGAGAGTTTTTCTCTGTGACAGAGGTCTGACCAAACCATGCCACCAAACAAAAGGATAAAACAGACTCAATAAAAGAACGATAAAACAAAGTTAAAATTTTTTGGTCAATGTGGAAATGAACAAGTTTCCTAAGGCAATAAAGGTGCTGGTGACCCTTTTTACAAACTGATTTGCAATTTTGATCAAAGTTCAGTTTTTCATTGATTATGGTCCCAAGATATTTATATGATTGTACTTGCTCTATTTTCTGACCTTTAATTAAAGTGACTCCGTGCCCATTTTGTTGTTTCCTAAAATCAACAACCATGTCTTTTGTTTTAGATATGTTCAGCTGGAGATAAGACTCCTCACACCACTGAACAAAGTCATCAATGACTGGACCGTGGTTAGTTTCACCCTCTTTCAGTAAGCTGACAATAACAGAGTCATCTGCATATTTAATAATGACCCTGTTTTCATGTCTGCCCTGACACATATTTGTATAGAGAGTGAATAATAAGGGCGATAGGACGCACCCTTGAGGAGAACCTGTGGAGGAGAACACTGGGTCAGACAGAACCCCATTTATTCTCACTCTTTGTGACCTGTCAGTTAGAAAATCTAAAATCCAGCCCACCAGGTTTTTCCTGATTTCAAACTGTTCTAAAAGTCTTTTAATTAAAATATGGGGCTGTATTGTATTAAAAGCCGAAGAAAAATCAATGAAAAGAAGTCTTGCAAAAGTCCCTTTACTCTCTACATGTTTAAGAATCAGATTTAGTAAAGTCAAAAGTGCGTCCTCCACTCCTCTGTTGGGCCTGTATGCAAACTGCATTGGATCCAGCTGACTTTCAGTCTCTTTCATAATCACATTTCTGATGATTTTTTCAAAGACTTTCATGACAACTGAAGTGAGAGCAACAGGCCTGAAGTCGTTTAGAATTTTTGGACGACTAGATTTAGGGACAGGAACCACGACTGCTTCTTTCCAAAGAGAGGGCACGTGTTGTGTTTGCAAGGATTTGTTAAAAATAACCTGAAATATAGGACTGAGTTCATCAGCACAAGATTTAATTAGGCGGCCACTAATATTATCAGGACCCTGGCTCTTGTTCACATTGACTGTATGAAAGGCCTTTTTAACATCGCTGAGTTCAATGATAAAGTGCTGAGTATCTCTCAGTTTCTGTTTCAGTTCAGAAATATCCTCGCTAAAATCAGAAGAACTAAAACGAGCATAAAACATGTTTAAAGCATTTGCAAAATCTCTGTCTGAATTAAAACCATCTAAAATGATCTGACTGCTGCTCTGGGGATTTTGGAACCCTGCTATGGTTTTCATACAAGTCCAGGCAGACCCCAAATTTTTTGCAGCAAATTTGCTTTCAAGAAGGTTTTTGTAGCTCTGTTTTGCTTTCAAGATCTCGATTTTCATTTCCTTGGTGGCTGTCTGAAAATCGGTAACAGCCCCCTCTTTAAAGGCCTGTCTCTTTTTCCTTAAACAGGATTTGACACTTTTAGTGACCCACGGCTTATTGTTAGCGTAAATTTTAACGCGCTTACGGGGTATAATCATGTCTTTACAAAATACTGCATAAGAGCTAGTAACATCCACCAAAGCGTCGAGATCATCTCCACAAGACTGAATAAAAACTTCCCAATCTGTACACTTAAAACATTCCTGCAAGGTAAGCACAGATTCTTCTGACCATATGTCAACATCCTTAGTCTTTGTCTTCTCTCGTTTTAAGACAGTTTTATAGATGGGCAGAAGATGCACACAGTTATGGTCAGAAGATCCCAGAGGAGGAAGCGGGAGGGATTTATAAGCATTCTTCACCGATCCGTAACAAAGGTCCAACATTTTATCCCGTCTGGTAGGACAGGATACATATTGATACAGATTGCCCAAAGTTGATTTAAGGGAGACATGGTTAAAATCCCCCATTATAAAGTTTGGGGCATCAGGAGAAAGCGCCTGCAGCTTCTGCACTACGTCTGAAATGATGCTGCAAGTGGAGGCGGGGTGAGCCTTCGGGTGAATGTAAACTACGGTTATAAAAAGTTGTGGAAACTCACGAGGGAGATAAAAAGGGCGCAGTGACACAGATAAAAGTTCAACATCTGGTGTACAAATACATTCTCTAACAGTCACAGCGCTACAGTAACGTTTGTTCACATACAAGCATACTCCCCCTCCTTGAGATTTCCCTGTTACCCGTGCATCTCGATCCCGGCGGAAGGGAGCTCCAAAACCGTCGATTGAAAAATCGGCGTCCTGATCCATCTCCGTCAGCCATGTCTCGGAAAAAGCCATCACACAGCTGTCCCTGAAGTCTTTCTGGAACCTGACGTTTCCCTGGAGTTCATCTAGTTTGTTCCTAAGAGACTGAACATTTCCAAGGATAACAGACGGCAGGGGAAACCGACTGACCTGTTGTCTCCTCATACGCAATTTAACACCTCCACGTCTCCCTCTTTTCCTCTTCCTCTTCTGATCACCTGTCTGTCTGATCACCTGTCTGTCTGTCTCTCCATTTGTCTGTCTGTCTGATCACCTGTCTCTCTCTCTGTCTGATCACCTGTCTCTCTCTCTGTCTGATCACCTGTCTGTCTGATCACCTGTCTCTCTCTCTGTCTGATCACCTGTCTGTCTGATCACCTGTCTGTCTGTCTCTCCATTTGTCTGTCTGTCTGTCTGATCACCTGTCTGTCTGTCTCTCTGTTTGTCTGTCTGTCTGATCACCTGTCTCTCTCTCTGTCTGATCACCTGTCTCTCTCTCTGTCTGATCACCTGCAGGTTGATGGCGGTGGAGGAAGAGTTAAAGAAGGATCACTCTGACATGCAGGCTGTGGTTGACTCGAAGCAGAAGATTATAGAGGCACAGGTACGTCTCCATCACCTGAAATCTGTATTTGAAGCTTCAGAGTTTACGACTGTAGAAGTGACCATATTTTGCCCAGTGATGGTGGAAACAGGTGGAAGTGCTCATAAGCTACTCCAGCGTCATTATGGCGTCTTAAAAGACGTCTCGAGCTGTTCTCCATCCCGGAATGAAGCTAACAGTAGCTAGCATAGCTGAGTTTTGATGCATGTCTGTAAAACCATTTTATGCGTACGACATCATAATTAGGTGAAATATGTTAGTGAAAAACATTTAATGTTCTTCATATTTAAAGCGTATTAGCAGCACAAACAGGAACAAATGTAAAATCCCGCCTCCCTGTGACAGCTGACTAAAGATCCCAGGTGGACATAAGTGGACCTGCAGGTTTGTTTTGAGCTTACTGTCTCACCTGCCCGTCTCACCTGTCTGACTCTCAGGAGAAGAGGATTGCGAGTCTTGACGCAGCGAACACTCGTCTGATGGCGGCTCTAACTCAGCTGAAGGAGCGTTATGCCGTGACATCACAGAGGAACGGCCTGTCTCCGAGCAACACGTCATCGCTGCAGATCACCGAGAACGGAGAGTTCCGCAACTCTGGCAACTGCTGAGCTCTAACTGGCTGTACTGCAAGGAGAGGGAGGTGCTTAGCCTTACGAGGCCCATAGAGGCGGGGCTAACCCATAGACTTTTACAGATGAACCTCTGACCTTAATCCAACTCATTTCCTGTTTTGCACGTTTTCTCTTTGAACTAGTTAGAGTATGACATCATATCCCGTTTACGTTTTGGTACTTCCTGTTACAAATCAGAAAAACGGTCCCGAAACCAAAATGGACATTTTATGACAAGACATGAAGCAACCCCACCTGTACGTGGCTCCAGGCTGGAGGAACATATTAATTGTTTTAGACGCTTTGACTTTCGATTGTATTTTAAAGGAACAGTCCGACCTTTGTGTCCGAGCTGCCTCACGGAAACTTCCTCATCCCGGTTAGCCTAGCTTAGCACAAAGACTAGAAGCAGCACCACAACTCCAAGTGATTGTGTTGGCCCCTCAGGGCTTCCGTAGCTTTGAATATTTTGGTCACATGGGTGAGGTGTGGGAGAGTTAGAGATGCTAGTTTGTTGTTTCAGAGAATTCTGATTTTAATGTAAACACCAGATTTTATTGTAAAGCGGTCCAAACTTTAAATTGTGATGAATAGTTTGTGAACACGTGCACACTCAGACTCTCTCAGACTGTCTCTGCTGTGCTCACTGTGGCTTCTGTCTCCGTGTTTATGTTTCCTCTTATTGTTATTTATCCACGTTGGTACTTATAGAGACGCTCCAATAAACTAATACACCGTCTACCTGCTCATCACACACAGAGACGTGCATGTCGATAAAAAGCTTTTATTCATGCAGACAGCTCAAAGGTCAATGGTAAACAGGAAGTGAGGTCACAGGGCCTGGAGATAGCGCTGGAGTGGGCTAATGGACCAGTATTCGTACTCCCAGCCCAGAAACCAGCCGGTGAAGGTTGGCGGTTCGAATCCCTGCTTCACCGTCACAATGGGGGTTCGAGGGTCACGATTGGCTGGGTCACTCTCGATGTAGCGCTCAGCTGCAGGGAAATTTTTTTTTTTTTAATTTCAAACGCCTCAAAAGTTACGAGTTTAGACTTTAAATTACAACTGAACCGATCCTTCGAGATATTAGACGAGTTCAGAGCAGAGGACATCGGACACACGGCCAGGTAACGCCCACTTTAGCCTCCTGTCGGTCTCACCTGATGTCACTGCCCGAGTCTTCTCCTCCTCCTGAGCTTCGTTTCCAATCCAAACGAACACCTGCAGCAGGACGCAGGACGTGAGGACACCGAAGAGATGCAGACATCTTTAACTGTATGAACAGAAGGAGACGCCCACCTGGTCCCAGGTATCCAAGATCATGACATCATCAGGAGCGAGATCATCCTGCGTCAGCTCACCTGGAACTTCATCTACCTGAAACACAGATTCACCTGTGAAGATTTGTTTAGCACCGAGCCTGGTCACCAACATTCAGCCTCTTCCACAGCGCGTCTTTGTCCCGCACTCCTCCCCTCACCCCCAGCCAGTGACAGCAGACGGCCGGCCCTCTGCTTTTCTGTTTTATTGTCTTTACTTTACAGTCTAAAGTGTATTTAGGAGACTATTGTTGTGATTTTGTGCACTGTAATTAAAACTGAATTGAAAGAGGATATAATAAAGTCTAGCCTCCAGGTGTCTCTGGATTTAGAAGTTAGTTTCAGCTTCAGGTGGAAACTGAAACTATCGAGCTGATTGTTGACCGATTAATCTTGTATAAATGAAACTGGCTTTGCTAGAACTTTGTAGTAAACGATGATGGTGACGTTGGCCTTGCTCCTGGAGAACCAATCATGTGACGAACTGACAGACCTTGAAATTTCCAGTCTTGTTGGAGCAGGCAAACAGCCGGGGAGGATGAGCTTCCATCTGGTTCTTCAGCCGAGCAGACCGACAGTAGTCCTGCTGCCCCCCCAGCGTATCCCAGAATCCATCTGTAACCGCGGATGGTCAGTTTATGGTTCTAGTATGTGCACATTGGTAAATATTTCACCTGTCCTCCCCACCTTGCTCCTCCCCCTCGTCCAGAAGGGTGGGGGTCACATGCAGGATCTCAGCCAGCTGCTCGGCTCCCTTCAGTTCGTCTGGGTTGCTTCTACTGCCTTTCCACATCCAGGATCCAGAGGGCAAAACCAGGAGGAAAACATCGTTGGAGTTCAGACGGGAGGAGGACGGCTCCACCTGACAAGAGCAGAGGAGTCAGGCTCCACCTGGACTAACCAATGCAGGCTCAGACGACGTGACAGTCGCAAGGCGTGAAGATCTGAACCAAAACCTTTTGGACCAAAATATTCCTGAGCTAAAACTAAAGTTCTGGACTCAAATGCTGAGCCCTCAGAGTTCTCTGGACTCAAAGTCTATCAACCAGAAGTCTGGGACGTTCTTTGAACCAAAGGAACTTTGATTTTCTGGACTAAAACTCTAAAAGGAAAGAACCCGTCTTCACTGGGCTCCAGTTCTCGCCTCACCTCCAGAGTTCTGGTGTTTCCTGCTGGATTGGCTCTTATCTGGAACAGGCGAGTGTCTGCAGCTTCCGATTGGCCGTTCTCTCTAGAAGTCCCGCCCTTGTACACCACCAGTGGTTTGTCGCCAAACAGACTCATGAGGTGGGCGGGCTCTTTTCCTTGAATGACCCGCACCTGCACACAGGTAAGAGTAAGAGCCTTTCCTGCTCAGTGGGTTGGGTTAACAGACTGGGCTCAGCGTTCCCAGCTGGTTTACCTGGACAGCACTTCCTTCCAGCTCATCATCCACCTCAACAGCCAAGAAGGCCGATGCCGCAACCTCGTCCTGGGTAGACTCCGCTCCCTGCCTATAGAGGGAATAAAAACATCTACATTAGAAGCAAGTTTTCCAGCACTAGATGGCACCCTGCTGTGGAGAGACATGACCGAGGATCCCAGCACGCATGCAGCGCCTCACCACATGTAGATGATCTGACCGCTTCGGTCGCTGTGCTGGTAGCGATACAGGATGATATAACTGTCTCCTCCATAGAACTGACCGTAGGACGCCGAGTCCACGGGAACCTTCTCCGAGCCTTCGACCCTCCAAATCTACGACAGAGACGGACTTGTTTGTAAAGCCTGGCGGCTCTGCGGCCACGGACGTCACAGCTTTCAAAAGGAGATTGCTTTTTAAAATCAAAAACCCAAAAGCTGGAAAACAATTAAAATATCACCTCGTGTAAGTGAAGTCACTGACTTACATGTTTGAGTTTGTATCGAGATCCTGAGAAACACATGTCCAATCCAAACAGAGGCGCGTGTAACCTGCCTCTGTTACACATGAACATTCAAAATTTAACGAGCCAATCAGAGTGCTTCATGTGACCAAGGCTGACACCAGCCTGTTTTTGCTGCGTGTGACGAACTCTTATGTTTTGGCTTCGTCCTGCTCAGTGACAGGAAGGTCCTGAGTCCTTTCTGTGTAGATCACAGGTGTCAAACTCTGGCCCGCGGGCAAAATTTGGCCCGCAGCCTATTTACATTTGGCCCGCGAAGCCATACCAAATTACTATTAGAGCCGGCCTACTGGTATTACACAGCTTATCTATATATTTTAGTATTAAGCTTTGCTTGTTCCATATTCAGTCTTTCAGCAAAACATGTTTGAGTCCATAAGATTCATTCTTATATCTGGAGGAACAAATATATTTCAATAAATATTAACGTTAGCCCGCGACTTTGTTCCAGTTTTGAATTTTGGCCCACTGTGTATTTGAGTTTGACACCCCTGGTGTAGACAGTAATGAGTGCAGCCGGGTGATAATCTAGTGTGTCTGACTTACATGCAAATGTTTTATCAGCACACCTGTGAACACAGCTGCTAACTCTCCTGGCACCAATGGAGACGGTTTTCCATCAGACAGGAGGGATGATGTGGCGTTCAAGCTTTCAGCTCGGTTAGTCTGCTGGAGTACGAGTACGACTGGAGGAAGAAAAACGGCCACATTTCCATTCGGTTCAGTTTTTTCCAAATAGTGCCCTCAAGGCACTTCGCTGTGAAGCTGTGTGAACGTCACAAGTGCCATATTTTCACAGACGCGTGTATTCATTAAAATCGTTTGACTTCACCCGGCCGGATCAGTGTGGTTATTCTTCGATCACCTCTTGTACCCTTCCTCAATATTGAACCCTTAACAGACCTCTCAGTTACAAAACAGGAGACACTACAGGTGAACGCATCATCTGCAGTCTTCGTCATCTTTGAGGTTTTATGACATTTGAAATTTGCAAATGAGGTCTCGCTATGTGAAATGTGCACTTTGGATCATATCTCTCCAGCTTGAAAGAAAACCTGCTGTGACACAATCTGAAGGTCGACCAGTGTGAGGGGAAAACCACCAAAAGAGGCACAACTGTGTGTGGACAGTTTCACATGCATTTGTTTCACCTTTCAGTGCACAGATTTGGTGGAGGATATTTAAATGAATGAAACAACCAATGATGGTAGCTGCTGGTGATCATCGCTTTGGCTCAATCCTGCATGTTTACAGCCTGATACGTTTGTTCTTCAGTAATATTAGTGCTAGTTCTGTCATAATGTGGCTGTCAGGGAGGCGTGACAGTTACTTTGTACTGTACTTCAAACCCTGTTGATGGGCGCTCAGTCATCCAGGTAAGGAAACAGGCTGGTTCTGCTCATCTGGACGTTTTCAGTGCGAGAAACGTTTCATCATCATCATCATCATCATCATCATCATCATCATCAGGTGACTCCTTCAGTCTCAGCTGACTGCAGGTTTCTACCTTACTGTCTGTGACCAGTGGTCATGACAGTCTGCACATTAACACCTGGTAGGCCCTTAAAAAAAATGCACCCTTTAATGATCATAAACTGACCTCACCATTGTTAGTCATTGGTGCTAGTTTCAGTCATTGTGCAGATGTCCCGTTTATAATGTTGAAACCTGCAGTCAGCTGACACTGAAGGAGGGGGAGGGGGAGGATTATTTTCTCCCACTGAAAACGTCCAGCTGAGCAGAACCAGCCTTTCGGGTACTTCAAACCGTGCTGGTGAGCAGGGCACGTTACAGGTTTCTGCTTGTTCAGCGTCAGTCCAGAGAATAAGCACCAAAAGCCTGCTCATGCATCATTGCTCAGCACACACAGAGCTCTGCAACATCACATGTTATGCTTTACGAGGTGGTCTTTGCTTCTCCCCGGTATCAGCTCGATTAAATACAAACAGAACACAGCGAAGAGTCAGAAAGGCGTTATGAAGCGGTAGATGGTCGCCGATTTTCTGAGAGTCCTTTCTTCTGCAGCAGCGACGTGTGCCTGCACACACAGGTGACAGAGGTGGGCGGGTGGATCGGTCAGCTGCAGGTGAGCCAGCCTTACAGTGAGGTCAGTCACACGCTGGAGCTTTACTGCCCCGGGTTTCGTCAGTCAGGAGCCTCTCAGCTTGTCGTTGTTGAGCTGAAACCTGCAGATGTTACTCAGGGCTGAAAACCTGCCCTGAGTAACATCATGCTTGTCAGGTGACCGTGTACCTGAGCTGCCGACATTCAGGTGTTCTCACCTGTTTTTCTCCGTCCCCGCAGTCGACCATGCCATACTGCGCCGCCATGCCTTCTGATTGGTGGAGCGTAGATGCATCAAACGGCACCTGTCCAATCACAGGAGTCAGCTTTGGTCTGGCTCGGCACAGTTTAGTCCTGGAAGCTGATTGGCTTACCTTTTCCATCTTTGCAATCTTATTGGACACGTAGGCGGTTCCCATGCCGACCGTGTCACTGGGGCCCCTCCAGTCCTTAAAGAACTGTTTGAAGAGCGGCCCCTCCCCGTGCTCAGGAAGGACCTGGACCTGGGGGGCGGGAACACAGGTAGGACAGGAAAATCGGATCACCTGTTTCCTGATGCAGCTCATCTCAGGTGAGACTGTAAGTGTGTGTGTGTGTGTGTGTGTGTGTCTGTCTCTACCCGTGTGAAACTGGGGTAGTTCATTTTTGAGATGAACGACTCTGCGGTGTTCAGGACAGCGTGACGCTCCTCCGAGTTTGCATCTTTACCTGCATACACGCACGCACGCCGTTAATTTGGACCAGCAGGTGTTACATTCTGTTCAGGCTCATCCAGACAGGCGACCTCCGGACGTTCAGTTTTTCCACCTGTGAATAAACGAGTGCTCCCTCTCCATGACCAGTTCCCGGCCTGTCAGATGGGTCTTGCTGGTTTCACACCTGTTGTGCTCACCTTTCCAGATGAAGATGTGTCCGTTGGCTCCGTTGTCAAGAATGAAACACTCGCTGGACACCAAAGTATTCTGGGAGAACGGGCTCTCCTCGGCCACCACAGTGACCTCCAGGTCTCCGCCTGCATTCGACACCTGAGACGAGTCACGTGTAAATCTTCAGACATCATGGGCAGCCACGGAGAGCTGATTGGATGACGATCCAGGTGAGAAACACCAGAGTTTGTTACCTTGTAGAGACGAGCCGCTTTCCTGTTGGAAGCATCTGTCTCGGTGTCGTCAGCCTGAGACTCGGAAAGCTCCGGCTTCTCCCCGAGAACCTGAACACAACAGAGAGCAGTGAAAGGTCAGCTGAACGTCCCATCATGCACTGCAGCTTAAACAGCAGAACGGTTTCTGTATCAGGCTGTAAATGTGCCTATTGTGCCTCACTGCTGCTTCTGCTGGACGCCAGAGGAACTGAGCTGTGGTGCGTTTCTGTACTGCTAAGGAGTCTGTGATGAAATCATTACACACGATTTGCATACCTCTACCATCTTCTCTGGCTCCGCCCCTTCATCGCAGACCTGGAGCTCAGCCCGCCCACACCTCTCATTGTCACGGATACCCTTAGACACCTGTCGAAGATTTAATTAATCAGGTATTCTGCTTTGTGACATCATAAAATGATGACGTAATTAGGTGATGTCAGTACTCACCATGGTTGCCTTCAGCTTCTCAAAGTGGTTGCTGTGGGAACCAGACCACTGAATAATTTCCTGTAGAGAAAAACAGGTTTACAGCTGTACCACCCTCTCTCACCTGTCCCGCCCCTGCCTCACCTGTCCCAGGTCCAGAATGAAGCTATCTGACTGGTTGAAGCTGTCCCAACTGACAGGAACCTCCGTCGCCCTGACAGCGCGCCGACCTCTGACATGCAGCAGTCGCTTAACATCACCAACATCACTGGTCACCACGTGCTTGAACCCTGAGGCCACGCCCCCTTTCTGTATCCAGACAGGCAGGAAGTGATGTCATTTAGAATGAGCTCATTAATGAGCACAGAATCAGCATAAGTACACATAGTAATTAGGGGTGCAACGATACACAAAATTCACAGTTCGATACAAAAAAATGTTCATGCCTTTTTAATTTGTCATTTATTAAAATTATAAATATATATTTTAACTCAAACGTTCAGTTTTTAAATTTTATGTTGCTGAAACAACAAAGTAATAAAATAATAAATCTGATGGAGAAATCACTCATGTTTGGAAAAGAGAGTTCATTACAGAGAAATGGCTCTTTCCAAAATAAAAGCTCTACTATACGCTTCTTCTGGGCTATATTCTCAGCAGCATATTAAACATATCAGGTCCCAATAAGGAGAATCATGTGCTAACGGCTGTCTAAATGACTCGGGTAAAGTTTGTAGCATGCGTGCTTGTTGTTTTTGTCTGCTTCCACTTGTCTTTGCACTAGGATGCTGTCGGAGTAAATGTGCAGTCATATTCGTTGTGTTCACACTAGTGCTGTCAGCGTAAATCTGAAATGACGTTAACGCCACAACACGGCAAATCTCCGTTAAAGAGCTACCGCGGATCGCCCCGTGCGTGGGGCTAGACGGCCAACACGTTAACGAGCTAACTGCGCTAACGCACTAGTTCCCACCCATGTAATTGAGCATTGCGTGGCACATCCAACATACTGTTTTACTTTAGTCCATGACTCGCTTACCTTCAGGGTCATACGTCACATGAAAACCAAAATAATTCCAAACGCCAGATCTGAATGAGGGTGGGGGAGGTTCAATTTGCCATGTTGCAAGGAGCTTAACTTCTGTCTGCTAGCTTGCCCTGCACTCAGTGAATCTGCGTTCGACTACTCCGCCTAGGCTGCACTGTCGAGCGCAGATCCACTGAGCGCTCAACACAGACAGCATCGTCAGAAGGAAAGTTGATAAAATAAATTAAAGATTTTGTATTGTTCGATACATATGCGTACCGAACCGAAAGCACTGTATCGAACGGTTCAATATCGTTGCACTACTAGTAGTAATAGTAGTACTTGTGTTGTAGTTACCATGTATGTGAGACCAGATTTGAAGTACCCGGTGAAGGTACCAGACTCGTAGCCCTGTACTTCGCGGTACTGGACCGGCGCCCCCTGCAGGAAGTCGTCCATCTGAACAGTGAGAATAGCCGCTGCTCCGCTCTCATCCTGAGAACACGCTGAACCTGTGAGACAGTCGGCCAATCAGAGAGCAGAACAGCTGGTCAGCTGCAACCACCACCAAGTACTGCAGTATCACGAGTCACAGTGCTACACCACTTCCCGTTTGCATTTATTTCGACTGTCACTACGACATGTTCTCCAGCAGTATTAGTGGCAGTAGTATCAGTACGTGAAATACTGCAGTACCCTGCCAGTAGTGCAGGTCGTACTGCAAGGCACCGCTGCGGTTGCTCGTGCTCTTCAGGATCAGGTACGCATCGCCGATGTAGAACCGGCCATACAGGCTCTCAGGAACAGGAACCAGCTCCATGTTCTCCACCCGCCACACCTGAAGCCCCGCCTCCTTCCCTGCACGCTTAAACTCTGAATGGGATACCATGATGTCACCTACAAGGGGCGGAGCCACAGAAAAGAAAACAGTCCAACCTGAAAATGTTTCACTGAAAGGGGCGTGGCAGAAGCATTAACCAGTGGCGTGTATGTAATCCCCACCCACAATATCAGATTTACTTACTCTGGCTAACCCTAAGTCATGAAAACATTAAAATCAGTCACAGGACAACAAACAGGTGCGTGCTGTAGCCCAATCAAAATCGAAAACACACGTAAAGCTCAGAGCTGTTGGATGATGAATTTCACTGCAGCTCCCATAGCACAGATGTGTGTGTCGTATTAACAGCGTTGTGTTCCTCTTGCAGTAGCTGGTTCATTGTGTGCACTTCCTTTTTCACACCTGTGCCAATTCTGACACACCTGCAAACATGAGCTAACACACCTGACAGCTCACAGGTCATCCAACCCTGAGGCTGTATGAAAACATCTATCAAGTTTCAACCTGTTCAGGTTGCATCAACACACACAGTTGGTTTTGACATGCATGTTTTAGCATGGTGTGTGTGTGTGTGTGTGTGTGTGTGTGTGTGTCACCTCTGTGGCATTCACAGAAACAGTAAGTGAAGGTTTTCTATATTTAAACATTTGAAATCAAGAAGTTTAAAAGCAGGAAGAGGAAAACCCGACAGACAGCGAATGCCTCCTCACTGATCACAGGTAACGCAGAGGAAACACACCTGAGCAGTTACTGAGAAGCAAGACTGACTGTGGAAAGGAAAGATGAGGATGACGAGGAGGATGAAGAGCTTCTGCGGAAAAACAAACATCACCTTGATGACAGGCTCGAAATGATGTCACAGAAACTTACCTGAAACAGAGGAACTCACCTGGACGTTCTCACTGAGCTCCACCTGAGTCTCTGACAGAAGAGGGCGGGGCTGCAGCGCCTTTTACCTAGGAAGCCCCTCCCTCACCTCACCTGTGACGATGCAAATGCTCAGACCAGCTGAGCGTCCCTCTGATGCTGTCCGTGCGGCTCCAGGTGCAATTAGGTTGTTTTAGTCTTCTGCATACTTCTACATGTTTTCATACAGAAATGAACAGAATGCATTAGAAGCGTGTCTCTGGTTGATCCACATGTGACCTGTGACGAAATCGGAATTCAAACTACTCAAAAACTTTATTTATAACTAAACATATTTTATTTACGATGCTGCGGTTCACACAATAATCAGTGATTCCTTAAAATTTCGTATTTAACTGAAAGTTCACGTCAGACTGTCTGACTGATAGAGGCAGGTCATCATGCTTTCTAACACTGACTTTAATGCTGAACTTTTTAGAATTAATTTGATTACTAAAACTAATTAAAGCCGACGACTCTCGAATTGATTGTTTTTAACTATTATTGAAGCGCTTATTCTGAAATCTCAGCATACGTTACGTTGACGTTGTCTTATTGTGAAAGTTTCGATCGGATGTGTTTACGTGGAGGTTTCCGTTTGACACGGAGCGCTCAGCTGTTAGCACAGCTGGTCGACATGTCGCAGAAAACCGGGAATAAACGGGAATAATCGGGCTGACGGTCGGCTGGGGTCGCTCGGTTTAGGCGGGAAAATGGAGACGTTCGGCAGGTTCACGAGCATGCTGCTGCACGCGCTGGAGACGGTGAGTTAGCAGTTAGTTAGCTGCTGTTAGCTCCGTGAAAAGTTGGACAAAGTTAGTCACTCGGATGAGCTGTTTGTCACTGCTGACCCTGACCAATCTGCTGTCACCGAAACGTAAACACAGAAGCTAACAGGCGCTAACGTTAGCTTCAGAGTACTCCAGGTGTTTACCTGCTGGAGATGGGTTTGTGTCAGGGCTCAGGAACTCGCACAGGTAGAGACAGGACAGACAGGTATGTGTGCCAGCTGTTACTGTACTTCACTGTCACCTAATGAGTATACCAGTAAAGCTTTTTGAAATTAATTAAAACCAGCTTTATAAATAAACCTAGTGAACTGATCGAGACAGGTGACCTGGTCAGGACATGAAGTTCTACAGCTGCTGGAACCAAAACAGAAGCTGCTGTGCTCAGAGCTGTGATGTCAGCCGCCGTGGGAGGGGCTGACAGGAGCTCACTTGTAATTGGCTGAATCAGCTAACAAGTTCTGATCGGAACCAAGCCGTTTGAAGGCAAAGCAACCAGTGAGTACAGAGAACATGAAGGCACCGATCAGCTTTATGGATCTGTACTCAGCTGGTTTAGGTCAGGGCTGATGAAGCACTCTGATTGGTTCCCTGGCTTGATGCATGCTTAATGATCCAGGTAAAGAAATGCCCCTCAAAATTTGTCTTCATCTGGACGTAGCGTTTCAGTGGGAGAAACGTTTTGTCCGGGTGACTTCTTCAGTCTCAGCTGACATGTGTTTGCTCTTGGAACTGTGTCTTCATTCCACATGTTTCACATACAAGGTGCTCCAGGTAGAAACATGGGTGTGCCATGGGTTCCCCAGTTTCACCCAGTGTGTCCAACTTGTACATGGAAGAAGTGGAACACAGGGCTTTGCTGTCCTACCCTGGAACACCACCAAGGTCTTGGTTAGCCTTCCTGGACTGTGAGATCTCCATCCATAATGGGGGACAACAGCTGAGACACAGTTTTTCTAAACACCACATCTCTGTGGCTTTTTTTGGACTTCCTGTCTGTTAAGTATTCTTAAACTCATTTTGACTCCGCCTCACATCTCACCTGTCTGTCAGAGGGAGCCCACGGTGGAGCTGTTTGACTCGTTTGTCGATCACTGGAAATCAATCACCAATTATTATATCGATACGACAGGTGAGGCTCTTTAACCTGCAGCTAGTTGTTACCACAGCCACACAACCAGCCAATTGAATTCCTCTTGTGTGTGTGTGTGTGTGTGTGTGTGTGTGTAGATGACAGTCGTCCTGTCAGACAGACGGACATCCCCTGGCATCTCAGACAGATGTTGGACATCCTGGTGTACGAGGAGAAGCAGCAGGTGCGTCAGTGTGACTCAGAGCTGTATTGATCAGCATATCCATCAGAGTATTGAATGTCCTGTCTGTATTGATCAGGCCGTGGAGGACACAGGAGCCTGTATGGAGTACCTGCTGCAGCACAAGCTGTTGGAGACTCTGTGCACACTGGGGAAGGCTCAGGTAATGGTGCTGCACACTCACTGATACAGTGAAAGCTGCAGGCTAGGATGATGATGATGATCCTGCTCTTCAGTCATAAATGTTCAGGTTGATGAGTTCACTTCCTGTCTGAAAGGCTAATGTGCCCATCTTAGAGGACCAGCTCGCTGTTTACTTCCTGTTTTAGTACCTGGCACTGAGACTGAGCTGCGTGGTCAGGTTTTATGGCTTGTAGCGTTAGGAGCTCACAGCTCTGATTGGTGGATCTTTCCTGTGTAACCCACAGACTGTATATGAACAATGGAAGCAGACATTGTGACATCAGCTGGTGAAGTCCTGATTTAGAGCTCAGAGATCAGGTTTTACAGCAAGAATAGTCTGCTTTACAAAGACTGCAGCTTTAGTCCGAAGCAGCCATTGTTTGTTTACAGTCTGTAGGAACACCTGTCTCCAGGTGAGGGTCTCTGTGCTGAATCCAGTTTTAGCTTCAGAGCAGAAACGCGGTGAACTGTGAGCTAACACTGTAACTCTTCTGTCCTCTCTCAGTATCCTCCAGGGATGTCCCAGCAGGTGCTCCTCTTCTTCTCCAAGCTCCTGTCTCAGGTGCAGAAGCCTCTGCTGCAGCTGGTGAACGTCTACAGACCTGTGCAGGTAAACCAGGTGGAACATCTACAGCACACTGCAGAGGCTCATCTGTGCCTGTCAGTCCTTTGTGTGTCTGCAGGTGTTGTCAGTCCTCACACAGCTTACAGTGACACGCACACAGCAGGAAGTTTAGGTTACAGACAGTGTAGTGAGGTCGTCAGAGCGTAGGCAGGTGAGACACTCCACCTGAGCACAGCACAGAGGAAACAAGGCAGCGTTTTATCTCTCAGCCACCTGGGGGACAGCCCGCAGGGGACAGACCTGAAGCCTGGACACCTGAGGACACCTAAGGACACTGATGCTGCTAAGCTCAAGCTGCTTATTTTTATTTAAATCTTCCCAATAAAGCTAACCGTTCTTCACTTTCTCTCTACCACTGCCTGTGCTGATGATGTCACTATGTGCTCCGCCCCATAGAAGCTGATTTGCCTCTGTGCGCTTCCTGGTTCCCAGACTGAAAAGGAGGAAGCTCAGTTCCTATTGGTCGTCTGCTCCAGAGTGAAGCAGGATCCCCACACGCTCAGATACGTCTTACAGGTAACCTCAGAAGGTCTTAGGTCCACTTCCTGTCACGTGATGTGAGCTCATTATCACATGACTTTTATCTTTGTTTTCAGCTTCCAGACCAACCAGTAAGCAGTACACTGAGCTCTGACCAATCAGAGAGCAGCATGCAGGCATCCAGTCGGGGGACAGATCCTCCGCTGCCCTGCGGCCCCATCCAATCAGAGAGCTGTCTGCTGAGGGCCCTGCTGGGTCTCACTAAGAGCCAGGTCAGTAACCCGAACATCTCGCGGTGCATTCAGGTGCCGTCTGAATAACTGGAAAATGAAAGATGACAGAAAGTTTTGACGAGCAGAGACGTCAGCACGCAGCACTGTGAGCTCTGACCAATCGCAGTCAGCGGCAGCGACCCTGTGTGTTGCACTAATGACGGAGCGCTTCATCACTGTCCCTTCACAGAGCACCTCAGTGTGTCTGAAGGCCCACGAGAGCCTCCTGCTGCTCTGCGGGCTGCAGGCTGGGTTCTCAGGGGAGCTGCTGAGCACTCACACCCAGCTGGGAGAGCTGCTGGCTGTGAGGCTGCAGGACCTCTACTCCCTGCTGCCTATGGAGGACGCTGCAGAGCTGCAGAGCTGGCCTCACACGCCCTGGAGGTAAGAACACACACGCGCACACACACACACACACACAGTAGTGCACGATGCAGACTGGTGTACTGCAGCATTTCCTCTTCCCCTCAGCTCTCAGTTCTCTCACCTCAGCACTGACCCCAGCTCACAGTCTGTGGGTCACATGATCAATTTCTTCTGCTGGCTGGACTTCCTGGATCACCTGATGAGACAGGCACCACAGGTAATACTACCATGACAGGTACACAGCTGCTAGTAATGCTAATAATGCTCAGGGATGCCAGTGCTTTGTGGGTAGCTGCTGCCATGCTGTCCACGCAAAATGTAAACAGAGAAACCAACAGGTGATACGGAGGAAGACTCGTCTAAATGAGCTCCTGCAAAGGTGCGCACATCCAACAGGTTCAAGCTCACACTCGGGTGTGTGCGACTGTGACGAGCTCTTCAGTTTTTCCTGCGTGCCGCTAAACAGAGCGATGAATTTCTCCTGCAGCATCCAGGGTGCGAACGACTCGCCGTGCTGCTCACACTCATGACCTGAGCAATCTTTGGACCGTCTCAGGTCCTCCAGGTGTGACGCTCTCCTGGCAGGGACCGTGACCGTGGGCTCGCTGTGAGCTGACCGTGGGCTCGCTGTGAGCTGACCGTGGGCTCGCTGTGGGCCGACTGTGAGCTGACTGTGGAAGAGGCCGGTCTTTGGGTTGTAGCCTCACATTACACAGCTCACTGTCTGTGGGCAGAAAGCTTTAGTGTCATGTGACCAAAGGATGCTTCCAGTCTGCAGGCTCTTTCTCCGTGTTGTCCTCGCCGTGTGTCAAAGGCTGTAAACAGCTAAATGTTCGCGAGCTCACCTGCACCGTCAGCACGTCCTTTGAGACGTCCTCTGTCCAGCTGATAGACCGCTCACACCGCGCTGCTACAGCAGCCCGCTGTTTTTTTTAATGAACATTCTAACAAATGTAATTATGCCAGATTGCAGCCTTGGGCTTATTTCCATCTGCAGACCCTCTGGCAGGCTGCTGTTACACACACATTAGGAAAAACATACAGAGACACTTTTTAGTGGTCATGTGACAAGGACAAAAAAAGTGATCACATCATATTAGAACAAACAATGACAACAAGAATGCACAACAGAGGACAGTATAGAGAACGGAAACACATCAGTTATATTGCACAGTGTTGCACATGCCCTGACTGTGCTGATATTGCACTCACACATTACACTAATAGTGGTTTCCCTTTTTGTAATACACTAACTCTTTTTCACGTCCAATATGAAGCATGATTACTAACCATGATCACATGTTATTGTGTCCCTCAGCCGCCCTTTAAGTGACTCTTACAGAGAGGGAAACTTTCCCTCGCTAGCAAAGGAAGACTATTCCAGAAGCTCACTCCCTGATATGACAGAGCATCTGTGAAAAGGTCTAAATGCAGATTCACAATCCCCTCTCACAGTGGCTCGAGTCAGTCGAGGCAACACTGCTAGACTTTTAATAAAATCACTCATTGGTGGAGGCGCCAGAGCATGTATAACTTTGTAAATTACCAATATGATTCAATATATCTATCTCTCTATCTATATCTCTCTATATAAATTCAATATGAGCCAGTGTCATAGAGTGCAGCAATGTAGTCGCTGCTGTGTCTGTTAATGATGTGCGGATATGTCTAAAGTTCTGTATGTTAACATTTACAGTTTTCACTACTTTGTTTGTGTTCTTTAAAAGGATCATTTTGAGTCTAGCAGCACTCCCAAATACTTAAATTCCTCAACAATAATTAGTTCTTGTGCACCCAAGCGAACTTTCACTGCAGCCACGGTTGTTATAGTTTTACTAAAGATCACTGATACGGTCTTTTTAACATTATGGGTGAATGGGTGGATGACTGGATATGTAAAGCGCTTTGGGGTCCTTAGGGACTAGTAAAGCGCTATATAAATACAGGCCATTTACCATTTACCATATTAAGGCACAGACATGAGTCCTTCCGCCATTTTTGTAAATCATGTAATGCCAATGAAAGCTGATGGGCTGCATCATCAGCAGTTTGGCTTGTGTAACAATTACCGTATCATCAGCATAAATAATTGTCTACATTTTTGCACACACTGAGCAAGTCATAGGGTGAACATAACCAGGGGCCTAGACTTGAACTGAGGGATGCCTCGTGTACAGTGAAGATGGGGTGACTTACTATTCTTTATTTGCACATATTGGGCAATGTCCTCGATTTAACTTTCACAGTAAACACAGCTTCTACCTGCGTCTGCTCCATCGCCAGCTCGTGTTAACCACGGTCCCATGATGCGTCAAGCTGATGATGTCATGATCCTCAGCGCTGTAGTACAGCTGATGGTTCCCAAAGGCTGCTTCTGTTCATCTGGACGTAGAAAAGGTTTCATCATCAGCTGACTGCAGGTCTCCAACCTCGTAAGCAGGACATCTGCACAATAGCTGACACGAGCAGCACTGGTGAACAGCTCAGTTTATGATCATTAGCATAAACAGGTGTGTGTGTGTGTGTGTGTGTGTGTGTGTGTGTGTGATCATCAATCAGTGGTTGTTGCTACGTTGTTGCCAGATGAACAGAACCAACTCGTTTCCGTGCCTGGGTGATTGCATCAAGATACATTTGATAGTGCTAATGCTAACACTGCTGCTAAGCTATCACTAATGCTAACAAAACCATCTAATCTCCACTCACACCTCACTCTGTGTGTGCGTGTGTCTGTGTGTGTGTGTGTCTGCAGGTGTTGTCAGTGAAGTTGGCTGTGTGTGTTCATCAGCTCTGGTTGGTGGAGCTTCTTCAGCCTCAGCTGTTGGACACGTGAGTCCTTCATCATCCATCGTCATCCTCCTCACAGGAAGTGGGGGTCCTATCAGATCTTAGGTGTGTGTTTGTGTGTGTTTAGGTGTGAGCAGGTGGTGCTGGGCTCCACCTCCGTCCTCTGTGCCACTGTCAGGCTCGTCCAGTCCTCATCCCTGCTGGATCAGCTCGTCCACTTCCTGCTGCGGAGCGACGCCGCTCAGCCGCTGCTGCGCCGCTGCGACCACATCTCTGACCAGGTGAGAGCACGCCCACTCGAGCTGACACCTGCAGCTAGCTAGAGTGCAGAGACGGGAAGCATAGAAACGACTGTGTGTCCTCAGATCAGCATGGTGTCGCTCTGTCTGGTGGAGGAGCTGCTCCAGAAGCCTCACAGGGACGTGTTGGACGTGCTGGTGCTGAGTTTCCTGCACACTCAGAGTTACCTGAGTCCACCGGCCTCGGCACAGGAGGAGCGGCAGACGGAGAGTGGCGAGGACAGCGAGTAGGTGCTTCATGTGTGGCGGGTTGGCCTGTGTCTTAGCTGTCCGCGGCTGATGATGCGTTTCCTGTGTGTCAGAGACCCAGAGGACGACCCCTTCTTTTCCGACAGCCTGACCTTCTCAGACAGTCCCCACCCCCCTCCGCCTCCTCCACCCGGACCCCAGACAGCTGATGATGTCATCAACAGGTAACGCACCTGAAGCTGCGCCGCACAGAGAGTAACGAGTTAACCCGAGGAACAAAACACGACTGTGTGTGTGTGTGTGTGTGTGTGTGTGTGTGTGTGTGTGTGTGTGTGTGTGTGTGTGTAGTTTCCTGTGTTTGGTTCCTGTTCAGGTGCGGTCGTCTCAGCTGCTGCAGGAAGGAGGATACGAGACGTACGTCCACGACGCTCACACACTGGTCAGAAGACACACACACACACAGCTGTCACTGGTCTCTGACCCTACAGTCAAACCCTGTCTGACTCCTCCCATTTCCTCAGGTGACCGAGTGTCAGGTTCTCTCGCTGTCCTGGGATTGGCCGCTTACTCCCCCCCCCCTTTCCCTGTCGTCAGGTAAAGACTCCGCCTCCTTCTTTGAAGGTCACCTGCTAAAAGTTCTCTTTGACCGTCTGGGACGCCTCCTGGAGCAGGTACACAGACACACACCTGTGCCCTGCGTGGTTCCCCCTGGCTCACCTGTGCAGGTGATGACGATGATGTCGTGTGTTTGCAGCCGTACGAGTTGAACCTGCAGCTGACGGCTGTTCTCTCCAGGCTGTCGGCGTTCAGCCACCCTCTGCTGCACGAGTACCTGCTCAACCCCTACATACACCTGTCTCAGTCCTCCAGGTCACTCTTCTCTGTCCTCATCAGGGTGAGACACGTTCTCCAGAGGAGGGCGGGGCCATGCATTTGTTTTTAAGTTAGGGCATGTCTGTTTTATCACCTGTGTGTGTGCCAGGTGATGGGAGAGCTGATGCAGAGGATCCAGCAGGTCTCTAACCTGAGCGAGCGACTGCTGAACACCAGGAGAGCGCTGCTGGGCCTGCCGCACGACCCCGGGTAACTACCTGCTGTAACACCTCACTCCAGCCACGCCTGGCGCCGTAAACACACTTACCAGGGCTGCAGCGACTCATCGAGTGACTCGATTATAAAATGTCTCTGCACAAATTCTTCTTTGATGCTTGTTTAATGTGTTAATGACGGAAACACGAGCGTTTCGAGTGAAAGCTGCTGCAGTAGAAACGAGGCGGGAAGAGCATAGAGGCGGAGCCGTTAGGGAGACGGTAGCGTGACAGGAAACATGGTGTCCACCATTAGAACCTTGACTGGGAAAGAGCTGCAGGAGTCGGAGCCTCAACAAACCGTGATGTGAAGTAGGCTCCACCCACCGCCGCTTGTGTCACACACACACACACAGCTCTCCAGATAATCTGAGGCATGTTTTAACCCCACAGTTCGCTCCAGGCTGACGGCAGCCGTCACGTTTTACATGGAAGTGTACAGGCGTGAGTCTAGAGGGGGGCGCGAGGAGCCCTAGATTTATTACAAGGCTTTGAAATGATATAAAAACTGTTTCAAGTGCTTACAAATAAGAAGTTTTCTCTCTTTGTGTGTTTATTATCGCTCATTAATAAGACAAAAATGTTCTTACTCGATTACTCGGTGATCAGTAGCTGCAGCCCTGTGCAGTCTGCCGTCGTACTCCAGACTCCACCTGTACTGAACTCAGCTGTTTTGACTGTGAGCGCTGCTGGTCCTGTGTTCACCTGAGTTCTCCTGTGGGTGTGTCCACAGACTGGATCACCTGACCCTGCTCAAAGGAGTCATCGTCCTCGAGGAGTTCTGCAAGGAGCTTGCTGCCATCGCCTTCGTCAAGCTGCCCCAGGACCAGGACTGAGTCACCTGGAACTTTGGATTACAGATCAACATGTAAACATTGGCTCACCTGCTGCAGGTGCACCTGGGAGGAAGAAGCAGATTCAGAGTCTTCAAGTGATTTTTTAAGTTCTTCTTGTATAGCGAAAAACTGGCCGATGTCTTGGTGCCGTTTCTGAGGCGACCTGAACACCTCGGCGTCACTCTGCGTTTGATTGGTCAGCACGTTTATTTATGGTTTTAGTCTTTAGCTGATTTTAAACAAACAGGAAGTGGTGTCAGAGTCCAGTTTTGAATGTGTCACATGTCAGTGAGACGTTCCCATTGGACGATCACATGGAGTGATGTCAGCACGTTACACTTAGAAACTGCGATTAAACACACTGTCAAAGCGAGCAATGCCTGTCATGTGACATGTCAGTGAATCTCTGACTGTGTGGGCGCGGTTTGATGAATGGAGCCAGGGTTAATGAGCCGTCTGATTGGCTGAACACGCATTTAAATACAGAGAAACCCTCATGGGGCCGAGTCCTCATTCATCATTAGCCCCGCCCTAAATGTTGTCAATCACCGTGCAACCATGTTGCTTAGTTTCTGGTGAAAGAGAGCAACTGTTTATCAGCTTCACTGGATGAAACTTTACTGCCTGATGGACTTCCTGCTGCTTTCACATGGCGAGTGTCACATCGAAGTCACTCCTCCCTTTGGCGGGAACACCTGTCCACATACTTTTGGTCCACTGAGCAAACAGTATGAAAAAGCTTTGAATAATTGATGATGATGATGAAGAGTTTCATGTGTGAGACAATAAAAGTGCTGACAGCCGTCTGTCGTGGTGTCCTTGAAAGTTTCACCAAAGAAAGGGTGGGTGTGTGTGTGTGTGTGTGTGTGTGTGTGTGTGTGTGTGTGTGTGTGTGTGTGTGTGTGTGTGTGTGTGAGTGAGAGTGAGAGAGAGTGTGTGTGTGAGTGAGAGAGAGTGTGTGTGTGAGTGAGAGAGAGTGTGTGTGTGAGTGAGAGAGAGTGAGTGTGTGTGTGAGTGAGAGAGAGAGAGTGTGTGTGTGAGTGAGAGAGAGAGAGTGTGTGTGTGAGTGAGAGAGAGAGAGTGTGTGTGTGAGTGAGAGAGAGAGAGTGTGTGTGTGAGTGAGAGAGAGAGAGTGTGTGTGTGAGTGAGAGAGAGAGAGTGTGTGTGTGAGTGAGAGAGAGAGAGTGTGTGTGTGAGTGAGAGAGAGAGAGTGTGTGTGTGAGTGAGAGAGAGAGAGTGTGTGTGTGAGTGAGAGAGAGAGAGTGTGTGTGTGAGTGAGAGAGAGAGAGTGTGTGTGTGTGTGAGTGAGAGAGAGAGAGTGTGTGTGTGTGTGAGTGAGAGAGAGAGAGTGTGTGTGTGTGTGAGTGAGAGAGAGAGAGTGTGTGTGTGTGTGAGTGAGAGAGAGAGAGTGTGTGTGTGTGTGAGTGAGAGAGAGAGAGTGAGTGTGTGTGAGTGAGAGAGAGAGAGTGTGTGTGTGAGTGAGAGAGAGAGAGTGTGTGTGTGTGTGTGAGAGAGAGAGAGAGAGAGTGTGTGTGTGTGTGTGTGTGTCACTGATCCCAGCGCAGATTCATCCACACAGGATTTTGTTCACCATCACTCATATTTCAGACACTGAAGTTGCTAAACTAATTACAGGTTTAAAACAATCAAAAGCACTTGATGTATTTGGTATTAACACAAATTTCCTAAAGGAACATCTGGATCTGCTCGTACGTCCAACAGCTCATGTTTTGAATATGTCTTTCAAACACTCCATTGTTCCAACAGATTGGAAAATTGCTGCAGTTACACCAATTTTCAAAGCAGGTGTGAAGACTGACATGGCTAATTATCGCCCCATAAGCATACTCCCGGTCGTATCTAAAATAGCTGAGAAGTGGGTGGTTAAACTCCTCACTGCACACCTAGAAAACACCCAACCCTCATTACATCCATTGCAGTTTGGCTTTCGGGCACATCACTCCACAGATACTGCCCTGTGTATGTTAGTGGAGAACTTGAAGAGCTTGCTGGACAAGAGTCCCTGTATTGGAGCTGTATTTTTAGATCTGAAGAAGGCTTTCGACTCTGTAAACCAGCAGATATTGTTGTCCAGATTGACTCAGTTTAATATCTCCAGTCAGGCTCTTCAGTGGTTTGCCTCATATCTCTCACACAGGAAACAGTGTGTGGTGTTGGACGGGGTTAAATCTCCATATTTAGACTGTGATACAGGGGTTCCTCAAGGATCTGTTCTTGGGCCCTTATTGTTCTCTCTTTTTATCAATAACTTACCTGAAGTCTTTCCAAATATATTTACTCAAATGTATGCGGACGATGCAGTTATATATACGCAAGCAAATAGTGTCCAGCAGGTGGCAAAAGATCTTACAGCTGCTTTAGCATTAATGCAGAGCTGGCTGGAGGACTCATGCCTAATGTTGAACACCTCAAAAACTGTCTGCATATATTTTTCAAAACGCCCCTGAAACTTGAAGCAGTCAAACGTATTCCTGGATGGAGCAGAGCTTGAATTAGCTCCAGAATTTAAATATCTTGTGGTCATTCTAGACCCAACATTATCCTTCAAGAGTCACATAAATAAAGTGTCCCAGGTACTTAAATTTAATAATCGAAATTTTAATCATATACGTAATAATTTAAATATGAATGTAGCAAAAACTTATTTTTACTCAATGATCATCTCTCATATGGACTATTGTTTGACGTCCTGGTCACTTGCTTGTCCAACAACACTTAAAACTATTGAAAACATTTATAAAAGACGTTTAAAACTACTTGACAAAAAACCGACTTCCCACCACCAAAAACAAAAATTACTGAACTTCAATAACTTAGTGAAACTTAAAAGAGTGTGTTTAATATATAAAGTCTTACACTCCCTTGCTCCACCACCACTGAAGCAGTTCATTAGGCGTAAAGAAAGCTCAGACCGGACCACTCGAGCTACAACCCACAGAGACGTGTTTATACCCCACAGACGGACAGCATTATGTCTATTTTTTTATGTTTTATGGACAACAGATGGAAATATAATAATCTGGTATGTTTACATACATTGTAATTTTTTTTACATGTATGTTCATTAACATGCACTGTCCTAAATAAAAATAAAATAAAATCTGATTGGCTCCTTGTATCCATAATCAGTAAGTAATGTGTTTCATCATCAGAGCTGCTCCTGCTGATCGTTATTGATCAGTTTTGGTTTCATTGAACAGATCATCTGCAGCGCCCCTGTCGTCCCACCGGGGAACTGCAAACTGCTGCAGGTAGTACAGGACGTCAGGCCTGGTTCTTTCACAGTAAAAGTACAGCAGTCTGAACGTGTTGTTAAATATACGTAAAAATCCTGACACAAATCCAAAAATCTGAATCTGTGACAAGAAAAGTCTGTAAACTGACAATGACAGCGAGGCAAGCAAAGGTAAGAAGCAGAGCACGTGTCACTTCCTGTCATGTCTGCAGCTCGTTGTTTCCACTAATGTGTCGTTTGCTCAGTTGAAGAAAACCCAGCGTTGAGAGGCAAAGTCACACCTGGACAGGTGCCTCAGAGAAATCAGCAGGGGGCGATATAACCCCAACCCAGCCTGCAGTAATACTGGCCAATCAGAAGCCTGAAAAAGAAGCACAGCGTGCACACCTTTGATCACACAAAATCTGTTCTAGTTCATTGTCAGAAAGCTAGCCTGGGTTTACCACCCACAGAGGTGCGAACAGCGCCTCCAGTGGGTTTTAGTCTCTGCAGCAATCCCTGCGAGCGCCCCCTACTCCAGTCGGACACGTTATGAGACAACACTGATGATCAAACCTGAAAATCTGTACCAGGTAAATGATCTGACAGAAGAACAAGCAGAGTATCGTTAATCTGGTGATTTGTGACCGAGTGCTATAATACAGATTTGAATGGCAGACAATGACTTTGTCTGAGCGCTCAGAGCTGCTGTCATAGGTGACGGCTGCAAGACTTTAGAGACTCTATCCATGGAAACATTACAGCTTCCTGTCCCGCCCAATGAAGGAGACATGAAATCAGATCAGAGAGAATGAATGTGATTGGTTGATCAGGTGTTCAGGTGTGTGTTCTGTGTTTGCAGCAGTAGGTAAGAATCCTCCCCTGCATCAGCATGGCAATGTGAACATGAATACACATGCAGTGAGACCTGCTAGAGCTATAAAGCTGGCCTTCACCTGACCAGGTGATGTGCTCAGCATCCGTTACCATGGGGATTTAGCAGGTGAAGAGCGAACACTCGCTGGCGTTAATCAACTTTCAGGACTCCGGGTCAGAACTTACAAACCTGTCTGGCTGGGGTTTTATTGTGAAGGGCTGCACCGGAAGTGTGTGGTTGCGAGCGTGCTTGGAGCCTCCCTGCAGCGGAGCAGAGAGGAGGAGGAGGAGAACGAGCTGAAGGTCACAGCTGGAGCAGCATCATCAGCATCGATCGATCCTGTGATCGATCATCGGCCGCTGATCGGTCACAGCAGCAGCGAGACACACCAGCAGCCTCCGCCTGTCTCCGCCCGCCTCTCCGCCATGGGGAACCGGGGGATGGAGGAGCTGATCCCGCTGGTGAACCGGCTGCAGGATGCCTTCTCCGCCATCGGCCAGAACTCCAGCCTCGACCTGCCGCAGATCGCGGTGGTGGGCGGTCAGAGCGCCGGCAAGAGCTCGGTGCTCGAGAACTTCGTGGGCAAGTGAGTCCCCCTGTGTGTGTGTGTGTGCGTGTGTACCTGTTTAGACATCTTTGTGGGTACTAAAAATGGGAACGTTCCTGTGCTTGTTATGGTTAGGTTCTTTTTGATGGTTCGGTAAGCAGCTGGGAAAGCTTAGAGGCTCTCATTAAGATATGAAAAAGAGAATGCGTGTGTGCCCACCTGTCTGTTTGAGCTGGGGGTGGAGATTCTTCTTCTTCTGTTCAGCCCTTTAAAACACATTCAGGTGGAGGTGTGACATTTGGTTGGAGGTGGAGTGATGTTCAGGTGGAGGTGTCACGGCGGTGGAGCAGAGTTACCGACCCGCTCATGAGCTGGTAAATGGACTGATTCTTACACAGCGCTTTTCTACGCTCAAACATGCTACACCCCCCCATCCCTCCACCAACACCCGTGCAACCACACAAGCACTTTCTTCTATGCTTTAGGTGCTAACTAGGTAACATTCGCTCTGATGGATGCATCGCAGACATACTTGTGGTTAGTATCTTGGTAAATGGCCTGTATTTATATAGCGCTTTACACATCCACCCATTCACACACACATCCACACACTGGTGATGGCAGCTACATTGTAGCCACAGCCACCCTGGGGCGCACTGACAGAGGCGAGGCTGCCGGACACTGGCGCCACCGGGCCCTCTGACCACCACCAGTAGGCAACGGGTGAAGTGTCTTGCCCAAGGACACAACGACTAAGACTGTCCAAGCCGGGGCTCGAACTGGCAACTTTCCGATTACAAGGCGAACTCCCAACTCTTGAGCCACGATCGCCCCGTATCTTGCCCGAAGATATTTGGCTGGCAGACTGGGGGAGCCTGGGATCGAACCACCAACCTTCTGATCAGTAGATGACCTGCTCTACCTTCACCTCATCATCTGCAGGATGTGTTTGTCTGTGGCGCTGATCCCAGATCACGACTCACAGAGATTATATAATTTGTCTGGCCCGAGAGCGCCTAAAGATCCCACAGCAGGACCTGGAAAACTGGAGGAAAGACATCTGGAATGCCCTGATTACCCTGTTGCTAAGAAGGTGGAAAGAGATGAATGGAAAGCCCAGAGCGTGTGAGAGGCGACAGTAATATTTCAGAAAACACTTCCTGAGATAAAATTCTGACCTACCTAAAAAGAAAAACGTCAGAAATGAGCCATGCCTCTGTTCCCAACACTCTGTTTGGCACACTTTTTCTACTCCTGCTCTGCGTGATGTCACAGAGGCTATGTCGTCATATGTCTTGATGCATCTCAATCATCCAGGGAAGTAAATCTCCAAAAGCTGATTCTGTTCATCTGGACGTAGCGTTTTGTGGGAGAAACGTTTTGTCATCATCCAGGTGACGTCTTCAGTCTCAGCTGACTGCAGGTTTCAATCTTATATACAGGACATTTGCATAATGACTGAAACCAGCCCACTGAAGGAACAAAGGGCTGGGAGGTCAGTTCCTTAATCATAATTATGCAAATTCCATGACCATTGATCACCGTTGGTGTTCCAGGGTAGGATCACAAAGCCCTCTTTTCCACTTCTTCCATGTACAAATTGGCCACGATGGGTGAAACTGGGGAGCCCACGGCACACCCATGTTTCTGCCTGTAGAACTGAGCCTTGTATGTGAAGTAGGTGGAGTGAAGACACAGTTCAAACACACTTGGTGGATGCTGAGAGTGGTCCTGCTGCTGAGGTTGGGGTCATCCTGTAATCTCTTACGGACTAACTCCAACGCTTCTGTGAATGGGATGCAAGTGAAGAGAGATGTAACATAACGAACTGACCTCCCAGCCCATTGTTTCTTCAGTGGGCTGGTTTCAGTCATTATGCAAACGTCCTGTTTATAAGATTGGGGAAACCTGCAGTCAGCTGAGACTGAAGAAGGCACTTGTAAGCTGCAGAGGAGGAGGTGGCAGCAGGGTGGAGGATCTGTGCATATAGAAACTGTGTGTGTCTCTGAGGTCTGTAGTTTGAGTCCTGCTGGAAGATGGCATGTGATTGGCTGAATATTTTTATCTTCACTCTGAGAATGGGTGGGGGGTGGGGGTGTCTCTGTCTGCATCTCTGCTCTTATTGGTTGCTTCAGGTCACATGAGTCAGGAGGCTTTTGGTCAGGGCAGCATCGTATGACAATATCAGCGTGATGTGTGTGAGCTGACTGCAGAGGACTCACACTGCAGCACACAGACACACACACACACAGACACACACACACACAGACACACACACACACACAGACACACACACACAGACACACACAGACACACAGACACACACACAGACACATACACACGCACACACACAGAGACACACACAATCACACTGTGAGGATGTCGTGACGATGCTTTTCTTCAAGCCTCTCGGAGGGATCCCATCACACAGCTCACAGTGTGTTTCATTGAATGCAGACTTGAGTGGGCCACAGTGGAACCATCTCTGTCCTGCCTCCTCTATAACACATTTCCTTCAGTTACGTAAGTGAAGGGGATGTGATGCAGCACGACAAAAGAAAACCATCCATCCCAGCGTAGCACCTCCCTCTCCCTGCCACCTCCGGGGTCCGTGAAGCCGCTTCCTGCGGGGCATCATCCAACTCGTGTGTTTGAACTCTCTTATGTCATTTAACCAGCACGTCCCTGACATCAACATGTCTTTTTCAAGGCAGAGCCAAGTTAGAAGGCACAGCATTACACTCTTCAGTCACAGACGTCTGTGTGAGCAGACCAGTGACTTCCCCTTTCTGTCACTGTTAACCAGTGAAACTGCACTTTAAACTCCAAGATATGAGAAAACGAAAGTAAATATTAGGGCTGGGCGATATATCGTGTTTTTAAATATATCGATATATTTTTTTTTATACGAGATGTGAGATGTGACAATATGTTACTGCGTTACGTTACAATTATAGTTGTGGAGCCGCAAGTTTGCCTCTCTTTCGTCCACTTTTCTCTCGACGCAACGTTACTCTGCCTTGCCTCTCCTTCACTGAACACAACTCCCCCATCACCTGCAGGTGTAATGCCTCCGGCTCTTCATAAATCACAGACGCTCAGAAAGGTTGGCTTTTCGTGGTTTATTCTGCAGAAGACATAAAAAACACTCAACATGTGTCTTCTGATGGTACCAGCAATTGTAGCTCCCTCACAGTGCAAACGCACCTTGTGTTGACAGACTTACAATTTGCTTCTTAATAAAGAAAAGTTGGAAAATAATCATTTCTCCCATTTTACAGTCTGTCACACTGAACTTGTATACAAAAAGAAATCTTATAACCCATAAAAATACATTTCACAACCGTATAAAACAAAATAACAGGATAACAGAAGTCTCAGTAAACAGTATCACCGGCTCAACATTTCCCTCTAGTGGACAAATTACGGTAGAGCACTACATTTTCGCATGCTTGAGCTTTACACACAAAATGACCGTTAACAAGCTCACGTAGCTGCAGCAGACAAAACACACTCAACATGTGTCTTCTGAAGGTACCAGCAATTGTCCATCCATCCATCCATCTTCATCCGCTTTGTCCGGGGCCGGGTCGCGGGGGCAGCAGCCTAAGCAAAGAGGCCCAGACCTCCCTCTCCCCAGCCACCTCCTCCAGCTTATCCGGGGGAATACCAAGGCGTTCCCAGGCCAGCCGAGAGATATAATCTCTCCAGCGTGTCCTGGGTCTGCCCCGGGGCCTCCTCCCGGTGGGACATGCCTGGAACACCTCACCCAGGAGGCGCCCAGGGGGCATCCTTGTCAGATGCCCGAACCACCTCAGCTGGCTCCTTTCGATGTGGAGCAGCAGCTGCTCTACTCTGAGCCCCTCCCGGATGGCCGAACTTCTCACCCTATCTCTAAGGGAGAGGCCAGCCACCCTTCGGAGGAAGCTCATTTCTGCCGCTTGTATCCGCGATCTCGTTCTTTCGGTCACTACCCACAGCTCGTGGCCATAGGTGAGGGTAGGGACGTAGATCGACCGGTAAATTGAGAGCTTCGCTTTTACACTCAGCTCCCTCTTCACCACGACGGACCGGTGCAGCGTCCGCATTACTGCAGCCGCAGCCCCAATCTGTCTGTCGATCTCCGGCTCCCTTCTCCCATCACTCGCGAACAAGACCCCGAGATACTTGAACTCCTCCACTTGGGGCAGGAACTCATCCCCGACCCGGAGTGGGCACTCCACCCTTTTCCGGCTGAGAACCATGGCCTCAGATTTGGAGGTGCTGATCCTCATTCCCGCTGCTTCACACTCGGCTGCGAACCGTTCCAGTGCGAGCTGGAGGCCCTCACCCGATGAAGCCAACAGAACCACATCATCTGCAAAAATCAGAGATGAGATTCTGAGGCCACCAAAGCGAAAGCCCTCCGCCACTTGGCTGCGCCTAGAAATCCTGTCCATATAAATTATGAACAGAACCGGAGACAAAGGGCAGCCCTGGCGGAGCCCATCACCCACCGGGAACGAGTCCGACTTATTGCCGGCAATGCGAACCAAGCTCTTGCAACGGTTGTATAGGGATCGAATGGCCCGTAGCAATGGGCCAGACACCCCATATTCCCGCAACACCTCCCACAGGACACCCCGAGGGACACGGTCGAATGCCTTCTCCAAGTCCACAAAACACATGTAGACTGGTTGGGCAAACTCCCATGCACCCTCAAGTATCCTCGAGAGGATAAAGAGCTGGTCCAGTGTTCCGCGACCAGGACGAAAACCGCATTGTTCCTCCTGTATCCGAGGTTCGACTAACGGACAAACTCTCCTTTCCAGCACCCTGGCATAGACTTTCCCAGGGAGGCTGAGGAGTGTGATCCCCCTGTAGTTGGAACACACCCTCCGGTCCCCCTTCTTAAAGATGGGGACCACCACCCCGGTCTGCCAGTCCACAGGTACTGCCCCTGATCTCCACGCAACATTGCAGAGGCGTGTCAACCAGGACAGCCCTACAACGTCCAGAGCCTTCAGGAACTCGGGGCGGACCTCATCAACACCAGGGGCTCTGCCACCAAGGAGTTGTTTAACTGCCTCAGTGACCTCGCCCCCGGAAATTGGCGGGTCATTCCCCTCATCCCCAGACTCTGCTTCCTCCTCGGAAGACGTGTCAGTGGGATTAAGGAGGTCCTCGAAGTATTCCTTCCACCGCCTGACAATTTTCTCAGTCGACGTCAGCAGCGCTCCGCCAGCACTATACACAGTGCAGGTAGAGCACCGCTTTCAACCACTGCCCGAGCCGCATTCCGCTTGGCCTGTCGATACCTGTCGGCTGCCTCCGAAGTCCCACAGGCTAACCAAGCCCGATAGGACTCCTTCTTCAGCCTGGTGGCTCCCTTCACCTCTGGTGTCCACCATTTGGTTCGGGGATTACCACCACGGCAGGCACCAACCACCTTGCGGCCGCAGCTCAATGCAGCAGCTTCGGCAATGGAGACGCTGAACATGGTCCATTCGGACTCAATGTCCCCAGTCTCCCTCGGAATGCTGTTGAAGCTCTGCCGGAGGTGTGCGTTGAAGATCCCTAACCCCTAACCCTTCTTTGATTTCTCCAGTGCCTTCAACACCATTCTTCCCTCGGTTCTAAAGGACAAGCTGGTGAACTCTGGAGTGGACCATCACCTCACTACCTGGATCCTGGACTACCTCACCGACCGACCACAGTATGTGAGGACTCAGGGCTGTGTGTCGGACAGGGTCGTCTGCAGTACGGGGGCCCCACAGGGAACGGTTCTGGCTCCGTTCCTCTTCACCATCTACACTGCAGACTTCTCCCACAATTCCACCCAGTGCTTCCTGCAGAAGTTCTCTGATGACTCTGCAATAGTCGGCCTCATCACTGATGGGGACGACAAGGAGTACAGAGGTCTGACCCAAGACTTTGTGGACTGGTGCCAGCTGAACTACCTCCAGATCAACGCCAGTAAAACCAAGGAACTGGTGGTAGACTTCCGCAGGCACAAGCATTCTCCACTGCAACCACTGAACATCCAAGGTATGGACATTGAGGCTGTGGACAGCTACAGGTACCTTGGTGTTCATCTGAACAATAGACTGGACTGGACTCATAACTCAGACGCCCTCTACAGGAAAGGGCAGAGCAGGCTGTACCTGCTGCGGAGACTCAGGTCGTTTGGAGTGGAGAGCCCACTCCTGAAGAAATTCTATGACTCTGTTGTGGCTTCTGCTATCTTTTATGGCGTGGTCTGCTGGGGCGGCAGCATAAGATAAGATAAGATAACCTTTATTAGTCCCACACGTGGGAAATTTGTTTTGTCACAGCAGGAAGTGGACAGTGCAAAAGTTATGACGCAAAAATTAGAATACAATAAGAATAAATACAGTACACAGCTGTACAGAATAGAATAAAATAATATACTATATACAGTAGAATAAAATAGAATAAAAATATACAATAAGATAAAAATAGAATACGAATGCTATATACAACTGAGTAAAAATACAACGATGCCAGAAAAGATTATTGCACTTAGTGTTATTGCACATGTGTGGATGTGTGTGTTTGTTCAGTTAAAGCATCTCTGCTGGGGACAGGAAGCGACTGAACAGGGTGATCCGAAGGGCCAGCTCTGTTCTAGGATGCCCTCTGGACCCAGTGGAGGTGGTGAGTGACAGGAGAACGGCGGCTAAGCTGTCATCCCTGTTGGACAATATCTCCCACCCCATGCAGCAGACTGTGACAGCACTGAGCAGCTCCTTCAGTGGGAGACTGCGGCACCCACGGTGTGGGACGGAGAGATTTCGCAGGTCTTTCCTCCCCACTGCTGTCAGACTCCATAATAAAGACTTTAACTGATCAAGCACACACATCCATACATATGCAATAATACTAAGTGCAATAATCCTTTCTGTCATCGTTGTATTTTTACTCAGTTGTATATAGTATTTGTATTTGTATTCTATTTTTATCTTATTGTATATTTATTTTATTTTATTCTACTGTATATAGTATTTTATTTTATTCTATTCTGTACAGTTGTGTACTGTATTTATTCTTATTGTATTCTAATTTTTGCCTCATAACTTTTGCACTGTCCACTTCCTGCTGTGACAAAACAAATTTCCCACGTGTGGGACTAATAAAGGTTATCTTATCTTATCTTACCTCTCAACCTCACGCACTAACTCAGGCTCCTTCCCACCAGAGAGGTGACATTCCATGTCCCTATTGCCAGTCTTGGCAGCCGGGGGTCAGTCCGCCAGGGCCTCCGCTCCTGGCCGCCACCCGGCACACAATGCACCCGACCCCTATGGCGCCTCCTGCGGGTGGTGGGCCTGCGGGAGGATGGGCCCATGTCTCCTCTTCGGGCTGTGCCCGGCCGGGCCCCATGGACTAAGGCCTGGCCACCAGATGCTCGCCCTCGGGCACCCTCCCCGGGCCTGGCTCCAGGGCGGGGCCCCGGTAACCCTATCCCGGGCAGGGTAAACTGTTCCCTCGGTGTCCTTTTCATAAGGGTCTTATGAATCGCTCTTTGTCTGGTCCCTCACCAGCAATTGTAGCTCCTGCAATGTAAAGCAAACGTCACAAAAAAGCGCAGAAAAACAGTAAGTCCAGCTATGCGCAGCAACCACTAGGGGGCCGGCAAAAGCTTACTGCAAAAGAGCATAGATACGGCAGAAACACTGTTTAACAGCAACCAACCTTTGTTTCAGTTACACAGTAGCGTTCTAACATCAATACAAATCTATATACACCAACATGTACAACCTATGTAACAACATTTACACCAGAAACCATAAAGATGCCAGAGCCTTTCATTACAGAACTTACCCTCACAGTGCAAATGGGCCTTGTGAGGAACAGAAGCCTTAGAAGCTTCTAAACGCCAGAGCGAGATCCGGTTGAAGGATTTTCAAAATAAAATACAACAAAGATGATAAAATTCACACTTAAAATAATAATTAAGACCAGGTAAGTACATGTTTTTCCAGATGTATTTTTAACTCTGTTATACTCAGCCCCACTGAATTTGATCAAATTTGAGCCTCAGGTACCAAAGGCACCCACACTGGTACACACCAACCAAACAGAGGTCAAAAATCACAAACACCAACTAAACGTATCCCTAAGGATGAAGTGGGATTGGAGCAGCGCTAAACTCCCAACCCAGCAACTGGCAGCAGAGTGCCCGAAATACACCCTACCAATAACCCTTTACAAGGTGTGTACCACGGCTCAACAGGGAAAAAAACAACAAAAATGCAGAGTACGTAACAGCAAGTACAAATCCCATCACTCAGGTAGACATATAAACAAAACATTTGGATCAGTCTATTCACTGGTTTGACAAGTCGCCCAAGTCTGGTTCTGATCTGGGAAGCATCCCCGGTTTGGCCATAGTCAACCTTTGGGGACTGAGCAATGGCATGAGCAACTATATCCACCGCTACCTCAGGTGTAGTAGAGCATACTTGTACACCCTCCCCACAGCTCGTAGCAATATTGACCTCTTGGGATGCCGTGCTAGAACCAGCTTGGTCAAAGTCCACTTCAACAGACAAGCCCGATGCGGCTGGCAGGACTGAATCCATGCTTGAAACATCAGTAACATCTCCCTGAGACCGGCTGGACTCCGTCAACTGCGACACCCATGCAATTGTCCTCTCTTCAGGGTCCAAAGGTTCAGAGACAACCTCCAGGTCAGCTGTCCCATCCATGGCATCGGGTGAGCAGTCACCATCAGCACCAACACAGCTCACAGCAGGGGCATTCAAATCTCCCTCCCTATACGCAGCCCACACCAGAGACTCTGAGGAGCTCACTTATCGATTGACTCTCAAAATTAGCACCCTGGTCGCTGTGCATCCTTTCCAGAAAGCCGAACACACAGAAGTACCTGTTCCAGAGAAGCCTTGCAAGCTGTTTAGCCGACTGGTCCTTGTATGGGAAGGCCTGCGCCCATCCAGTGAAGTGGTCTGTGATGACCAAGACGTCCACAGACTTGTGTGAAGCCTCAGCCGACCAAAAGTTGATGCAGACCAACTCCAACAGTCTGGACAAGGACATGCTGAGCAAAAGAGCACGACCCTCTGGTTAGATGGTCTTACTGACTACGCAGCGCTGGCATCCCCGTACATGGCCTCTCACGTCACGCCCAAGGTTCAACCTGAGAAATCTCTTTCTAGCCAGGTCTAAACTCCTGAACTGGCCCTGGTGACCAGCATCATCATGGATCCCTCTGAGGACCTCGGCCTTCAACGAGTCAGGAACCACGAACTGCAGTCGTCTGTTACCTGATATCTGGTCTCTGGAGACTCTGTACAACACACCGTTGTTGAGAACCAGCTTCTCCCAGTGGCTCAGGTATCTTTTAACAAGGACCGGGTCCCCTACCCGCTCTCTCCTTGAGGGTCTCCTGTGTCTCTCAACGTAGAAGACGACGTGGGAAAGCACGTATTCAATTGTATTCTATTGAATCTATTGTAAAAAAAAAATCAAAACAAAAGAAAACATAAACTTTCTGTTATTTCATTCCTCGGGGAGTCTTTACAGTTAACAAACATCGAGCCCCTGGGCCGTATGTTTGACACCCCTGATATAGTGAGTGAAGAAGAAACACCCAGTGCATCATGGGAATCCCCCAGCAGCCTACACCTGGCAGCATAACTAAGGGAGGATTCAGGGTCACCTGATCCAAAAAGGAAAGTTTGAATCTTAAAAGCAGAGCTAGTGTCTGTCAGCAGCCAAGGTGCAAAATTAGAGAGGGCTAAAAAAGACCCAGTCAGAGAAGCTCAGATCATAGCAGCTGTTTGAAGATATTCAGAGTTCATATTTAAACTGAAGCGGTCCAGTGATGTGTGCAATGAGTTTGATGGGACATGTGAAGAGCTGTGATCTGCAGAGTCTGACAGAGGAGGCAGCGTGCACATCAATAATATCACTATAATCAAGGTTAAGAATATAACCTGTGCACGTTTTTACTAACTGCTGACTGGTAAACCAAAACTTTTCATAATAAAGTCAAATCTAAAGTTTGCACTCAGTGCTCCGTCTGAACTTTGTTGTCCAACCGAACACTCAAATATTTATAGGATTACACACTTTCAATACAATCTCCCAGTTTATAAAAAACAATCTGTGAGTGATTTCTGGAAAACAGGATGAATTTGGTTTTATTAGCATTAATAACTAACTTTAAGCTGCACAATAAAGTCTGCAGCCACTGCAATGCAGTTTAAAGCACCTCAACAGGATGATTCAGAGTCGAGTGAGTCGGCCTACGGTACAGCGTCATCTGCAGAAAGGTGCAGATTTATTATTAATACAAATATCAAATAAATCAGCGGCGTTGTTGGGCTCAGCCTGCCCTTGGTAGGGTCTCCCAAGGACAACTGGGCCTGGTTTAAGGCCAGAACGAGTGTGAATAACACGACCTCTGAAAAAGCACTTTGGTGGTACCAAAGACACGGCTCAGCCTGTCCTTCGCAAAGTCGATCAGACAGCCAGAGGCTTACAGACATCGTTCAGAATCTAATGATCAATAAAATTATGTACAGTCGTGTCCTTTGTTACTAGCTCGTATCTTTGTTCCTCCTCTCAGGGACTTCCTCCCTCGTGGATCCGGCATCGTCACTCGGCGTCCCCTCGTGCTGCAGCTCATCAACTGTCCCACAGGTGAGACTCACAGTGCAGAGACACGTGGTTCGTCCGTGCGGTGTCTGATCTGATCGTGTGATGTATATTGATCAGAGTATGCCGAGTTCCTGCACTGCAAAGGGAAGAAGTTCACGGACTTTGATGAAGTTCGTCAGGAGATTGAAGCTGAAACGGATCGAGTGACGGGGCAGAACAAAGGCATCAGTCCGGTCCCCATCAACCTCAGAGTCTACTCCCCCAATGGTAACACACACACACACACACACACACACACACATACACACCTGTCCTGGTCCTGACTCTGCTGTCTGTCCTCAGTCCTGAACCTGACTCTGGTGGATCTTCCTGGGATGACGAAGGTCGCAGTGGGCGACCAGCCACCCGACATCGAGCACCAGATCAGAGACATGATCATGCAGTTCGTTACTAAGGAAAACTGCCTCCTATTGGCTGTTTCCCCAGCCAACTCTGACCTTGCTAACTCTGACGCCCTGAAGATCGCTAAGGAGGTTGACCCACAAGGTAAGGCTCCTGACAGCTCCACCTGCATCTTTCACCTGTACTGTTCTTTCCTGGACTAAATAAAGTGTTTCGGTAATGTCGCGCAGGTCTGAGGACCATCGGGGTCATCACCAAACTGGATCTGATGGATGAAGGGACCGACGCCAGAGACATCCTGGAGAACAAACTGCTGCCGCTACGAAGAGGTACAGATGCATGACATTACACCAAACCCTCTCACTGGTTGGTGGTCAGCTGCCTGCTCAGTCAGATTTGAAGTCACCTCAAACACTTTCATTTCAAATTTCACTCAATGTGGAGGTGAAGAGACAGAACAGGCTACAGCTGAGCAGACAGAGACAATATGAGACTTTCACTGTGTCAGGTTACATCGGGGTCGTGAATCGCAGTCAGAAAGACATCGATGGGAAGAAAGACATCACCGCAGCCCTGCAGGCCGAGAGGAAGTTCTTCCTATCTCACCCAGCTTACCGTCACCTGGCAGACCGCATGGGCACCGCCTACCTGCAGAAGATTCTCAACCAGGTAAATGCACAAGATCTCTCCCAAGTCTTCTGACTGCAAGGATTTCAAATCTGTCTTTCCACAGGGCTGGGCAGTGAGTTCTGTTAGCTTAGCACAAACACTGGCACAGCTAAAGGTCCTCACTGTATAAATACTCTTTGAATTTCCCCAGAACATTTCCAAAACACTGTCTGATTTTTGAGGAAGTTATGAGGAGCAGGATTCTGGATTTAACAGGGAGCCAATGAAGGGACGGCGATACAGGAGAAATCTGCTCCCTGTCCCTGTCAGGACTCTTGCTGCAGCATTTTGGATTAACTGCAAATGGAAGAAAGCAGTCTTACATATTTGTTTAATATGTGCATTGAAGGACATGTCCTGGTCAGAAATGACTCCAAGGTTCCTCACAGCGTTACTGGAGGCCAAGGTAATGCCATCCAGAGTAAGAATCTGGTTAGATACCATATTTCTAAGATTTTCAGGGCCGAGTACAATAACCTCAGTTTGATCTGAATTAAGAAGCAGAAAGTTAGCGGCCATCCAGGTCTTTATGTCTTCAAGACATTCCTGCAGTTTAACTCATTGGTGTGTGTTATCTGGCTTCATGGACAGATAGAGCTGGGTGTCATCTGCATAGCAGTGTAAATGTATGCTATGTCTTCTAATGATGCTACCTAAGGGAAGCATGTATAATGTAAACAGAATTGGTCCTAGCACTGAACCCTGTGGAACTCCATAATTAACCTCAGTGTGTGAAGAGGACTCTCCATTTACATGCACAAACTGGAGTCTATTAGATAGATATGATACAAACCCCTGCCTTTAATTCCACCTATGTTCTGATGTCAGTGATAAATAACAGAGCACCTCTCTGCTACCTCCAGCAACTGACCAATCACATTCGGGACACGTTGCCGGCGTTGCGCAGTAAACTGCAGAGTCAGCTGCTTTCCATCGAGAAGGAGGTGGAGGAGTACAAGAACTTCAGACCGGATGACCCGAGCCGCAAGACCAAGGCTTTGCTGCAGTAAGGACCAGCACAGATATTCACCTACGGCTCTCTTTAACACGCAGTTACAACGATTCAACGTGTCAAGATTCAACATGCATCATGCCAAGCTATGCGTTTTCTCTACACTGGTAGAGTGTAGAGAAAACGCATAGCTTGGCATGAATGATTTCACAGCATATGTTTAAGGACTAATGAACACGTCTGAGTTTACTTTGGACACACAGGGTCTACAGTATACTTACAGACTCAAGTATACACATACACACTGATATTTGGTTATCTCTTAGCAAGTTGCTCATCAAGCAGACACTTTTGGTATCAACAGGCTACCAGATGATATTTGACATCTCTTCTTGGTAGAGTTCATTTAAACTTGGTTCCTTTACACAGCCGGCTTTTAAGGTCTCCCATTTTCAACAGGGTTGAAGTCAGTTAATGTTAGCCCGCTTTATCCATTCCAGATCTAGTGTTAATGTGTGTTTGTCCCCAACTGTGTCCACGTTTCAACCCTGTAGTTACTGATTGAAGGTTACTCCATTACTTGAACAAATTTGTGTAATGTACCACTGGCACCAAACAGCACGATGCTGCCTCCACTATGCGTGCTCGCTGCTGCAGTGCTCCTGCGTTTGAAAGCCTCAGCTTTACCTCTTGGACCGATTTTAGACCCCGAGTGACCCCGAGTGCATCAAACACATCCTTTTTATCACTAACGAGATGTTAACAAGCCTCGTCATGTAAAAAGATATCGCAGAACATCTGAGGAGCTTGGAAAGAAATTTTCTTCCGAGAAGCTTCTCCAGTTCCAGACCAAAGGGTGGAGAGTCCCAGATTTTAGCCCTATGGGAGTGTCCCTTAATGAGATCGTTGACAAAATATTGACCGTAGTGCCTCATCATATGAGGCAAGGTGTGAAAACAGGTGTGGGTCATTATCAGCAGAGGCTCCAGGTGAACCCACTGTGAAACCTAGCCCCACCCTATCATGTGACTCACTGAGGTCAGATGACCCAGGATGTGAGTGGGTGTGTGAAGGATCTCAAAACTGGATTATAGATGGCAGTTGGTGTCGTAAGCCCCGCCCTCTGTTCCAGGATGGTCGTTCACAGTGGAGTAAATCTGTGTCCACTGTGAACGACCATCTTTGAACATGCGATGAGGCACATGATCAATAGTGGGTCAACGACCCTCTTGGGTCCCATTAGGACTTGAATCTGGGACTCACCATCATTAGATTTATGAGACACTATATATGTAGAAGTCGTGCTCTGCAGTGAGTCCACCCTGGAAAAGGAAGAGTTCGAAGAACTCGTTAGAAACGCCCAAAACGACATTCCTGCCTGTGACGAGCGGAAATCTCTGACCACAGTTCTATGAAGGGAGCTGAAGGAGGGGCTGTGTTGGTAAGCTAGAGAGGACCAAGGGTCGAGGTGACAGTAGAGTCACGAGTGTGATTTCAGGTGAAGGGAGCACGACTAGATGAGCCTACAGGTGTGAGATCTAAGTGTCAGATGTCGGTTGGGTATAACCAGCGCTGTACATTCACGGCAGGATGGTGCAGCAGTTCGCTGTGGACTTTGAGAAGCGCATCGAAGGGTCCGGGGATCAGGTGGACACCTACGAGCTGTCGGGAGGGGCGAAGATCAACCGCATCTTCCACGAACGCTTCCCCTTCGAACTGGTCAAGGTAACCGTTCCGCTCAGGTGACATCATCGCACCATGTGCGACATCATGCCGGTTCAGTGTGCAGCAGGACTTCCTGTGGCAGGCGAGTGATGTCATAAATGTGTTTGTGCAGCTGGAGAGTGATGAGAAGACTCTTCGTAAGGAGATCAGCTACGCCATCAAGAACATCCACGGGATAAGGTGGGTTTGTTTCTAAAGTCCTGCCTGATTGTAATATCAAACCTCGGTAAAAAATCCGTTTATTCTGTCTGCAGTACCTCCACTGTACAGCAGGGGGTGCAGTGCGCATGCTACCTGTTCATTTATTTGGGTTTGAACATTTTCTCTCGGCACGTTCTTCCTGTTTATGGATCCAGATGTATTCATGGATTATTAGCTTGTCATCTTTGAGGGCGCTGCCACTCAAAGATGTCTTCATCCGCTGAATAATCGACATTAGAGTACGAGTTTCATCCATAAACATCTGCCAATGTTATCCTGGGAACGTGTGTGTGTGTGAGACGCTGTTACAGAGAAACAGTTACACTAACTGTGCTCAGACAGCAGACGTGCGTCCCTGCAGCTTACTGTAACAAGTGCTGCATAGCTTTGATCTTTTTTCTATTCAGTTCAATTTAATTTACACAGCGCCAAATCACAACAACAGTCGCCTCAAGGTGCTTTATATTGTACAGTATATCCTATAATAATAGATACAGAGAAAATCCCAACAATCATATGACCCCCTACGAGCAAGCACTTTGGCGACAGTGGGAAGGAAAAACTCCCTTTGAACAGGAAGAACCAGGCTCAGGGAGGGGCGGGGCCATCTGCTGTGATTGGTTGGGGAGAGAGAAGGAAGACAGGATAAAAGACATGCTGTGGAAGAGAGACAGAGGTTAATGAGTGTGTGTCGCTGCGCTCGCAGAATTCTAATCCTTTAATTGTCCCACAAAGGGGGAACTTTGGTTGTATCAGCAGCAAAAACACACAAACAGACTAGAAACAGAAACACAATTTTTACATATTTACATCTTGGACAATAGCAAAGCAGAGTACTGTACAGTTATTAAAATTAGAGTACAGATAAGTGGCAAACCTAGGTTGTAGTGTGAAATGGAAAACTGAATACAGGGGTGAGTGTGAATGCGCTCACCTGTGCGCTCACCTGTGCTCAGGACGGGTCTGTTCACCCCTGACATGGCATTCGAGACGATCGTGAAGCGTCTGATCGCTCAGCTCAAAGAGCCGTGTCAGAAATGTGTCGACATGGTGATCAGCGAGCTCGTCAACACCGTCAGGCAGTGCACGCAGAAGGTACTACACATACTACGAGTACTATCATCGCACAGTACTAAGCGCTAATACACAGTACTGACTACAGTGACCTTTGACCTCCTCCTGCCTGCAGCTGGCTCAGTATCCGATGCTCAGAGAGGAGATGGAGAGGATCGTCACTCAGCACATCAGAGACCGAGAGAGCCGCTCCAAAGAGCAGGTTGGTCACATGACACCGTCGCCATCTTGGTATGATCCTGACCATCGCAGTTCAGGCACTGGAGAGTCGTGGCCTATTCCAGCTGTCATTGGGTGAGAGGCGGGGCTCACCTTAGCAGGTGGGCAGGCTGTGACAGGGCCGTCCTCTTCACCGCCACCAAGTCATAGAAGATTTGCAGGATACATGGACATCACCTGTGTCACATGCCGCTGATGGCTGTCCGTCTCCCTCCTCAGGTGATGCTGCTGATCGACATCGAGTTGGCCTACGTGAACACAAACCACGAGGACTTCATCGGCTTCGCAAAGTAAGACCCTTAAACCGACTTCCTGTCAGGCTCACCTGTATCCCTGATACACAGGTACAGGTGTGTCAGCTGTCTGATACACCACCTGAGCTGTGTGAACACTCACCTGGGGTGTGTGTGTGTGTGTCTGTGTGTGTGTGTGTGTGTGTGTGTGTGTGTGCGTGTGTCTGTGTGTGTGTGTGTGTGTGTGTGTGTGTGTGTGTGTGTGTGTGTGTGTGTGTGTGTCAGCGCTCAGCAGAAAAGCAGTCAGATGAACAAGAAGAAGGCAGCAGGAAACCAGGTGAGTGTGTGCAGGTATCCTGGGAAAGGAGGAGCAACACGATGAAGTGTGGGAGGACGCCATCTTTAACCTCTTTTTCTTCCTCTGTCTCCAACGCCTCTGTTGCCACGGCAACCAGGATGAGATCATGGTGAGTGTGTGTGTTCATGTGTAGCGTAATGGGAAGGGTGAGGGTGCACCTGTGTTGGAGCTGGTTTACTGGAAACACTGGTGTCATTGACCTGTGAAATGCAGGTTTAAAGCAACCTTTGACCTTTGATCTGGATTTGAATCCTCCTCCTGAGGTGGTTCGTGATGTTGGTCCAGGTGTTATTTGATCTTTACCTGATACCAAACGTCCAGGTTTCTGCGGAGACTGCAGCCCAACATCAGATGTTTTCACATTTTAGCGATTAGTGACATCATCAGCAGTCACATGTTTTACTGATGCCGTGCGCAGGTGATCCGTAAAGGCTGGCTCACCATCAACAACATCAGCATCATGAAGGGCGGAGCCAAAGAGTACTGGTTCGTCCTGACTGCTGAGACGCTGTCCTGGTACAAAGATGACGAGGTAACACACACTGGCACAGACACCTGCACAAACGCACACGCATGCTCACACCTGCACCGTGCAGCGCTGTGTGGCAGAGCATGTTTTTATGTACCAGCTGGTTTTGTTTGTGTGCAGAGCTTTGCCGGTGAGCCGTGCCATTACACATCAGACATGTATTTCAAAACTGTCACAATCTGCAGTACAAACCGCGGCTGGACGAGTCATTTCAACACCTCACAGTCTGCAGGAGGAAACCGTGACAAACACACACATGTAAACACGTTGTTGCTCATTTCCATCAGCAGGTTTTTTGATACCAAAGGAAGGTGTCACATGGATCCAGCACAAACCTTTTATTTCTATTTAAAGTTAAATCTAGTTAAATAAAGGTTTACTGAGAGGGCAGAAGCCCGAAAGGCTTTATGCTATTTATCTCACTGCTTTCATTGCACCTCCTACAGGAGAAAGAGAAGAAGTACATGCTGCCTGTAGACAACCTGAAACTGAAGGACATTGAGAAGAGCTTCATGTCCAGCAAACACATCTTCGCCCTGTTCAACACTGAGCACAGGTCAGTGTGATCAGCCACGTCCACACACTGAGAGGTGCTCCGAGCGTCCAGCTCCTACGCTAACGTTTAACAACGAGTTAGTTTCCATCTGAGTGTGATGTGCTGTGATCGAACCGAGAATGAAAGCGTGTGGTTAAAAATCTGAAGGTCAGCGAAGATGGAAACTAAACGGAGCGCCATTTGGACACACAGCGATGTGCCAGCTGCAGCGGCTCGAAACACATCAGCGCAGATGTTTCCGGTGAAGGAGGAGGATGTTAAACTGTTCTCAGTCAAAGTTTAGGCTCTCTGATGGCGCAGACAAACGCCGTCACGTGACAGGAAGTAGACATGGAAAATGGAGATTTGTTTTTCAGCAGCAGATGAGATATGTGTGTGTCGTTGGTTCTGATGATGATCCTGTGATTTGTGTCTGTAGGAACGTGTACAAGGACTACCGTCAGCTGGAGCTGGCCAGCGAGTCTCAGGACGAGGTCGACGGCTGGAAGGCGTCCTTCCTACGTGCTGGAGTGTACCCTGAACGCAGCGTGGTACGCCCAATTTGTACTGTGTTATAACAATATTATTACTGATGTTATTACTTATTACTGCAGTACAATTACATGTAAATACTTTATTCTGTCCTCTCCACACCCTCCATCAGGATAAAGAGAAGGTGAGTGCCTCATGATGCACTTCAGGTGGAGGTGGTGTGTGTGTGTTTAACGGTCAGCGTGTGCAGGTGGAGGTCGAGGAGTCGAGTGGCGACGGGCAGATCCACAGTCTGGACCCTCAGCTGGAGCGGCAGGTGGAGATCGTCAGGAACCTGGTGGACTCGTACCTTGCCATCATCCACCGTACCATCAGGGACCTGATCCCCAAGACCATCATGCACCTAATGGTCAACAATGTACGACACACACACACACACACACACACACACACACACACACGTGTCTATATATACACATTACACATGCATACACAAAGCTGTGTAAACCAACTATAAATAACGAATCTAAACTTATATACATAAAATACAGAAATGAATGAGGTGGAATGAATACTACAAAGTGTACATAAGGTGCAGCTGCAGTCTGGCAGTGGGAGCAGTGTGACAGGTCAACTGTTAAGAAGGGAGATGGCGAGGGGAAAGAAACTGTTCCTGTATCGGGTGGTCCTGGTCTGCAGGCTTCTGTACCGTCTGCCAGAGGGCAGCAGATCAAAAAGTCTGTGTGCAGGGTGTGAGGGGTCTGCGATGATTTTCCCTGCCCGTTTCCTGGTTCTTGAGAGGTACAGATCCTGGATGGAGGGCAGGGGGGCGCTGCACAAGGCCGTACAGGAAGTCATATTGTGAGTCACGTGACCTCCTCTCTGCTCCTCAGACGAAGGACTTCATCCACGCTGACCTGCTGGCTCAGCTGTACTCTTGTGGAGACCAGAACACCCTGATGGAGGAGTCCCAGGAACAGGTGAGGCAGCAGGTGGAGGTGGGAGGGGCTCGGGTTTTAAGCCAATCAGACTCAGACTCTGCTTCTTCCTGCTCTCGTCCAGGCTCAGCACCGCGATGAGATGCTCAGGATGTACCACGCGCTGCGCGAGGGCCTCAGCATCATCGGTGACATCAGCACCTCCACCATCACCACAGCGATGCCTCCGCCTGTTGACGACTCGTGGCTGCAGGTGACGGGGATGCCGTCAGGACGCAGGTATGCCGCTAACAGATGGGCCGTGCTGCGTAACAGACCATGGGCGGCATCGCTGACACTCGGCTGGTCTCTGCAGGTCCCCCATGTCCAGTCCGACCCCCCAGCGCCGGGCCCCTCCTGGCCCTCCTCGTCCAGGTGGTCGTGCCGCCCCGGGTCCCCCCTCCCGTCCGGCGGTGTCACCTGATCCTGGACCCCCACCCTCTATTCCCTCACGACCCAACAGAGCGCCACCACCTGGAGTTCCCAGGTAACGCTCCTCCTAATCCATGTTTATAACAGGAAACCTGAGGTCACAGAGGTCAGGTGATCAGCAGCACGGTCACAGGCTCCTAGCGTGTGCTGAGTTCAAATGCAGTCAGGACAGGTGAGTTTCTGGAGGCAGACTGTACATAAAAGATGAAAGGAGCCTGTGATGTCACATGGTCTCTCACAGTAACGTCACAGCAGCAGTGTTATTGGCCATGTCATTAAAAAAGCTCCGGCAGCACGCACACGGTCCACAGGTCCAGTTCAGGGACATGAGCTGAGCTGAAGCCCAGCAGACAGCCATCAGCTGCAGCCACCTGTTTCATCATCCACCTGTCAGTCAAAGAGGCCACGCCCCTAATAATGGAAACTTTAATCCAGGTGCGTAATAACGTATCCTCCAATAAATGATCCACAGACACCAAACACGTAAAGTTTTACATGGAAATCTGTGGGACTGACTCACTGCTGCTTCGGCTGGATGGTGGAGGAACTGCAGGTGTTGGTTGACGGGTGTGTGTGACAGTGTAAGACGGTCTCAGCGTGCAGTGTACAGGAGCATCAAACAGATGACTGTATCCTGGAATGCTGTTTCTAAACTGTACCATGAACATCCAGATGTTTCCAGGGATTGTCATCAGTGTGTGCAGCTGGCTTCAGCAGAGCTACAGTAAAAGACATCAGTCGTTAAAAAGAGCATTACCTGTGAAAGTGTTTGAACCTGAAGCAGAGAGTTTGTGTTTGTGTGACCCGGATGATGTTTTATCAAAAACTAGCTGAGAGCAACTTTCTTCTTCGTTGGTACTGTAGAACAAAAAGCAGCGATCAACAAACAACCTGCACAGACATGAAAAAGAAAGACTGTCTTTCTTTCCTCAGACTCTCCGTCCCCACCTGTGTGTCTGTTAGCCCAGCATGAGGTCTGCGCACCTGCCCACTCCCACACAGCCCACGGAGCCATGTCTGTCTGTCCTCCTGTCTGTCTGTCCTCCTGTCTGTGCGTGTCTGTGCGTGTGTGTGTGTCTGTGTGTGTGTGTGTGTGTCTGTGTGTGTTTTCCTGTCTTTCTGTCCGTTCGTCTCTTGTGTTTGTGTGATCCTGTTCTAACAGTACCTTTCAGAGGTGTTTGACAGTTTCTTATGATTTTCTATGTTTTTGCATAAATTTGATGTAAAAAGGAAAATAACAAAGTAAACACATACGACAATAAGTGCCAGGACTCAGTCTATTCACACCTACAGGCCAGTGGACACTCTGTCAATGATGATCTGTTAGCTCTTTCAAGGATGTTTGATATAAAGGAAGGTTGGAGATTGGCCTGTAATTAGCTAAGACTGCTGGGTCTAGAGATGCTTTTTGAGTAAAGGTTTAACTACAGCCAGCTTGAAGGCCTGTGGTACATAGCTGATCATTAGAGATAGGTTGATCATATTTAAGATCGAAGAATTAATTAATGGCAGGACTTCTTTGAGCAGTTTTGTAGGAATGGGGTCTAAAAGACAGGTTGATGGTTTGGAGGAAGTAATTATTGAAGTTAACTCAGAAAGATCAGTTGGAGAAAAAGAGTCTAACTTAACATCAATGGTACTAAGAGTAGCTGTAGATAATATTACATCTGTGGGATGATTATTGGTAATTTTTTCTCTAATGATAAAAATTTTATTTGTGAAGAAGTTCATGAAGTCATTACTAGTTAACGTTAAAGGGATGGTTGGCTCAACAGAGCTCTGACTGTTTGTCAGCCTGGCTACAGAGCTGAAGAGAAACCTGGGGTTGTTCTTATTTTCTTCAATCAGTGATGAATAGTAAGATGTTCTGGCTTTGTGGAGGGCTTTCTTATAAAGCAGCAAACTATTTCTCCAGGCTAAATGATGATCCTCTAAATTTGTGACACGCCATTTCCTCTCCAGATTACGAGTCATCTGCTTTAGGCTACGTGTTTGAGAATTATACCATGGAGTCAGGTACTTCTGATTAGAGACCTTAGTTTTCACAGGAGCTACAGTATCCAGAGTCGTACGTAGTGAGGAGGTGAAATTATTAACAAGATAATCGACCTCTGTTGGAGCAGCGTTCAGGTAGCTGCTCTGCTCTGTGTTGGTACAGGGCATTGAAGATGATAACAGTGGGTGGATTATATTCTTAAACTTAGTTACAGTGCTTTCAGAAAGACATCTACTGTGATAAAGTCTACTCTCCACCGCTGTGTAATCAATTATTGTAAATGTAAATGTTATCAGGAAATGATCAGACAGCAGAGGGTTTTCAGGAAACACTGTTAAATGTTCAGGTTCGATGCCATATGTTAAAACAAGATCTAGAGTGTGATTAAAGTGGTGGGTGGGTTCTTTTACATTTTGAGAGAAGCCAATTGAGTCTAATAACAGATTAAATGCCATGTTGAGGCTGTCGTTTTTAGCATCTACATGGATGTTAAAATCACCCACAATAATTATTTTATCTGAGCTCAGAACTGAATTAGATATAAAGTCTGAGAAATCAGACAAACTCTGTGTAAGGCCCAGGTGGACGATAGATGATAACAAGTAAGACTGGTTTCTGAGTTTCACAGCTGGGGTGGACGAGGCTAAGCATCAGGCTTTCAAATGAATTAAAAGTCTGTCTGGGTCTTTGGTTGATTAATAGGCTGGTGTGAAAAATTGCTGCCACACCTCCCCCTCGGCCTGTGCTTCGAGGTTTCTGGTAGTTAGAATGACTCGGGGGTGTTGATTCATTTAAACTAACATAATCATCCGGCTGCAACAGACTGAATAATGTCTGAGCTGCCCCTGCCAGAGGGATCGTAACGGTTCCAGCTAGTTCTGGTCCTCACTGATACCCACAGAGCATGTGTGGCTGAAATAGGACGTGTTAGCAGTCCAGTACAGGACGCGGGAGCCTCACTCATGTTGGATCAGTTTAGTGAATGAGTGATAGTCACCACTGTTTGGTTCTATGTTTGGACTTTTAGAAAATTTGATCAGATTTATGCAGAAATGTTGAAACATACTCACAAACCTTCAGTGTTTGGGAGGAATCTCTCAGCGTCAGAGCAGGTAGCTCCGCCTCCCTCATGTTGACCATATTTGGTTATTCTTTCAGAATCTCTATCAGTGACCAGTGAGGAGTTCACCAATGGTACGTCAGATGTCTGTGTGATGTTACTGTTTCCACCCTGTGTGTTTGTCTCATCGCCCAATCAAACTGTTGCGCTCACCGTGTGGTACCGCCCATTTTCCTAGCATCAGTGTGACTACCAGCTCCATCGGCCCGTGACTGACTGTCTGTCTCTCTGTCTGTCTGTCTGTCTCCAGTCGGAGGGCTCCTGCATCTCCATCCCGACCATCCAGACCAGCCTCTGACTCCGCCCCCTGACAGTCACACACACAAGCATACGAAACACGTGACCCGTGTGAAACGGCCGTTCCATCAGTGCTCCATATGTGGTTTCACAGCATGGACACTTTACTCAGATTTCCCTTTGGTCACATGCTGCACCAGACCAGCTCTGACTGGTTCAAACCTCAGACTTATTCCAACCTGCTTAAACTGGTTCTAACTGGTTCTAATTCCAGCTTGATATTGATGGATGGGTTACTGGTACCAGCAGGATGATCCGAGCGGGTCCTGATGGTTTTTGTTTTAAACTCGGCTTCAGTGGTTCACAGTAGTTCTAACTCAGCCATATTTGAATGGACTGCTTTCCAAACCTGCTCCTTGTTTGGGTCCATCTACTGGTTTCACTGGTTCCTGCCAGTTGTTCCGATATACCGGTACCAACTGGTTCTTGAGAAATCCAGCCCTGATGTAGACCGGGCTGGTTGGTTTGAACAGACTGGTTGCCCAACATGCTAGTACCAGCTGTTTTAGCCAGTTCTGGTTGGCTCCGGTAAGTTTCAGCAACTGGTTTCTTTACATCTAACAAGTTTCTGCTGGTTCTAGTCTGTTGGATCTTCTAACTGGTTTAAATGTATAAGCTGCTCACCGAACGCCCTGCTTATTGGTACCATCTGGTTCCATCAAGATCTACCGTGATCATGAGGATCACTGCTGGTTCTAGCCAGTTCTGTTTGTACTCATGTGACCTCTGACCCCTGTACCAGTTGGCCTTTCTCCTCATTTACTCTTCTCCTCTTTTGTTTTCTGTCATTTTTTTCCCAGTCGTCCCAGTAAAGGTAGCCCCGCCCACGGAGAGAGTCCCCAGTCTTCGATTGAGGGTTAAGCTGAACGGAGTGTGTGTTTGTGTCTCACTGAAGCTGTGTTACTGTGAACCTTCCTAGTAATAAACATATTGATTATTATCAGCACTTATTCTGACTGTATAGCAGCTGATCAGCAATACATTGTGTGTAAATATGACGTTCGGTCACGCCGCAGACAGAAACATGTGACCTCAGCAGGTCGGTCAGTACTGTAGACGACTCCGGAGGAGACGAGGCGAGGAGGAGGTCTCTGCTCTGAATGTCCCGGCTGAGATCATCTTCATGTTCACTTCCTGTTCTGATCCATGGTGCCGTTTCTTTACAGTGTAAAGTTTACAGTTTTAACTTGTGTATTTATCTATTTATTGTATTATTTATTTTACTCTGCTGGAATTCCACGTTTGTTTCTGCTGGCGTCTGTCCTTCCACCTGTAGCTGCACTGAACATGTGACATGTGTGGATCACCATGCACCATCCTCTAAGCACAAACATAGGCTGAAACCAGCTGTACACAGGCCTCGTGAACGGTCATGTAACTGGCTCAGTTTGTGCGTTTGTAACTGTCAAAGTTATGGACAGTACTGAATCCAGATGTTTCCAGAGATGGGCTGTGACCTCTCAGCTGGATCCAGGGACTCAATCAGTCTGTGCTCAGACTTTATGAGCGGTTCAGCAAAGACGGTGTAACAGATGGACGTAGCTGCCGTGATGTTTTATATTTTTGAATGCCAGTATGAAGCCATGAGACGAGCTTCTCTCACCATGGCCATCTCAGTGTGTTGACACATGTGTGACGATTGAGGGGTGGAGCCAAGAGGCCCGATGAGTTTTTCAGAAACATACAACGATCAAAATGTTTGAAATTGACTCGATCTGTTATTGGGTTCGAACTGAGACGAGCAGCAGGGACCAAAAACTCACCAGGAAGTGTTAACAGAGGTCACGGCCAGGGTGGTTTTTCAGACTTCTGTGGGACTGGCAAGTCTACCACAGCTAATGCCCCCTGGTGGCCATTACAAAGATTGCAGCTTTAGTGCGTCACGTTTCAGACCCAGAAGCTATGTCCATCTTTTATACCGTCTTTAAGGTGGGATAGTTAGCTGTGAGTTAGCTAGAATAAAGGTAGCTTAAGGTCAAATTTGATCCCTCCACAAATCAAATCCTGCTGATGCGGTTTCCGTTAAAGGTCAAATTCGGTCCGATATCCTGAACCCTTCACATAGTAATCGGGCTGTTAGAGGTAGAGAGCTGTTATCACATCTACATCAGAGAGAGAAAAGATTGAAAAGCAGCACAGTGCTCGCTGAGCTCACCCACCTTCAGCTAACCGTCCCGTCTTACCTCTGATCTACATCTGTTCCACAAATGTTTGTCCAGTGTAGCTATTGCATGGACCACGAAGCTACCAGCTGGTTCCAAATGGATCGTTGTGGTTCCTCCTTCCCTTTCCTGGTTCCAGCTGGTTCTACCTCTTCATCTAACGCCAGCAGGGTTGACATGTTTTTTGTTCTTCTTCATTTCCTCATTGGTTTACCGTGAGCTTCCTCTGATGTGAAGATCAGAGGAAACTGTGACTGAAGCGATGAGGAGATAATGTTTGTGGAGGTGGCCCGGTTTCTCTGGAGGTGGGGTTGGTTTTGTGCTGCTCATGCGAGCAAAGTGTCAAGTGATCGTGTTTCCTGTTTGGATGTACCAGCTGATCTCCTCACTGTGTTGTGTTTGTTCTTCATGTTGTGGTGATTTTGTAGAGTTAGTTAAGCTCCGAGCAGCGTTCAGCGCCGCCACCGCCGCGGGGCATTAGCTGTGCCGTGTCGTCGTTGTCTACATTAACGTCTGCATGCTTGTCGTATGAGTTTATCAATCAGTAAAGTGTTACACTTTGCTCTGCAGCGGCACACTCCACACACCTCGGCCCCTCCCACACCTGTGCTTGTGCATAGTTACCTGTGTATGCTCTCAATATGAATCTATGTGCAGCGAATATGACGATATAGAAATGTACCATATATATGTGAGCAAAAAGCTAAACTAAATATGCAGCGGCCAACACTGTAGTGTGTGTGTGTGTGTGTGTACAAAAGAGAGTGTGTGTGTGTGTAGATCTGTTGTGTATTAGTGTCATGTGATCAGGGCCCAAACAGATATGAATAAAGTTTGTGTGAATGAAGATGACTTTGACTCTTTGTCACCCACTCACCTCCTGACACCATCATCAGTCACATGACATGTCACATGACCTCTTGATATGGGGTTTTCTACTTGATATGTTTCTCTTTCTCGCTCTGTCTCTAATTCATCCTAGCTAACATACATCAACATCCTGTTATCATCGAAGCTATGAGTTGTGTTAGGAAGCTAACGTCAGTTAATCACATTTTTGAGGGGTCTAATAATGACCTATGACAGTTGTGCATCCACAGTCTGTATCACTGTATCTGAACTATAATTGGCTCAATTCAGACATTTAGTCATGTGGACTATCATTGTCTCCTGGTAAACCATAAATTCAAAATGTTTACATTTCCTCTACCGTGAACTACAGATCAATGAGGCTGTGTCCCAATTCAGGGCCTGCAGCCTCAGAGTCTACAACGGTCACGTACTCAAAGACTGCTAAAGCCGGAAGTGAAATGGGACGGTCTAGCCTCCATCACGCTGCCCAGGTTGCCTAGCAACCATGATACTAACCGCTGGAAACGTTTCATACAGCTTTGTGTGACAGAAATGACGGAGAAAATCGTTTGTCCATTTGTTTGTTTGTTTTACATGAGCTTTGTGTGATTAGTTGAGTATCTGAGACCACAGGACTGTGAAACATGATTGTTGGGTTTCATTTCTGTACTGAACAGTCATATAAGATTAGCTAGTAAATAACAATTAGCTGATGTTGTTCATGAGACTAAAATCATCTCACTGTGGTAAGGTAAATATAATATGGCCAATATTATAGTTAGTATATTAATCATTATTAGTTATTACAGCAGTGAGCTTGAACTCTGTGTCAAAGATTCAAGTTGCAGTTATTTATATTTCCTGTCACCTTAAATCTTCACTCAAACACAAGCATCTGTGACAGTGTGTATATAGATGTTTTATATATAGGAGACAAATATTGTTCTTTTAATATGTTGGCATTACTAAATTTGGCTCAATGCTTACATATATGTGTAAAAAGCAAATGTAGGAGCTGTGATAACTGTGTCTGATAGAATGAAGAGTAGACTGATATATGAAATGTTCCTTTATTGGGTGAGAAAATCAGACCATGTCATAACTGCTGTAAGTCACACAGAATAGACATCAGAGCCTTAAACAGGCTGACGTCTGCTAAATGGGTCAAACTGGGCAGAAAGTCTACAAACACATAACATCCTTATAGAATATGATGTAACACTATAGATCAACTTAGCTCAGAATATATAAAGCATATAAACAGTTACAGCAATATGATGCAACAAACACAGCAGCTACTGATCCAAAATACTCAAAGCTTCATAGAACTGAAACCAACATTTATTTTAGCTCTATTCTGCTGCTGATACAGACTTTAGGTTTCTGAACATTAACCTTGTTGCTGCCTTTCATAGTGTGTAACTTGAAGGCCCTGAGTACTTTCTCCCACACTGGAAACACTGGGATGATCACATTATTTGAACATTACCTAATAAGACTGATTCAGCACAGACAGTTAGTTATGTTAAACTTTTCTAGCAGTCCTGGAACAGGTTGGCTACTGAAGCATGTTTTAACCGAAACATGTTTTTACTGAAACAGGTTTGTTATTGAAACAGGTTTTTACTGAAACATGTTTTTACTGAAACAGGTTTTTACTGAAACAGGTTTGTTATTGAAACACGTTTTTACTGAAACATGTTTTTATTTTTACTGAAACAGGTTTGTTATTGAAACAGGTTTTTACTGAAACAGGTTTTTACTGAAACAGGTTTTTACTGAAACAGGTTTGTTATTGAAACAGGTTTTTACTGAAACAGGTTTGTTATTGAAACAGGTTTTTACTGAAACAGGTTTTTACTGAAACAGGTTTGTTATTGAAACACGTTTTTACTGAAACATGTTTTTATTTTTACTGAAACAGGTTTGTTATTGAAACAGGTTTTTACTGAAACAGGTTTTTACTGAAACAGGTTTTTACTGAAACAGGTTTGTTATTGAAACAGGTTTTTACTGAAACAGGTTTGTTATTGAAACAGGTTTTTACTGAAACAGGTTTTTACTGAAACAGGTTTGTTATTGAAACAGGTTTTTACTGAAACAGGTTTTTACTGAAACAGGTTTGTTATTGAAACAGGTTTTTACTGAAACAGGTTTTTACTGAAACAGGTTTTTACTGAAACAGGTTTGTTATTGAAACAGGTTTTTACTGAAACAGGTTTGTTATTGAAACAGGTTTTTACTGAAACAGGTTTTTACTGAAACAGGTTTGTTATTGAAACAGGTTTTTACTGAAACAGGTTTTTACTGAAACAGGTTTGTTATTGAAACAGGTTTTTACTGAAACAGGTTTTTACTGAAACACGTTTTTACTGAAACAGGTTTGTTATTGAAAGACGTTTTAACCGAAACATGTTTTTACTGAAACAGGTTTGTTATTGAAACACGTTTTTACTGAAACATGTTTTTACTGAAACATGTTTTTACTGAAACACGTTTTTACTGAAACATGTTTTTACTGAAAAATGTTTTTACTGAAACAGGTTTGTTATTGAAACACGTTTTTACTGAAACATGTTTTTACTGAAACAGGTTTGTTATTGAAACAGGTTTTTACTGAAACAGGTTTGTTTTTGAAACACGTTTTTACTGAAACATGTTTTTATTTTTTACTGAAACAGGTTTGTTATTGAAATAGGTTTTTACTGAAAGAGGCTGGCTACTGAAGCAAGTTTTTACTGAAAGATGTTGTTACGGCCCTGGTCATAATGTGTCTTGGTGGCTGTTTCTTGTGTCTGTGTCTTTAAGTCTCTGCAGGTCCCTGATTGGATAAGCTGACGGCTGCTGATTGGTCCCCTGATCATGTGGTTGCTTTGAAAATCTGTTACCAGCAGTTGAGCCACTGACAGCAGCAGCAGACCTGACCCTGGTTTCCAAAACCTGTATCATTCTGTTTGAGCTTCTCGTGACTTACCGAGCTTTGTATATAGCGTGTACATTAGTTTTCACTTGTAAATAGCACTGAAACAGAAGGGGTGAGCTGCCTTATTATTTTTCCTTGTACTGTTTTCTCCTGTTTATTTTAGTTAGGTAGTTAGGTGTAGCGCTTGTCTTTTGTTTGGTTTTTGTTTCACATAGGGTTTTAGACAACACCTCCTTTCCTGACTTAGCTTATTTTGTTTGTTATTTTGGCCTTTGTTCACCCCGGAGCTTCTTTTTCAGTGTAGACAAATAAACCACCGTTCACTAAGAAATTGTTTTTTCTGTGTATGGTTTTGGGGACCAGGGCGGGGTCACTTCCTTCTTTAACTCTTATGCTACGTTCCTGTACACCTAGACTGGGGCGTAACATAAAGTGGGGGCTCGTCCGCTCTTTTCTTTTGCCATTCTTTTTGCTCATTGTATTTTTTAGGTTGCCTACAGTTTTTGGTTGGCAGTTTTCTTGTAGTGTTGGGGGTAGACTAGCCGCAATGACTTTTGACATGGATGATTTTGCACTGCAACCCACCATGGATAAGTTGGATCAATGCACAAAGGCAGATTTGTTGTTGGTGGCAAAGTTGTTTAATGTTAGTGAACCTTTGAATACTAAAAAGCTAGAAACTAAGCAGTGTCTGACAGCACAGCTGTTGGATAAAGGGGTTAATTACGAAGTTGAAACCTCGGCCGATTGATGCGACTGGAGGTTTGGTGGTGGATGTGGGAGCAGAAGCTGCTGCAACAACCCGTTCTCACTCCCAAAGCGTAACATTTTACGCTAGGTGACAAATCGTCACCATATTACGTTTTCGGCTACCCACCACGTTCCTAAATGACGACCTCGGAAAAATAGGAAATATGAGAACCGTCTGGACTGAACCTACACATGTTCGCTCTTTTTCTTCAAATCGCTTAGAAACACGCTATTTAACATCATTAAAGTCCTGGTTAAGGTCAGGAATAAGGTTATGGTCAGGGCTAGGGATAAGGTTAGGTTTAGGGCTGAAATACAGGGCTGGAACGTCTACTACCGCGGGAGCGTCATTGCACTGGATTCCAGCAATAACCCGCCGCGTACCATAAGAACGCCGAAGGTCTCCTTTCGCGTTCCTCAGGAACGCCGCGGGACGTGACAAAACGTCGACATGTTACGCCTCGGGAGTGAGAACGCTCTGGCTGCAACCATACCACAAGCTGCCAGTGGACGGGTGACACCAGGGGCAGAGGCTCCTGCTGCCATTCAGGTCCCAAATGTTAGCCCAGCCGGACAATTTCAACATCTTAGGCTCGCCCTTCGCCTGAAAGAGGTGGAGCTTGAGGCTAAAGCCAAAGAAGTTGAGCTTATGCATCTCCGTATAAGGGCTATGGAGCTGGATCCCTCCTGACAACGTAATGTTACCTCTATTACAGTGAGTAAAATTGTCAGTAAAACTTGTGATTCATTCTCCTCTGACCAGTTTGATGCAAGCAAGCAGATTGCTTTAGTGCCACCTTTCAGAGAAAGTGAGGTTGACTCTTACTATAATGCCTTTAAACGCATCGCAACCACTTTAAAATGGCCCAAGGATGTGTGGAGTTTGTTGCTGCAGTGTAAATTGGTGGGGAAAGCACAGGAAGTGTGTGCAAGCTTATCCATTGATGACAGTCTGGATTATGAAATTGTGAAATCCACTATTTTAAGGGCTTATGAGCTAGTTCCTGAGACAATTCACCAGAGGTTTTGGTCATGTGAAAAATCTGCCAACCAAACACATGTAGAGTTTGCCAGGGAGAAGACTCTCTTGTTTGATAAGTGGTTAGCTGCAAGTAAAGTGAAGGACTTTGCTCAGCTAAGAGAATTGGTTCTGTTGGAAGAATTCAAAACGCGTCTTCCAGAAAGTGTTGTTGTGCATCTCAATGAGCAAAAGGTGGATTTGTTGTCTAAAGCTGCTGTTCTCGCAGATGAGTTTGTGTTGACCCATCGTGCTACGTTTTCAGCTGTGTGCCGTGAATGTGCTCCGTTGTCTAAACCTGCGAGGAGTTTGAGGGTTTCTCCTAAGCGTCAAACACGCCCTGATCCGGTTCCCATGACCGTCCGACAATGCTTTTATTGCCATGATACTGGCCATCTCATTGCCAAATGTCCGTCACTTCATCGCAAAGAGCAAACTCAAACATCGAAAAAACCAAAAAGTGTTGGTTTCGTTCGGTTGGTCTCTACTCCTAATCCCGTCAGTGATGAACCAGGAAATGACGGTCTTGACAGCAGTTACTGACCTTTCATTTCAAAAGGGTTCGTCTCACTGACTGGGAAAGAGGAGGATGGTGTGCCAATTGTAATTTTGTGTGACACTGGGGCTGCCCAGTCTCTCATTTTGGAAAGCGCGCTGCCTTTTTCTAGTAATTCATTTTGTGGTGCTGATGCTCTTATGTGGGGAGTGAAAATGAGTGTGTTACGAGCTCCGCTGCACAGTTTTCCTACAGTCACCTCTCTTTTCGGGCCCGGTAACAGTGGGGGTGCTCGCTTGCCCGTGGAGGGGGTTACTGTGATTCTGGGGAATGATCTAGCCAACAGGAAAGTTTTCCCAATCCCTGAGGTAATTGAAAAGCCCGCCGATGATTCTGTTTTTGTTTCTGAATGTGCAGCTGACAGTCTGCCCTCTGTTTTTCCTGCTTGTGTTGTCACGTGCGCCCACAAGCACAAATACGGTGATGTTGACTTGTCTGATTCTTTTCTATGTTCTAAAGCTGTTCCTGAGAAAGCTGAACTGCCTGTGGAAAAAGCTGAAAAATGTGTGTCTGACAGCCTGCTACCTGCTACACCTGACCTGTCTTTTGAGATAAACAGAACAGATTTTGTTCATGTGCAACAGAATGATCCAACTCAACCCAACCCAAATGAGCCAAATGTTTACGATCAGAATCCCCGTGTCTACAGCATTGAAAATGACGTGTTAATGCGCAAATGGCATCCTCCCTCATCTAGTGATCTTAGCTGGAATGTATCTCAACAGGTAGTTGTTACCATCGTATTCTGCGTCACTTTTTCTGGCCAGGTTTGAAGTCTGATGTAACTAAGTACTGCCGTTCTTGCCACATTTGCCAGGTCAGTGGAAAACACATAATCATCGATTGTGTAGGTCCGCTTCCAAAAACAAAGTCAGATCATCAGTACAATTCAATTCAGTTCAATTCAATTTTATTTATATAGCGCCAAATCACAACAAAAGTCGCCTCAAGGCGCTTCATAGATACAGAGAAAAGCCCAACAATCATATGACCCCCTATGAGCAAGCACTTTGGCGACAGTGGGAAGGAAAAACTCCCTTTTAACAGGAAGAAACCTCCAACAGAACCAGGCTCAGGGAGGGGCGGGGCCATCGACTGTGATTGGTTGGGGTGAGAGAAATTAGAGAGGATAAAGACATGCTGTGGAAGAGAGACAGAAGTTAATAACAACTATGACTCAATGCAGAGAGGTCTGTTAACACATAGTGAGTGAAGAAGAAACACCCAGTGCATCATGGGAATCCCCCAGCAGCCTACATCTATTGCAGCATAACTAAGGGAGGATTCAGGGTCACCTGGTCCAGCCCTAACTATATGCTTTACCAAAAAGGAAAGTTTGAAGCCTAATCTTGAAAGTAGAGATAGTGTCTGTCTCCTGAATCCAAACTGGAAGCTGGTTCCACAGAAGAGGGGCCTGAAAACTGAAGGCTCTGCCTCCCATTCTACTTTTAAATACTCTAGGAACAACAAGTAGGCCTGCAGAGCGAGAGCGAAGTGCTCTAATAGGGTGATATGGTACTACAAGGTCATTAAGATAAGATGGGGCCTGATTATTTAAGACCTTGTATGTGAGGAGCAGGATTTAGAATTCTGGATTTAACAGGAAGCCAAAACAGGAGAAATCTGCTCTCTCTTTCTAGTCCCTGTCAGGACTCTTGCTGCAGCATTTTGGATTAGCTGAAGGCTTTTCAGCGAGTACATCTTGACTTTGATGTGCGCCGTCACACGCTTCCCTGAGGCTATTCCGCTACAGTCAAAGCTGTTGTCAGAGCCTCAGTGAACTTTTTCTCTGCTTTCGGTTTGCCTAGATCAGTTCAAACGGACCAAGGGTCAAACTTCATGTCCAAGATTTTTGCTCAGATCTTAAAATTGCTTGGCATAAAGCATCAAAACTCCAGTGCGTATCATCTCGAATCACAGGGTGCGCTTGAGCGTTTCCACCAAACATTTAAAGCTATGATGAGGAAGTTCTGCCTCGAGTCAGAAAGAGAGTGGGACGAGGGTGTGCCACTTCTTCCAGCGGTGAGAGAGAGTGTGAGTCCACGGGTTTCAGTCCTGCAGAGCTGGTGTTTGGACACACAGTGCGTGGTCCTCTGCGGCTGCTTAAAGAGAAATATCTGTCCGGCACAGCTACCCCCGAGCAGTACGTACTAGATGAACCTCCAGCTGAACGTCGGCAAGACCAAGGAGCTGGTGGTGGACTTCAGAAGGGGTCAGCACAGAGACTACAAGCCCATTATCATCAATGGAGCTCCAGTGGAGAGGGTGCAGTCCTTCAAGTATCTTGGTGTCCACATCTCCTCAGACCTGACATGGGGTGCCCACATTCAGGTCCAGACCAAAAAGGCTAGGCAGCGCCTGTATCACCTACGACAACTGAGGAAGTTCAGGGTCTCTCCAAAGATCCTCAGGATTTTCTATACAGGCACTGTGGAGAGCATCCTCACACAGAACATGACATCGTGGTTCGGGAACAGCTGTGTGAAGGACCAAAAAGCTCTCCAGAGAGTGATCCGTACAGCAGAACGCTGCTGCAGGATTGCTCTCCCCCCGCTTCAGGACACCTACACCAGGAGATGCCGGACTAGAGCAGCGCAGATACTGAAGGACCCGTCCCATCCTGGCAACAAACTGTTCCAACTTCTGCAATCTGGTAGAAGGTTCCGCATCTTCCGGGCAAGGACAGAGAGACTCAAGAGGAGCTTCTATCCCCAAGCCATCCGTGCCCTAAACACACACACCCGCCCTCTCACATCATCTATAATTGACTGAGACAGGACTCTTCCAGACACTAAACCAAGGCACAATGTACATTTCAATTCCTTTAATTTTAAATATGTTTATATTGTCTATCCTGTAAAATAGTCAGATGTCTATTCATATTAATGTACAGAATTCACCTGCTTGCTGCTACTACTGCACATGCACAATGTATATACTATATATATATATATATATAACACCCAGCACGCCCCTGCGGGCGGTTTATCCTCCAAGCTCGGGTCCTCTACCAGAGGCCTGGGAGCTTGAGGGTCCTGCGCAGTATCTTAGCTGTTCCCAGGACTGCGCTCTTCTGGACAGAGATTTCCGATGTTGTTCCTGGGATCTGCTGGAGCCACTCGCCTAGCTTGGGAGTCACCGCACCTAGTGCTCCGATTACCACGGGGACCACCGTTACCTTCACTCTCCACATCCTCTCGAGCTCTTCTCTGAGCCCTTGGTATTTCTCCAGCTTCTCGTGTTCCTTCTTCTGAAGAGGCGGACACGCATCCCAGACAAACCAAACTACTCCCTCAACCTTTGGAGCATCATGAAAAACTGCATCGGCAAAGAGCTGTCTAAGATCCCGATGCCTGTTAATTTCAATGAGCCCATCTCCATGCTGCAGCGGTTGTCTGAGGACCTCGAGTACCACGAGTTGCTGGATAAGGCCGCAAACATTATATATATATAATGTTCTTCTTCTACACCCCCCCCCCCCCCCCCCCCCAATTTTTGCACATGTCGAGGAGCGTGTCAGGTTACATTTCACTGTGTGTTACTTGTATAACTATGCATGTGACAAATAAAGAACCTTGAACCTTGAACCTAGATTACGTAAGTTGCTTTAGGGAGCGTCTGCATAAAGCCTGCGAAATTGCACGCGTCTCAGGAGAAAATGAAAATGAAATCTGATAAAAAGTCTGTGCAGAGAAAATTTGAAGTGGGTGACAAAGTGTTGACTCTCCTACCTGTTCCTGGATCCTCTCTCCAGGCAAAGTTCTGTGGGCCCTATGCTGTTCAAGAGAAACTGAGTGACACAGATTATGTTGTAGGTACCCCAGACCGTAGTGTGTGCCATGTCAATCTGATGAAGCCTTATTTTGTTCGTGATGCAGGTGTAAACTCCTCCTCATCCCCCGCTGCCGTGCCGGTAGTTGTGCCAGCATCCCCGTCTCAGTATAGCCCAGAAAGTGATGGCTTAGTTTTCGTTTGTGCTGAGGGTTGCTCCCGACTCAGAAACTCTGAAATATTGGATAATTTGAAATCCCACCTAAAAACATTCAGATGACGCTGCCCAGAACGATGTGTGCTCTCTGATCAATACTTTCCCATCCCTGTTTGCTGACACTACGTCTCGCACTACTGTCCTCGAACATGACATATGTAGGTGACCACCCTCCGATCAAACAACACGCTTATCGTCTGAACCCTACCAAACGTGCACTTCTTCAGCAAGAAGTTTCTTACTTGCTGGAAAACGGTCTAGCTGTCCCTAGTTCGAGTGCCTGGAGTTCCCCGTGCCTTCTTGTGCCGAAAGAAGACAAAACCTCACGTTTTTGTACCGATTTCCGAAAAGTGAACAATGTGACCAAACCTGACTCCTATCCTCTTCCCCGCATGGAGGATTGTGTTGACAGGGTTGGCTCCACAAAGTTTGTCACCAAGCTGGATTTATTAAAGGGTTATTGGCAAGTTCCCCTCACTCCACGTGCATCTGAAATTTCTGCTTTTGTCACTCCTGATCACTTCCTCCAATACACCGTCATGCCTTTTGGCCTTCGAAATGCCCCTGGCACAATCCTAGCCTTATGCACATTGTCTTAGGTGGCGTCAAAAGTTGTGAAGTGTACTTAGATGACATTGTAGCCTATTCAGAGACTTGGTCAGAACACCTTGGAACACTCACTGAGATTTTTGAAAAGTTGAAAGAGGCATCCCTTACCCTAAATCTTGCCAAATGTGACTTTGGTAAGGCCACTGTGATTTATCTAGGGAAGCAGGTGGGTCAGGGTCAGGTGCGCCCTCTTCTGGCCAAAATCCAGGCTATCCTAGATTTCCCTGTGCCTCGCACTAGACGTGAGCTTCGCCGGTTCCTTGGAATGGCCGGCTATTATCGCGACTTCTGTAAGAATTTTACAGATGTAGTTGCACCTCTCACCAGTCTCACAAGTGTGTCAAAACCATTCGTATGGTCGCCCACATGCCAGAATGCTTTTGAGTCTGCCAAAGCTCTCCTCTGCAGCACTCCAGTACTTGCCGCTCCTGATTTCACACGTCCTTTCAAACTAGAGGTGGATGCCAGCGCCAGCGGTGCAGGTGCGGTGCTGTTGCAGGAGGACAAGCAGGGTGTTGATCACCCAACTGGTTACCTTTCAAAGAAGTTCAACATTCACCAGCAAAAATACAGTACCATTGAAAAAGAAGTACATACTGAAACACGTTTTTACTGAAACATGTTTTTTACTTAAAAAGGTTTGTTATTGAAACACGATTTTACCTAAACAGGTTTGTCACTGAAACACATTTTTTTCCTGAAATAGGATTATTACTGAAACACGTTTTTACTCAGCTCCTGCACTCCGAGGCCCACACAGTAACTGAAGATCAGTTATTATAAACTTATAATAAATGTAACGTGATAGTTCTGTAAAAATACTGCCATAAAGGACAGGAATGATTATGGTGTTGGTACAATAACACAGTCATGAAAACAGTCGATGACTGCAGTCTGTTTACTAACATAAGCACGCATACTGCCTCTGATACGCTCAGCTCCATCAGCAGGCTCAGCTGTGCCATCTGCTCACCACCACCAGGTGGAGCTGTGGGACCGCAGAGCTCTGTGACCTCAGCAACATTATCATCCTCACTGAGAGGCTGAGTTTCATTTAAATGAGGCAAAAGTAGGAAGAAGCAACGAGGAAGGAAGACACACTGAAGCAGAGACAGAGGACGAGAGAGCAGGCGGGTGGAGGGCGAGCAGCAGAAGAGGAACAAACAGAAGAAGAGCGAGGGTCTGACATGAGAGCAGAGGAGTAAACTGTCTGCAGACATGTCCTCCCGGGCTGAGAGTAAGACAGGTGAGTGTCCTCCTCTTCTTCTTCTACTCTTTCTCTTCTCACAGGCTAACTGTTAGCCACCGCAGGCTAATGGCACTTCCTGCCAGCGCTCAGGACTTTGTTAGGACTCTTTTTTTCTTTTAATGTAAAGATAATGATGATGATGATGATGATGATGATGGGGTCCTCTTCCCCAGCCTCCCAGATTGCATATCTCACCATGAGGTTGAAGGATAAGCTCCACCCACAGCGGACGAGACGTCCTGTCAAACTCACCCCATCATTGAGAGTCAAACCACCTGACCTGAACCTGCAGCAGCCCCAGGTACACACACACACACACACACACACACACACGTCTTTGTGTCTCTGTGAGGACCCGCAGTCACATCAGCACCTTGAACCTGAAACCGTCCTCAGACGTCAGCTGAGGTGACATCGCGTGACGTCAGAATCTATATGTGCACTGCAGGACCTGGACGAAACTGCTGCCAGTCGCCCAAAAGCCAACCAGCTGATCGATCGGTTGAGAACATTTTCCAAACAGGACATTAGAAGGAAGTTTTTGTAGCTGCAGGCTTCCTTCTGAGCTCCTCTGTAACTCTGTCAAAGCTGAGCAGGCCAGCTGCTTCTGCCGTGTTTTTAGTTTCACAAAGCTCCAGATGTTTCTGTGGGTGGAGGTCCGGCCTGCATTCAGGTCAGGCTGCTGGAGTCTGACCTCAGCGAGGTTTGTTTAAAGATCAGGGTGGATGTCTGGGTGGAGCAGACGTCCTTCGGCATTAATGGTGTTTGTAGAGGTCACAGTTACCCATGAATGTGCACTAATGCCCATCATATCATCATGCTGCTTCGACCTGAACGCTGAGAACGAGCCAGATGGTCCGTCTCCTCTACAGCTCTCCAAACAGAATGTCAGCTTCTGATTGGTCAGACCACAGGAAGGAAGTCTGAAGACCTCAGAGGAGGTGTGTTTTTAGCTCAGGTCAGCTGACCGCATCTCCTGCACACGCTCAGAAGAGCCTTCTAATGGCATCATCATCACACACTGTAACACACAGTAACAATCACAAGCGTATTTATAGCGCACATTTCATCACACGCACCTCTGTGCACTCCACACAGAAGATAGACACATAAAATCATGAAACCCTGTGGAGAGGGAGTGACAGCAGAACGACAGCACCTGACGAGTGCACGCCTGTGTCTGAGTCTGCATGTTCGCACCTGTAACTGATCTCAGGCCAGCTCGTTCCAAAGAACAGACCGCAGTAACTGAGAGCAGCCCCAGCACTGAGATCTGATGCTGGAACAGCTCAAACATCTGCAGCTGATGAAGATGCTCTTCATCAACTTCCTCTTTAAGTCCCCTGTGTAAGGTTAACTCCTAACCCTACTTCTTTCAAGTTTATCAGCTGATGCTGAAGAAGTGTGTGTGTGTGTGTGTGTGTGTGTGTGTGTGTGTGTGTGTGTGTGTGTGTGTGTGTGTGTGTGTGTGTGTGTGTGTGCGCGCAGTCGTCAGGTGTGTTCGCGGACCAGCAGCGGGCCGTGGTCAGCTCCCTGCAGTACTTTAAGGCTCTGGTGGACCGACTGGGTGTTGACAAACCTGGCGTGGACAAACCGGTCCTGAACCAGTCTGTGGTCAGTGGTCTGCTGGGCGGGGCTTCTGGGGGGGTCCTGGAGGCGATCCAGACTCTGGTCCAGCTGGAGCCTCGCCTACACAGCAGGTAGGTGTCACTGACGTGGCAGTTTCTGAACACGCCGTGTCCTCCATCTGACCCGTGTGTGTCCCTGCAGTAAGACGGTCGCTGCCTGTCTTGCTCGCCTCTACCGCTCTCTGGCTCAGCTGATTCACTGGACCGATCAGGTGATGTTGCAGAGCGTCTCACACGACAACAAGGAGTCGACAGAGAGCGTTACCAAAGTGATCAGGACCTTGCTGGACAACGTCAAGGTGAGAACCAATCACAGACTAGATTCAGTTTAGCTTTATTTATACAGCATCAAACGGCAGCAGCTCGCCCCCAGGCGCTTCACTGCTGTGAGGCTGTAGAACAATACAAACAAACAAACAGAGCAAAAATAAAGACAAACAAAACAAAAACAAACAATAAACCACATCAGTCAGTCAAACAACAACAGAGAACACAAAACAAACACATACAACAAGAAAGAAAATGGACAAACAAAGAAACTCTCACGGGACATTTGTTGGACTTCTGGTGTTTTTTGTACCAGATTTTTATTTTCACATTCACTCAACATCTAATTTCGGGTTTTCCAGCTTCTCGAATTCTCGAATCACGAGCCAAAACTGCTCAGTCAGCTGAGAAAGTGAAGGCAGCGGGTTCTGAGAGTCGTGCTTTGATGGCGTGGACCTGAGTCTGTGGGTTCAGGCCGAGCAGCGGTGAGGAGCTCGGTGACCTGCCTCTGATCGTCTGTGGTCTCACAGAGCGTAATGGTCACCAGCTGTCTGAAGTGTGTTTGAAGCTCCTGAAACGTCGTCACGTGTCTCGATGGGCTCGCTGAGTCCGCAGAAATACATTCTCAGTATTCGAACAGATCTTGTGACAAACGGGAACAGAAATCGTCTGTGAGGGAAACGTCCTTCTAAAAACAGCTTCTGCTTAGACTCGTCCATTTGTCGTTAAATATTCCTGAGTGCCATTCAGGAGCCCGACGACGACGAACCTCAGACCTCTGAAATACTTTTATTCTTTTTAAGCCAGACTGACCTTTGACCTCTGATGACAATCCCACACAGGCATGTCAGCCTGAAGCTCTTTGGCCCAAAACGACACAAACATGAATGGCAGCTCTTTATTACGTGTCCACTGAGTTTTATTTTAAATGATGCTTTAATTCTCTGTGTCGAACACGTTAGAGGTTTGTGGCTCACAAACTGTTTCATGAGGTAAACTGTGCTGAGTGGATATTTGATGCTGTGTCACAGTTTCAGATGCTCAGAAGTAAGGGGACAAACGAACACCATTTTAAATATGAAGGCTATTTTTAGTACTTTGATGAAACCTCTGATTGGCTGAACCCAGGTCCGCGTGGTGTGTTGCTCCTCCTCCCGTCGTCGTTTCGGCCTTCCTGTTCGAGCTGCCGCTGCTCTCGTCTGAAACTCTCCTTTTTTCCTTAATTCTTTCTTTTCACAGCTGCAGTTTGTTTTGTTGATTTATTCATAGTCAAAGTGAGTCGTGATTTGCACAAACATGCTCAAGATTAAATGTGCTAATCGTGTTCTTTTCCCTCCATATTAAAACTTTTGGCTATAAAAATCATAAATAAAGATGATTCTGTTTAGTGAATGTAAAGCTAAAGCACACGTGAGAGTTTTCACGTGGAAAACAAAGAGCGAGACGGTCGATAACGAGACGAGGACGACAGAGTCACATGAGCGTCAGTCGGATGTTTGTGAGGCTTCAGAGTTTGAACTTCTTGAAATGTGCACGACGAACAGCGAAACTCATAAAAACTGAAACTAAACATTTTTCAGCATTAAAACCTGAAGTGAAACCAGTGAACTCGCTGTGGGAACCATCTGAACTCAAACTGCACTGGAACCCCCACGAATGGAAACAAAAACTATAAAAACTCTTTGTCCACTAAAAAAACCCCTTTTTCCATTTAAATGTTAATTGTCCTTTTAATAATGAATTCATATTTCTGATCAATTATCCGATTTCAGCCGACGGCTTCAGAGTTCAGTATCTCCACTCAGAGCGCTGTTGGGCTGCAGGGAGCTGCTGTCTCATCAATGCTCACATTAAAAATAATGAAGACTTTAACGTGCTGCAACTTATCAATGCTAAATGTTTCTGTCCATCTTCCAAATGCTTTTGTGCTCTCATTATTTTGCTCCTGAGCAGCACTAAATAGACCTGATCATTGTTAAAGCTGACTTCCCCTCTGGATCCGTCTTTCTTCAGCACAGTCGGCTCCTTTCTCCAACATTTCTACTACAGTCAGGTTCAAAAGCTTCTGGACAACGACTCGGCTTTGATTTTGCCTTGGTACAACGCCTTAGAGGAACTTAGATCATAACGTCACCTTTAATTTAAGCGGTTTAACAAGAGTAATAGTTCAATCATTACAGACATTTTAAACACAGTCCACATTTTCAGAAGCTCAAAAGCAATTGGACAACAGTTTCATGATTAGGTGAGGATTAACCCCTCATCAGGACACATCCTTATCAGACGCCCGAATCATCTGAGCTGGCTACTTTCGATGCGGAGGAGCAGCAGCTCTACTCTGAGCTCCTCCAGAAACACAGACCGAATGACTGAAAGATGTCAGCAGAGATGAGGGAGGACGTCATTATGCTGAAAAACCAAAATAACCCATCAGAGAGCAGAAACTTTAGAAGTGACCCAATCAGCAGTCTGATTCATTGTTAGAATGAACGAATGCTGTAAGCAACAGAGTCCACAGAAGACACTAAAGTGCATGAAGACAGAATTATAGTTACAAAAAGCATCAAGTCAGGAACACCTCGAGGAAGAAGCTGTAGCAGTGTTCAGGTCCACAGTCAAAGCTGCCGTCACAGGTGCAAACCTCTGGGTGCACTCAGGAACAGGACCATTTTTAGCTGCACAGGTCTGTAAAATCTGTTCTTGAAGGCTTCAGGCAGACTTCCACCCGTGTATTAAAAAGAGTCTTTATATTTAAACGTATGTTGGTTTGTCCTGCTAGTTTTCAACCTCTGAAAATTAGGACTGTGTGTAAAATGTTTGTAACTCATAAACAGTTAAAGCAAAGCTTTAGTTAAACTCTCCGAATCAAAGCTGAACGTCTGCAGACACGTCCTGATTGTTTGGTTTAAAATCCACTGACGAGGCAGAACTACAAAAATTGTGTCATTGTCCAAAAATGTATGGACCCAACTGTGAATCACGTTTATACAGTTGTTCATATTCCAGCCTAAAGATAATCTCATATCTGCATATGTCAGCATCACATTAGCACGTCTAAGGTTGTGAATTCATTTGCAGCAGATGTTTAATCACATCTCCACCACGTAACCCTGAGAGTATATGTAGTGAAACCATCACAGCAGTCATTATACATGATGCCAGGACTTCCTGCCACTGCATCATCACAAATACAATAGAATAGCTTGCATGATGACTAAGCTGGTGTTGTGGTTGGTGTGCAGTTGTGAGTGTACAGAGAGGTGGGCTTTGCACGCAGCCCTGAGGGACTCCTGCACAGAGTGGGGGAAGTCCATCCAGCTGCTTCCAGAAACCCCTGTCATACTTATCTGTTAACGCCATAATGAAGGTTACGTGATTCCTGTGGTCATCCATCTCTCCAGCTTTGCTGGGACTCCCTCAGTGTTGGAGAGATCAGCCGCAGACATGTCTGGCTTCTCTTCACTTTTCTGTTTGTTCTATGTCATGTTATTATGGTTATCACACTGCACTCTGCTCTCAGTGTCTCAGTGGAGACGAGCCAGTGAATGGACCTTATATTTTTATCTGTCTGAAACAGCTTTGACTCACTTCTGTTCTCATGGATTCTTCAGGAACTGGTTCGATTGGTTGCAGAGAGACAAGAAGGCTCCGCCCCCCTGTCACCTGTCCAGCCAGAGTCATCAGGGTTTGATGAGCAGGCAATATCGACCTGCAGGAATCCTGCTGATGAGAAGGACAAGAATATGGGGGTGGAGCCAATGAAGAGAGAGGAGGAGCAAATACTTTCAGCTCCTCCCAAACCTCCTATGCCCATCCCAGAGTCGCTAACTCAGGTGACCCCCCAGCTGGGACAGAGGTGAGTCTTAAAATACTTGAGTCCAGTCTGGTTCAGTCTGGTTTAGTCTGGTTCGGTCTGGTTCGGTCTGGGTCAGTCTGGTTCGGTCTGGGTCAGTCTGGTTTAGTCTGCATCAGTATGGTTTGGTCTGGTTCAGTCTGGATCAGTGTGGATCAGTGTGGATCAGTGTGGTTCATTCTGGTTCGGTCTGGTTCAGTGTGGTTCAGTCTGGTTCAGTCTGGATCATTCTGGTTCGGTCTGGGTCAGTCTGGTTTAGTCTGCATCAGTATGGTTTGGTCTGGTTCAGTCTGGATCAGTGTGGATCAGTGTGGATCAGTGTGGATCAGTGTGGTTCATTCTGGTTCGGTCTGGTTCAGTCTGGTTCAGTGTGGTTCAG